>NC_052635.1:6539404-6864404 GCF_016161935.1 Mauremys reevesii
GGATTTTGGGGAAGGACTGTGTCTCAATCCACATTTCCTGATTGAGTGGTGGCAGCTTACTAGATCTAAACTAGGATTTTAGTTTAGAGGGAAACCAAGTCAGGTCCCCACATTGGAACCCAACAGCTCCAAGTGGGGGTGAGACCTATGACACAGGGATCTTTAGCTTAGGTACAAAGAGCGTTGCTGCAGAGCAAATGGGGAAGCCAAAAACACCCATGGCGGGGGAGGGAAGGGGAGAGGAGGGTGGAAGGAACCAATTTAACCATGACTGTTATTTATTGCCAGGTAATGGGGCATCCAAACAAACAAAACAGCTATAATATTAAATCTTATTTAAATTGGATGACAAAAGTCAGGTTTAGAAAACTATAACTGATCACACAAGTCAGGGCCAGAAGGCTTTACCAAGAGAGAAAGAGGGGTGAAATTCCCCTCTGGTGTTATCCGGACCAGTGATCTGCTAGGTCACTCCAATCCTTGACTCTGGGAGCCAGCCTTACCCTGCTCTTCTGTGAGAACCCCCACCCCTGGACTATTCACGCACAGCCTCTGGCATGTAAGCTGCTCCTTGGATTGTGCAACCAAATGACACTAGCCAATATCTCCGGTCCCAGACACAACCCTAGGAACCTCCAATCTGCAGTTTCCAGTTATACCCACTGGATGCTGCAAGTTTATATAAGTTCATCAATTTAACAAAGAAATTGATATGTACCAGGCTTGTTATCCCAAGGGGAGTCTCTCATAGAATATCAGGGTTAGAAGTGACCTAAAGAGATAATCTAGTCCAACCCCCTACTCAAAGCAGGCCCACTCCCCAATTTTTGCCCCAGATCCCTAAATGGCCCCCTCGAGAATTGAACTCAGAATGTTGGGTTCAGTAGACTAGTGCTCAAACCAAGCTACCCCTCTGACCCACTTCAAAGCCCATTCACTGCTTCAGGTAAAATAAACAGATTTATTAAGTATAAAAGGTAGATTTTAAGTGATTAGAAGTCAAAGCACAAGAAGTCAGATTTAGTCAAATGAAATAAAAGCAAAATGCATTCTAAGCTGGTCTTAACACTTTCAACGTCCTTACAGACTTAGATGCTTCTCACCACAGGCTGGCTGGTTGCCCTTCAGCCAGGCGCTCCCCTTTGATCAGCACTTCAGTCCCTTGGTGGTGGTGGTTGTTAGGGGGCTTATTTCTTCACCCTCTCACTTCCCTGGTCCCTCTCGCATGAACAGAGAGCAACAATACCTGAAGTCCAAAGGCGCAAACAATTTGATGTTTATTGGGGTGAACTTCCAGCAAGCATGATTCCAGTTTCCTTCCTCAGTGTCCCCCTTCCCAGCTCTGACACCACAGAGCCTTGCCTGTGTCCCTGTTTCTGTTCCCATCCCCTGTTCCCATTGCCCCCTTTAGCAAAACATGATCCCAATTCCCCCATCCCCAGTCTCTGTTCCCATCCCCACCCCCACTTACTTCCTGATTGACTGCAGACTCTATAGTAAAACCTGAGTTTTGCTTAGCAATACCTTAACCAATCATTTTACTGAAATTTAACTAACCAATCCTAACATATTGTAACATGGTTATTTAACCAATCGTATTCCACCACCTTCATTGGTTTACACCCAACAAAATTAATTATACAGCAGACAGAAACAATCACAGAACCAGACAGAGACCATGCAAATAAACATACAAAACAATACAGAGGTGAGGATTTCACAACTACATCTGTACAGACATAAGGTTTTCCAGCTGTGTCTATTGATAAGTGAGTTCTTGCCAGGCAGGATGCTATCAAACTAAGGGTACGTCCATACTACCCGCTGGATCGGCGGGTAGCAATCGACTTCTCGGAGTTCAATATATCGCGTCTCATCTAAACGGGATATATCGAACTCCGAACGCGCTCCCGTCGACTCCGGAACTCCACCGCCGTTTGCGGCGGTGGCAGAGTCGACGGGGGAGCCGCGGACTTCGATCCCACGGCGTGAGGACGGGTAAGTAGTTCGAACTAAGGTACTTCGAGTTCAGCTACGCTATTCGCGTAGCTGAACTTGCGTACCTTAGTTCGACCCCCCCCCAGTGTAGACCAGGCCTAAGTTTCCTTTTACATCGTCTAGGCTCTTCCCTTTCTCTGGAGGTGATGGAATATCAGGACAGGATTGTATTCCTAACAGCCCAATAGCATCTTATTTCAATGTGACTAGTTTGGAATGTGAGGATGTGACCGTACACTTCCCAGTTTATGACTGGCCTCTGCTGCTTAGCTGAAGAACCAGGCCTCAGACTATCACAGTAAGAGAAGGCCATTACACAGACAGACAGTGATTTTGATTCTTTCTTTTATACCTCTATAACTAGCTAAGTGATAAGAATACACCTAAATTCTTAACGTATAGGCCTTTGCAGACAGGCCTGAATATCTATATCCTAACGGTAGTGTCTGTAGATGTAGGGCAGGGTTTCTCAAACTGGGGTCGCTGCTTGTGTACGGAAAGTCCTTGGTGGGCCGAGCCGGTGTGTTTACCTACCCCATCTGCAGGTCCGGCCGATCGCGGCTCCCACTGGCCGCGGATCGCTGCTCCAGGCCAATGGGAGCTGCTGGAAGCGGCACAGCTGAGGGACTTACTGGCTGCCACTTCCAGCAGCTCCCATTGGCCCGGAGCAGTGATCAGTGGCCAATGGGAGCCGTGATTGGCCGGACCTGCGTACGGGGCAGGTAAACACACCAGCTCGGCCCGCCAGGGGCTTTCCCTACACAAGCGGCGACCCCTGTTTGAGAAACCGTGATGTAGGTGGAAGAGAGAGAGATCATGGCAAATGTCTCTTCCTTTTATCATTTCCTTTCTTCCCTACTGGCTTTGCCCCCACCCCCACACCTTTCAGAGTCAGGTGAGCATTACTGAGGCTCTCCAAGGTTGAGCAAATCCCCTGGCGTGGCCTCATGTAGGTGAATCATTGCATTGTAGCTCCCTGGCTGTACAATGGCTGTTGATGGGTTGATTGACACCCAGCCGGGTGTTGGTTACTTTCCTTGCTGTTGCCTCTGGGGAGCTAATATCTGGCTGATTTTCTGAATGCACAGCATGTTTTAGTGACAACCATATTACACAATTCTCATAACTTCATATGCATTAATGATTTACATGTATGGATAGCAAAATGACTTTCAGCAGATCATGACCTTTCTCCTGATACCTTACACGTCATGCTTTATATATAGGGATCACAATTATATGAAAATGAGGAATATGGGGCTTACAGTATGCTCCCCCAAGGTATAGAATGTCACAGGGCGGGGGTGGTAGCTGAGAGTCTGGAGTGCTAGAGACAGGCAGAGCCCCAGCACAATCCGTCAGGGGAAGATGAAGTCCCAATGGAACTGATGCAGATTTTGGATCCAGGCATCAGAACATATACGTGAGCATGGGTAAGGGCTTTTGTAGGGAAAGAACAATGGTTCAAGGGGGAACACTAGATTTGTTTATGGGTAAACTGATGGCTCAAGTAGTGTACCAAAGTGGTTTTCTTCTAGATGGATATTCCTGGCTATGGGTGCTGTTCCTTCAAGGAAGCTCACAATGCAATTAGGCAGTTTCAGTATTTTGGATACCAATAGAGGATTTATTACAAGAATTGGTCTGATAATTACTGAGCTGGGTGTGTGCAGGCGTGGGTTCATTAACATCTGGAGCAGAGATCCCCCATGATGCACTGCTTCCCTGTTTTGCTGGTCCCAGAGCTCCGTGCTGTTCTTGCCTTGGAATCTCTGGTCTCCATTCTGTAGCTAATGGAGATGCCTCCCTGTCCCATCTTTGATACAAATGAGGCCAGGGGAGTTTCCTTAATCCTGTCATCCTTATCCGGAGGGGCTTAGGTTTTTCTCTCAGGGCTGGTCCACACTAAGAAGTGGGGTCGAACTAGGGTACGCAAATTCAGCTACGTGAATAGCGTAGCTGAATTCAAAGTACCCTAGTTCGAACTACTCACCCGTCCAGACGCCGCGGAATCGAAGTCCGCGGCTCCCAGGTCGACTCCACCACCGCCGTTTGCAGTGGTGGAGTACCGGAGTCGACCGCGGCGCTTCCGGAGTTCGAACTATCACATCCAGATTAGACGCGATAGTTCGAACTCCGAGAAGTCAAACTCACCGCGTCGACCTGGCTGGTAAGTGTAGACTAGCCCTCACTGCAATTTCAGTGCTTTTCGTAAGTCTTTTGAGCAGTTTTGGTTCAAGCAAAGGCTGGTGTGCATGTATGTGTCCTTCATGAGTCAGACAGGCTGGATATTGCACCTTGGTTCCCCAAGAATGCAGAGATGATAGCTAACACCAATTCTGTCGACCCCCAAGCCCTGCTCTCTGATGAAGGCCATGATTGTTTCACCAGATAGCGGTGTCCCTGCCTGACTCTTATCTGCATGGTCCGTATTGTGGTCACACCCTCTGTCAGCCCATCCCGTGCCTGCAGCAGTTTGAACATTTCCAGCGAGGAGAACAGGGCATAATCGATTGGGGCTGAAGATTACCCTGTTTTTGAGAGGGTCAGTGATTGTGTCAAGGGGCCTTTCCCCTCTAGGGGGTGCTGGATCCAATCTAGTCCCAGGGCTGCGGGATTGTTCACTCAGGGAGGGAGGGGGGAATGGGACACTGGGTTTTTCCCCTCTAGATGAACTAAGGGGCAGGGAATGGAAGATAAGGAACCTAACCAAAGCAGCTCAACCTGGTGCTAACATTTGCAGCCCTGTATGAAGACAATTACTATCATCCAATCTCATGCTTCCGGACGTCCCCTGCAGGGGTCAGGCAGGAAGAGTTACCCTGATGCCCCCTTGGCTCCCTGTATTCTGGGATGTTTTCTCACCTTCCTCTGAAGCATCAGGTATCATCCACAGCCAGAGACAGGGTTCTGAGATGCCTGGCTGGTGGGTCGGGCTGAAACGCTCTGGGTCCATGTGCTCACAAGAATTGACAGGGGGCAGGAATTTTCCACCACCCGGGGCACAGAGTGGGCTGAGGCTGAGACTGGCCAGGCCCCAGAAGGGGAGGTTGGGGGAGGATTTGGGGGAGGGTCACACCAAGAGGAGCTAGGCCCTGGGTCTGTGGGGGAAGAGAGGCCTGGCCCCAGTTGGGGCTGTGTGGAATTTGGTTCTGCACTAGGCACCATAGGTAACCAGCAGCCCAGCAGAGCCTCTGCTCCCCCCACCACTGAAGGAGAGTCCCCACTTGCAGAACCCCCCAGGACAGGGCAATGGGGCAACCTGGAAGGGGGGAAATATGGCACCTGGATCTCACTGGCACTGGGAGCGGAGATGCGACTGTGTGCCCCTCTCCAAGGCCTGCGCTCTTGGTGTCCTGTGCCCCTCTCCAAGGCGCTGGCTAGAGATCCGTGCGGAGCAGCCCAACGGGAAGTCATAGCTAAAAGGGAGGGGAAGCAGCCGGCCAGCTCCTTCCAGCTGCATATCCATGAAAGAGCTCGGGTAGGGGAAAAGGATGGGTAAAACAGAACGCCTGGGTTCTGTCCCCAGCTCGGAGAGGTCAGTGGTGTCTAGTGGTTGGTTGGGAGTGTGTGTGTGGGATCAGTACTCCTGGGTTCTATCCTCTGCTCAGAGAGGGGGGGGGGGTGTAGTGATTGTAGTAGGAGGAGTTGAGGGCCAGGATGCCTGCATTCTTTCCCATGCTCCGAGATAGGAGGGGTGGTTGAGTGGTTAGAGTGGGGGAGGGCAGGATGTGTGGGTTCTCTCCCTGGCTCTGTGAGGGGAATGGTGTCTAGTGGTTAGAGCACTAGTGTAAGGGGCTGGGTGGTACAACTTTTGAGGTTTCATTCCCAGCTCTCCCCATCTGTATGTGAATCAATCCCCCTCAGTGAATCATCTGGAGCTGGAATGTAGCTGGGAGGTAACTGGCCCAGAATTGCCATGGCATGCTCTAAATCTGCCTGTTGTTGAAGAATCCCTAGGCTCCATGAGCCCAGGGAGCCCATCTAGCCTGGCCTTTGAGAGTGGCACCCCTGGCAGACAATTGTAGAACAACCTTCCCAGGGGAGCCACTTCCTCCTACCCCCTTATTGCTGGGCCATGCCCTGAATTGAAGGCTTCCCCGCCATCCCAGAGTGTGGCTCCTCTGCCTTGCTGCCAGTAACACCCATGAACTTTTGATTGGCCCTTGAGCATCTCTTAAATTCATGCGGCGGTGAGTTCCACAGACTGTTCCTGTCCCCATGGCTCTCATGGTCCCATTCCTTCTGCCCGCTCCCCCACACCAGCCCTGTCCAGTGGTGTAACCTTTATAGCTATGTGCTGGGTGCTCAGGAAGAAGGGGGTAGGGAGTGGAGGGGATATAGAAGGCTCATGGGAGATGAGATAGGTTCCCTGCCTGTGTACCTCCACCTTGCCTGCATCTTGCATGTCCCCTGCCCGACGTGCCATTATAGGGTGTGCTGGGCATTTTTCTACCACTTACTGGGGGCTCTGTCATGTGGGGGCACTGTGTCTGAAGAAGCTCTCCTGTCTGGGAGAAAAGGACAGCAAGTTCAAAACCTCTAGAGTACCCCGTCACCTGATTTAGGAGGTTAATAAATATTAATTTGGATAGTATGGGTTATAGGCTCACCAATTTGTTTCATTAGAAGATAATAAGTTTCTTGTCCTGAATCAGGCTCCTCAGAATTTACAAAGGACCCTCGGGGGTATGACAGGAAGCTCACACTGAGACAGACAGACAGAGCATTAAAGACTTTTTATTAAGCTAAATGAAGTAGTAATTAAAAGGGTAAAATAATCAGTTACAAGCGTATTACTGCTATTCAAAAGGTACATATGGTATTATATGCTACAAAGCTTTGGTTAACATACTCACACCCTTCCATGATGGGTGGTGGTGAGAGACATAGGACCAGCCTCACCTCTGGTGGTTCAGGTTCCTCAATTCTTGAGTGAGAGGTGCAAAGCTTAGAAGAAGCTAAAGTGAAGAGCTATCGAAGCTAAGTTAGTTCAGTAAACTCTAACTTAAAATTAAAACCTAATAAACAAAACTAAGACCAAAAGCTTAGGGATACCAAGCTTAGCCTAGTTTCCTTGGAACTTAGAAAGTTCTAAGAAAAACAACTGCAGCTGACTAGTCTACTCTAGCAAGGTGGGTCACCTCTTTTATGGGCACAGGTGCCTGAAATCCTTCCTCCTATACCCAAACTTCATTCCTCACCATCAGAAACGGTAGGATACATTTACTCCATAGGCTAGTATTTTTGTACCTATTGATGACATTAGATCATACACACACGTTATTTTTGTTGTCCCGGTTATTTTGGTTCTTTTCTTATGGTGTACCTGTTAAGTCTGTGGGTACAGACTTGGAAACCCCATATGCCATTCTCCATCTGGGTGAAAGGTCTCGGACATAGATATGCTAACTTTACCTTAGCTTAACATACAGAATATGGCCTGTAGGTCGCTTGCATTACAGCCGAACTTATATATTAAAGTAAGTCTAGAAACCTATTACAATAAACCAAATACTTAAACTATAAGATTATATATATATAATTATGATCATCGCAGCTCCCTCCTGCTTTTTACACTTCTACAGAGCCCAAACCAAGGAGAAAAATCAAGGAAATTCAACCCCAGTAACCTGATGAATGCTGGAAAAAATCAATTCTTTATTCTGGCTTGACTAATTCTTTGCGTTTCGGCATCAGATTCGAGCCCAGAATTATCCCAAAGCAGAATTCAGACTGCAGGTTATAACGAGAGAAGACAGAGAGAACATGTCATGAAATCACCTGCCTTGGTAACAAGATTTGGAGAGAAGCTGGGGAAGGGGAAGTGGATGAGCCAGGTTTGCAATCTGGGAGGAGGGCGCTGGGAAGTGGTAAGCACGGATTTGAAAGGACTGATTTGATCCCATTGATTTACCGGAGGCCAATGCAAGCCTCAACCCAAGAAGTTCTCGCTCCTGCAGGCACCCATGGTGTTCATAAAAAACCCAATCTGGCATCTTCAGGCACCTAAATACCTTTTAAAATCTGTCCTGGTGTCCACTACATTTAGAGGAACTAGATAAGACTGTGTCTGTTTTCTTTTAAACAATTTGTTGCCCCTGGAAGTGATAGGAATTTTCTGGGACAAGAAGGAAACTGAATTACTGAAAGGCAGAAACACCGAGCATGTGTGTGACTTCAAAACTTTAAAAGAAATTGCTTTAAAAGGTGGGAAACCCAATTAATAGGTTGGTTAATACAAAAATACAATGTTTAAATCAATGCCTAACACACACAATGCCTCCTATAAGCAAAGAATGAAAGAAAATGTTGATACACCAGTGCCATCTACTGGATAGTGATGGGAGCAGCAGAGAAGGAAAATCTCAGAGCTGGTAGTAAAGGTCGAATACAAAATAAGAGAATTGCCCTCTTCCAGCGAACCCCAAAACAGGATGTATACAATGGGGCCAGCATGGTGGATTCCACAGTTAATTGAAGCCAACAGTGAAGCTGTAGAATGGACAAGCCAGGTGTCCTGCTCTTCTCAACTGCTGGGTTAGGTGAGATGAAGCAGTGAGAGCATTTTGGGGGACTGTTCTGAGGAAAAATTGGATTTTTTTGCAAAAGGAAAATATTCACAGAAATTGTTGGTTTCCCTCAAAAGCTGTTCCTGTTTCATCAGAAAACCTGAAAACTTTTTGCTAAAAATAAAACAATATTCCCTTTTCAGCAAATATATTTTGATTTATTTTGGGCAGCTTTTTGCCAAGATTTTTCAGTTTTTTCTTCATTTTTTTGCCAAACTTTTTTCATCCCAATTTTGAGAGGTTAGGCTAGTTGAAGCCATATTTTTTTGGTGTTTCAATAGAAAGTGTAATTTTTTTGTGGGAAAAATCAAACACCATTTTCTGACTGGCTGTAATAATAATAATAATAGCAAGGACAGATGATTTAATTAACTGTTCTATGTTGCAAATGAGGTTTGGGTAAAGCTGGGGACACGAAGCAGAACATCAGGAGAAACAGCTGGGATGAGGTGGGAGAGATTTGGGGTAACCCAGGGGAAGACCTAAAAGGGCCAAACTGGATCAGAGAAGCTCTTTCAAACACATGTCAACAATAGCATCATGGTGCTGCATTCTCCTGGATGCTTAGGGGACTGGAGGCAGCGGGATGCGGTCGGGTGGGTTGTGTTCTTTGGTGAACTGGATGTCTCTGCAGAACAAGACGGGCTCCTGGCCCATGCAGAGGCGGTACTGCCAGATGTAGAGGTTCTTTTTGGGCTCCAGGGTCACCTGGATTGACTCCTCTTCTTCTCGGGCTTCGTTCCAATCCTCCTGCTTCGTGTGGATGATTTTCCCGCCGTACTCGGCCTTGAGAGAGAACTCGCATTTGGTGATGAGCTTGGTGAGGGCTCCAGCCTTAAGCGACATCTCAGCGGAGATGCTCCAGTTGTGCTCAATGCTGGACATCTGCTGATTGGCGTAGCCCACCTTGCAGGTGACTTTGTCGGACCAGGTGATGGGGGAGTCAGAGTCATTGTGCAGGGTCTTGATGCACTCCCAGCTGCCGGTTAAGGTGCCATGGGTGAAGGTCAGCCCCCCGGGGAAGAAGATCAGCACATTGGGGTGGATGGAGAATATGTCTCGGGGGGCCGAGTTTATGTCACCGTACAGGTAGCACTGAACCCCCCATTTCTTATCCACCTGGATCAAGGCTATGCAGGGAACGTAGCCGAAGTAGTAGAGCCCCTTTTGGAGTTCTGGCTTCAGGGGCACATCCTTCCCTTTTTCATCTGTGGTCAGGTCATAGACCTGGTGCATAACCCCCCGCTCTAGGAAGATGACGCAGAAAAAGATATCATAGACACTGGGCAACTCATAGACATTGCCGAAGATCTGTAAAAGACTACCACGGTACATGTAATGGTCCCCACCACGGCAGCTGGGATGCAGCTCACGGACTGTGGCCCCGGCATCTGTGCTCAAGTCCTTCACCACCCGGTAGGAGTCGCCCTTGATGATGTAGATGTTGGGGGGGTCCTTTATGTCACTCAGGTAGTGATCCCCTCCCTGGCAGGCGGGGTGCAGTCTCCGGATCTCAATGCCAGTCCCTGTCTTTAGTTCCTTTGTCTGCAGGTAGCAGCCCAGGTCGGAGCGGACAATGAAGACTCCCCCTCGATTACAGAAGACGTCGGTGCCCGGGGCGTCTTTGTGAGGCACCAATGATCCATTGACAGGAGTCCAGTCCTGAGGTGGGGATAGAAGAGGGGAACAGGGAAGGGACGACCTTAGCTTACCTGATCTTTTGTGAATCTTTGATGCTTCAAGAACCCACAATTTCAGTATCAACCAGGCACCTGGGACAGGAATTGGAGCAGCCCTGGGAGGTGCCTGCAGTGAATTCTCCTAGATGTGCCCTGCAGCTCTGTCTCCAGGGGGTGTCACTGTCCTTAGAGAGGAAGGGAGGGGAAAACCCAGCGTTTGCCCCGGCAGGATCCCACCTCACACGGGATCCCACTTACCACTGATGATCTCTCTGACCGGGCCATGTCTCCTCTGTCTCACCCCGTAAGTAGGAAGGGCTGCCCTGCATTGAGATAAAGAGGGGAGGAAATATCAACAGTTATCCTGATGTATAACTCTGCACACAGCTACAAGTCTATGAATAGAGCTCACAGAAAAACAAGGTGCCAAAGTTCCCTCAGTCCCAACCCGCAGTCCCCTGCTAGCCCAGCTCTGGGCTCAGTCCTCGCCACCAGTTCTGCCAGTGCCCCTCAATCCCAACCCGCAGTCCCCTGCTAGCCCAGCCCTGGGGTCCCCCCCTGAATTCCAATTAGATGTTCTCAGCTGATGACAGCCCTGCTTGGGGTGGGAGTGAGCTCCTGGGCCGTACCAAGATGGACAGAACCTTAGAGGAAAGTAAAACCAGCCCTGCAATTCTCTGGGTGTAAACGCTCATGAGGGTGGTTTGCTTCTTCTCCACTGGCTCCGCCCCCTTTCCATTGACTCCGCCTTCTCAACAGGCTCCTCTTTCCTCCCCCATACAATGCCTCCCTTTTCTCCCAAAGTGTCCTTTTCCCATCCCACCTCCCCTCTCCCACTCTCCATTCCACCCCCAACTCCCACTCCAACTCCTCCCCCAATTCCTTTGGGTCAATCTAGCTCCGTGTTAAAGGGTCCTGTAGGCTGGGGCCCATCCCCATCCAGGGCAGCAGGGAGCCAGACCGCCTCGCTGCACTGGTCAGGTATGTTGGGGAATTAGTGTGACCCCACAGCAAACAGCCCATATTAGCCGGTCCCAGCCCCTGGGTCAGGGCGGGGCAAGAAAGTCACTAGCACAGGCCCTCAGGCAGGGACTGAGCAAACAGTTTAATAGTAGCAGGCCCAGGCCTCCAAAGGTCTGGGGGAGGGGGAGATGCCACCAGGGCCGGCTCCAGACCCCAGCGCGCCAAGCAGGCGCGTGGGGCGGCATTGTCGGGGC
This sequence comes from Mauremys reevesii, assembly GCF_016161935.1. NCBI lineage: Eukaryota > Metazoa > Chordata > Testudines > Geoemydidae > Mauremys > Mauremys reevesii. The sequence continues at coordinate 6,550,871 of NC_052635.1, forward strand.
AAGGCGGCATTTGGCTCCGGCGGACCTTCCGCAGTCATGCCTGCGGGAGGTCCACCGGAGCCCCGAGAGGAGCGGACCTGCCGCAGGCATGACTGCGGAGGGTCCCCTCTTCCCGCGGCTCCGCTTGAGCTCCCGCAGGCATGATTGCAGCGGGCGCGCTGGTCCCGCGGCTCGGACGGAGCTCCCGCAGGCATGCCTGCGGATGCTCCACCGGAGCCGCGGGACCACCGCACCCGCCGCAGACACTTCTGCCCCGGCCGCGGGACCGGGGAAGGGCGGCGTAATTTCTAGAGCCACCCCTGGATGCCACCCATGAGTTAGGTGGGAGTGGGGGACGCAGGCCCACCCACTCCACTGCATCTCAGCTCGGGGCCCTAGCAGCGGCAGAAGACCCGCTGCTGTGTCAGTGGGGATCCCAGCCACCACACACTGACATGGGCTCTGGGTGTGCTGCAGCCAGACTAGAGTCGGCTGCCCCCGGGCTACTTCCAGACTCCCCCTCTAGCAGTACCTGAGTCACGGTGGTGCCGTCCAGGGGGTCCAGCACCATGGGTTCCTCAGGATAGCTGGCGAGAGGTAAGCTTGGCAGCTCCCCTGGGGAACTGGCGCACGGTAGACCTGGCAATTCCTCAGGGTAACAGGCGAGGAGTAGGCTTGGCAGCGTCTCTGGGCTCAGGCCAACTTCAGGTGGTGTCTGGTCTGGCCAGTCCCCAGGTCGGCCACCGATCGCCGGGGTGTCCCCACTGGTTGCTACGCCACAAGCATCTAGTCGCTCCGGTGGCTGAGAGTCAAGCAAGCTCTGGGGGCGGGCTTTTATAATTCCTGTCCTGTGCCCTGACCTCTGAGGGGCGGGCGCAGGGTTTTCTGGCTCCGCCCACTTTGGTGTCCAGGGAGGCTCATCCCCCTTCTGGGCAGCGGGGAACCGGACCGTCTCGCTACACCCCCACCCTTAAGTCTGGCTCCTGTTCATCGGGGCCAAACCCTTCCATACCCCCCAGGTGTGACAGGAAGTCGGCATTAGCATGGTCCTTGTCGGCCCTATGGCGAATCGTAAAGGCATGGGGCTGGAGCACTAGGTACCAACGCTGTATCCTCATATTATTCTTTCATTTTGTTCATTCCACCGAAGCAGGATGTGGTTGGTGACTAAGGTGAACGGGGCTCCAAGAAGGTAATAACGTAGGGCGTCACAGGCCCATTTCACTGCCAGGGCCTCCTTCTCCACCACCACGTAGTTCTTCTCGCGCGAAAACAATTTCCGGCTGCTATACAAGACCGGATGGTCTTTGCCACCTATTTCTTGAGATAGGATGGTGCCTAGTCCTACCTCTGAGGCATCAGTTTGGAAGATGAATTCTTGGTGGAAATTTGGGCTGTAGAGAACTGATTCACGGCAGAGACACTTTTTGAGTTCCTGAAAGGCGTCTTTGCATTCCTGGGTCCAAACCGCACATTGAGGGCTGTCCTTGCTTAAAAGGCTGGTCAAAGGGGTGGCTATCGATGCAAAATGGGGGATGAAACGCCAATAATAGCCAGCAAGGCCCAAGAACTGTAACACCTGATGCTTTGTGGTGGGAGGTGGACAGGCCGCCAGGGCCTGGACTTTTTCAACGAGGGGCTTCACTTGTCCATTCCCTGTTGTGTAGCCCAGATAAATAGTCTCTTGCCATCCAATGCGGCATTTTTTTGGGTGGGCGGTCAATCCAGCAGCCTACAGGGATGTCAGCACTGCCGCTACTTGTACCAAATTATATTCCCATTGGCGGCTCTAGATGACCACATCATCCAGGCAGGTGGCCGCATAATCTCGATGGGGTTGGAGGACATGGTCCATCAGCCGCTGAAACATGTCTGGGGCACCATGGAGACCGAAGGGCATCCAGGTAAATTGGTACAGATCTGTTGGGGTGGCAAATGCGGTCTTCTCCCTCGAAGCGAGGTCAAGGGGGGGATTTGCCAGTAGCCCTTGCTGAGGTCGAGCGTGGTGATGAAGTGAGCCTCCCTTAACCGACCAAGCAGCTTGTCTACGCGTGGCATAGGATAGACACCAAACCTGGAGATGGCGCTGACCCGTCGGAAGTCGATGCAGAAGCACCGTGTCCCTTGGGGCTTGGATACAAGCACTATCGGACTACGCCATTCGCTCTGTGACGGTTCAATTACGCCTAGTTCTAGCATGGGGATCTGCCACATGCGGTGCTGCAAGGGCCTAGCTGTTTCTAGGATCACTACCCCAGGTTCTGTCTGAATGGTATGGTAGACAAGGGTTGCATAACCCGACTGGCCGGTGAAGGTTCGTGGGAACGCCTGCAGGAGGCACTGGACTTGCTTACGTTGTTCGTCCATGAGGGTCTCCGCGAGCTGGGGTCCCTCGGCGTCTTGGGTTAGGGCAGCATGGGGACCCAGTTCTGGCTCCGGCGGGTAAGGGTTAATTAATAGGCCCTCGCATTCCCACCAGGGCTTCAGGAGGTTGACATGGTACCTCTAGATTTTCTTACGTCGATCTGGCTAGTTGACTTCATAGGTGATGGGCCCCACCTTCCGGACTACCTCGTAGGGGCCCTGCCAGTGGGCCAGTAGCTTGGACTCACTCGAAGGCAGGAGAAGCAGGACCCGGTCCCCAGGTTTAAAGTCGCGGCTCCACCTGTCTTGGTTATAGGTTCAGGCTTGAGCCTTCTGGGCGGCCTTTAAGTTTTCCCGGGCAAGAGCCCCGGCCTGTGTGAGGCGTTCCTGAAGCTGGAGGACATACTTCAGGAGGCCCTGGGTGGGTGATGGAGCTTGTTCCCAGTTTTCGCGCATCAAGTCAAGCAACCCCCGTGGGCAGTGGTCATACAGCAACTCAAAAGGGAAAAACTTTGTGGAGGCCTGGGGCACCTCCTGGATCGCCAGAAGCAAAGGCGGAAGTCAGTGGCGGAGTCAGTGATGAGCTGCCAAAATCTTAACAACTGGTTCCCTATAAAAAGTTCTGATTTAAGGTACTTTTTGTACCTTTCTCTATAAGAAAGGCCAATGCATTGAGTCATTGGGAGTCATACTTAACAATAAAAAACAACATTTTTACAGGTTTATTACAATAGAAACAAAGTATTGCTTTATTACATGAATTTAAAATACATTTGAAAAGAAAATATAAAGAGATGTATGAGTAAGCAAACGATAATATGTAAGAATGAAATGCCTATTCTTGTATTTTAAAATATTACATGTGAACTACTTAAGTTATTTTAAAAAGTGTAATATTTATGCTGAAGTATACAATGCAATAACAAACAACATTTTAAAGAACATTTAAGTACATTATTTTTTACTAATTAGGTAGTAATTTCCAAATGGCTTCTTGATCTTCTCCATAATCTTTGGTGTTGGATACACGAACTCTGGTATCTAATGCGGATCGATGACTTCTCATCCATGATTTAACATATGGTATTGGGTTCCAGGAACTTCGTGGTTTTCCCAACAAATTGAATGTCATAAAGCTTGAGATACGTTTAATTGTTAAATTCATCCTTTTATCACTACAAATAATATTCATCAACGAAAAAGCTCTTTCTGCTTCTGCAGAACTAATTGCAATTGTGTTCATAATTTGCTTTGCTTTACTTATTGTTTCCAGATCAGGAAGATTTTTTGATTGAATGTTATTCTCTACATAGTCACGAAAATCATTTAAATCGACTACAAATTTTATGAATTTACTTAGTTCATGCACTTTTTCTTCTCCTGATTTCCAAGGTAACCTGACTTCTGCAATATTCCATGAAGTGGGATCCATAACATTGAATAATTAAACTATTTTAGGTGTATTATGAGAATAACCTAAATTATCTTAATTTAAATGTGCTTTTCATTTAATAATCTTGCCTTCATTTTTTCAATAATGCACTCTATTACTTTGTCCCGTGGCAGTGATTTAAACCTTACATTATCTCCAAACTCTATGCATTTAAAAGCATCACTTTCTATCATTTCATTAATTTTATTTTCATGTATACCAAAAGTATTTTTAATTGTATGAAAAAAAACAATCGTTCGTTTGATTAGTTTATCTGCCTTTGTTAAACTCAACTGTCTCGGTTGCAGTGCATTTGATAATAATGAAAGTTCATCCAAAATGTCAATCATTAATGCCAAGTCTTTTAAAAATTCTTTTTTTTCCCCAACCTTTTTGCCATGTCAGAAAATTTCTGATTTTTGGAAAAGTAAATATAAAGAGCTGGATAAGCTCCCCAGACTGCTTTGACAGCTCTAAGGCTACAAGAAGCCCATCTTGAACCAAAAACATGGCCTATTTTGATGATTTCAATATACTCTTCTTCAGAAACTTGTTTAAGTTCAAACGGACTTTTACTTGACTGATGAAAAATTGCATAAATCTTGTCCAAAAAAATCTTGAAATGGCTTATTTGATTGATATCATTTATAGCATCATCTAAAGCCGGTTGTAGCCGATGATTCAAACAATGCCAAATTATAATGTTTGGAAATCTTGAATCAGTCTTGTAGGAACTCCAGATTTATGTCTAAGCATGGTGCTCGTGCCATCAGAACAAAATCCAATTAATTTTTTCTTTAAATATTCTGTGTCAAATCCTGTATCAGTTAATGTATTTCTCAAAGCATTATAAATATTTTCTCCTTTTGTTGATTCTATTTCCACTAAATTGAGAAAAATTGTTGGTGAAAAATCTTGTAATTCACATTTTAGAAGAATTACAAGCACAGTTTTACTTGAAATTGTAAACGCTTCATCAATAATACAAATCTGAATCGTTTTTGATGATTTTACTAAAAATTTGTTTTCTTATTAATTCAGCAATATGTCCTAGGATTCTGATGGCCAAAAATCAAGAATGTAGGCAGTTTCAGTCTTAATTTGTAGCTCTACTTCATCCTCCATATCTGATATTGGTCAGTTTCTTTTTACTAAGCTGTAAACCATGTTGAAAATTTTGCTGGTTATTGCAATATTTTTTTCAGTAAGTCTATTCATCACTGTAGTGAGAGGTTCTTTTTTAGATTCATTTAAAATATTTATAACTCTCAAATGAGAGCTTTAATTCAAAATGTTCCTTCATTTTTTTCTTAATGAAGCTTGCTTGAATTTTTTTTTTTAAATCAGTTCCAGATGCTTTAATAGTACACTTTTGCCATTCTGAAGAAATGTGTGAAGATTTTCCTCCAAGGACCCCCAAATGTGATGTCTTTGCACAGTGGGAACAGCCAAGATTTTTGCCTTCAATTATCAAGCCATTATATTTCTTTAAAAAAAATATTGTGCCTGCTCAGAAGTCCAACAATCAGGTACTACATTTTTCACAATCATGTATATCCTCTTCCATTGCGGACACATTTTCAGATGATTCAAAATTTAAGATATTATCACCAAAATTATTGTCATCGGCGTTTTCAGTAATTAAATCATTATTTTCACTACTAGAACTACTGACTAATGATTTTGTCATTTTACTGGAAAACCAATCACTAATGCATTTCTCGTGTTTCAAATGAAGGGTAAATAATACTGAATAGAAAACTTTAATCTTCGAATAACAGTTCAGTTAGTATTACACACCGAAATATCACACGCAATTTAATAGAAAAAAAACAGACTGACTATGACTGGTCATGTTAATTGTATAGAAAACAGCTGTGCAAGTGCACGAAGAAAGCAAGTGGAACTTCGATTAATTAACACAAGAAACAAGATGTCTCTCTCTCGGCAGGATGAACTTTGGCAGCAATGACATTTGACTCACATGAGCATATCAACATAAACAAAGCAAGTGCGCGACTGTTAATAAAATAATAAACTAGACCAGGGATGGGCAAACTTTTTGGCCCGAGGGCCACATTGGCAGGGCCGGCTTTAGGCCAATTCCCCCGAATCAGGCCCCACACCCAGTGAGAATCCCTTCCCTGGCTAGAGGCACCTTTTTAATTCTTACTCACCCGGAGGTGCTCCGGCTCTTTGGTGGGTTCTTTGGGGTCCGCTTGGGGCTCTGAGAACTGCAACAGGAAGCTTGTTTGCAGAAAGGGACTTAGGGCTTGGCTACACTGGACAGTTGCAGCGCTGGTGGAGGCTTTACAGCACTGCAACTTAGTAACTGTCCACACCTGCAAGGCACATCCAGCCCTGCAACTCCCTGGCTGCAGCGCTGGCTGTACTCCTGGTCTACTTGAGGTATAATGATTGCAGCGCTGGTGATGCAGAGCTGCTCGTCAAGTGTAGCCACACACCAGCGCTGTTATTGGCCTCCAGGGTATTAGGAGATATCCCAGAATGCTTTTAACTAAATTACTCTCTTTGTTTTGTTATGATGCCTCTCTTTGTTTTGTTGTGAACTCGGGGCTCCGGGAGCTGCTTATCTAAAAAAACAAACAACTCTTGTTTGCTGTGATCAATCTGTAACTGACTGTGAACAATCAATTGAGAGAACCCACTACCTTGCTGTGAATTAGGCAGGCAGGGAGATGAGTGTTTGCTTGAGGAGAGAAACAGCGGGGGGGGGGGGGGGGGGGGCGGAGGAGGAGAAAGGGATTACGTTGGAGCAGCTGCTTAACTGCAAACAGCCTGCAGACCAGATAAGAGTAAATGAGGGGTCAGGGAAATTTTCAGATGTTGCAAGGCAGGGAGCTGACACACAGTGTCAGCTCCAAAAATCCACTCTCTCTCTCTCTCTCTCCCCCACTCCCTGTCACACTCCCCCCCCTTTTGAAAAGCACGTTGCTGCCACTTGAATGCTGGGATAGCTGCCCATAATGCACCACTCCCAACAGCGCTGCAAATGCTGCAAACGTGGCCACACTGCAGCGCTGGTAGCTGTCAGTGCGGCCACACACCAGCGCTCTCCCTACACAGCTGTACGAAGACAGCTGTAACGCCCAGCGCTGCACACCTGCAAGTGTAGCCATACCCTTAGACAGAATGTGCAGATACTTGGACGGCTGCAACTGTCTGCAAACTCCACAGCGAGTTGCTGCCAGACAGCCCCAGATGGCCACCGGGCACAGCACTGCCAAGTGCTACCGGGGCACACAGGCTGCTCCATGTGGCTTACCCGGGGTAGGGTGACCAGACGGCAAATGTGAAAAATCAGGACGGGGTGGGGGGTAATAGGAGCCTATATAAGAAAAAAAAAAATTGGGACTGTCCCTATAAAATTGGGACATCTGGTCACCCTAACCCGGGGCCACGGACCTTGCCCCGCTGCCTAGCCACCGCTCGCCTTACCAAATGCGGCTGTAGGAGAGGTCTGTACCCACCCAGAGGCAGAACTGGGGGCTGACTCTCCCCTGGAGGATAAAAGGAGCCCCCCCCCTACACACACCTTGTCCTGGGTCCACCCTTCCCCTCCTGCCTTCATCGCACAGGCTCCTCCAGGAGCTGCATTCGGAGGCTTATAAATTACAGCTCAGCAAACAAGCTGCTGGCTTCCAGGAGCCCTAGGCAGCCAACCCAAGGCACAACAACAGCTACACAACCCTTTACTGCACAACAACCCCCCATCTACACCACTCTTAAACAATCCGCTGTGCTGCAAGAACCCTGTGCAGGCCCAGCAGAGCATACAGCACCCCCACCAACACAACCGCAACACACTGTACACAGCCCTCCTTCTTCCATACACACCGTAAGTGATCTGAGCTGCACAACCCCAAGCATTATACATCCCTCCCCAGCGCACAGTCCCCATCCCCATCCCCACCACTGTGCAGACCCTCTCCCAGCTGCACAACTCCCCTGCTACACAGCCGCCCCCCAACACACAACTCTGTTCGCACACACTATACACACCTCCCCACTACACAGCACTCCCCGAACTACACAATGCAAAATACTCTAAGCAGGGGGATGAGGAAGGGGAAGGCAGGGCAGGGGGGAGACATCCTCATGGGGCTGGGGGCCCCTGCAGGGCCTGGGGCAAATTGTCCCACTTGCTCCTCCATGGCCCTGGAGCTCACAGCCCTCCCCCCCCCAACTTGCCTTGCCAGCAGCCCAGAGCCCAGCTGAGCTGGACATGCTGCGGCTCTGCGGGGTGGGGCAAGTGGGGGAGGGGCCAGAGGCCCAGGGGCAGACACACATCCTCATGGGGCCAGGGGCCTGGGCAAATTGCCCCACTTGCCCCTCCCCGGCGGCCCTGGAGTTCGCAGCCCCCTCCCCCCCCAACTTGCCTTGCCATCAGCCTAGAGCCCAGCTGAGCTGGACATGCTGCGGCTCTGCGGGGTGGGGCAAGTGGGGAAGGGGCCAGGAGCCCAGGGGCAGACACACATCCTCATGGGGCCAGGGGCCTGGGCAAATTGCCTCACTTGCCCCTGCCAGCGGCCCTGGAGTTCGCAGCCCACCCCCCGCTTACCTTGCCATCAGCCTAGAGCCCAGCTGAGCTGGACATGCTGCGGCTCTGCAAGGTGGGGGAAACAGGGGAGGGGCCGGCGACACGGGGGGAGACACACATCCATGTGGGGCTGGGGGCCCAGGGAAATTGCCCCACATGCCCCCCCCTTACCTTGCTGGCAGCCCAGAGCTCAGCTAAACTGCTGCGGCTCTGTGGGGAGAAGACATCCTCATGGGGCCAGAGGCACCTGCAGAGCCAGAGGCAAATTGCCCCACTTGCCCCCCGAGCTTGCAGCCCTCCCCCGCCCCGCTTACCTTGACAGCAGCCCAGAGGCCAGCTGAGCTGGCTATGCTACCTCTACAGGGTGGGGGTAGTGGGGGAGGGGCCAGGGGGAGATGCACATCCATATGGGGCTGGGGGCCCAGGGAAATTGCCCCACTTGCCCCCCCCAGTGGCCCTGGAGCTCACACCCACCCCCCTTACCTTGCTGGCAGCCCAGAGCCCAGCTGAGCTGGCCATGCTACCTCTACAGGGTGGGGCAAGCGGGGGAGGGCCCAGGGGTAGACAGACATTCTCATGGGGCTGGGGCCCGGGCCCAGGCAAATTGCCCCACTTGCCCCCCTGCCCCCAGCGGCCCTGGATCTCGCAGTCCACCCCACACCCTTACCTTGCCTGCAGCCCAGCTGAGCTGGCCATGCAGCTGCTCTGTGGGGTGGGGGAAGCGGGGGAGTGCCGCCGTGCCGGGGGGGCGGGGGGAGAGACATTCTCGTGGGTCCGGGGACCTCGGCAAATTGCCCCACTTGCCCCTCCCCCATTGCCCTGGAGCTCGCAGCCCCCCCCTTACCGGCAGCCCAGAGCCCAGCTGAGCTGGGGATGCTGCGGCTCTGCTGGGTGGGGCTAGTGGGGGAGAGGCCGGGGCCTGGGCAAATTGCCCCACTTGCCCCCCCTCCCTTGCCTTGCCTGGCCTGGCCTGCAACCCAGAGCCCAGCTGAGCTGCTGCGTCTCTGCGGGGGGCCGGGTGTCCCCGCCTTGACTTGCCTGCAGCCCAGCTGAGCCAGCCACGCTGCGGGGGAAGGGTATGGGGGGGAGACAAGCATCCGCCTGGGGCTGGGCTCTTAAAGGCACAGGCAGCCCAATTCCTAGAGTGTGGAAGCTTAGACACTGCAGCTCCTCTCTATCCTATACAAGTGCTGCAGGGCTACGTTAGTGCTACAGCCGGGAGACTGAATGCGGTGAAATATTGTACAGACGCCCCCTCCCTCCCTCCAACTCTGTATTTCACATTTGGAATATGTAAAAGAGCCTTCTCTCAGTTTCTATGTCTCTATTAAATCAGTGCAGCTGCTTTCGCTCATATCACCTGCTGCTGAGTTGCCAACTCCCTCCCAGAGCCCACATGTCTGCACCCCCTCAGGTACCATCTCCTGCCCCAGGTCAGAGCCTGCATCCCTCACTCAAACTCCCCAAAGCCTGCAACCCTCCTGCCCCCCAACTCCATCCCAGAGCCTGCACCCCAAAAAGGGCCAGATTAACCTTTTGTGGGCCCGGTGCTAAATATATTTGTGGGCCCCATGGGGGAAATGGGGACATGGGGGAGGGGGCAGAGTCCTCAGAGCGAGGGGCTGGCCGGGGGCAATGGGAGATGGGTCATGGTACGGCAGGGACAGTCCTGCTCCACCCAGCCCAGTTCAAGGGCACTGTTTACAAACCGGGAGCTGCCAGACCCACGCTGTCCAGCCTGGCCCTGTGCTGCCATCGTGCTTCCCCACCTTGGGGGTGGGCCCGTGTTGCACCATGCTACCCTCCTGCCCAGCACCCCTCTGACTCCCTACGCCCAGTGCCGCACCACCCAGAGACCCCCACAAACCCCCTGCCAGCACCCCTCTGACTCCCTATGCCCAGCGCCACACCACCCAGAGACCCCCACAAACCCCCTGCCCAGCACCCCTCTGACTCCCTCCGCCCAGTGCCGCACCACCCAGAGACCCCCACAAACCCCCTGCCCGGCACCCCTCCGTCTCCCTACGCCCAGTGCCGCATCAACCAGAGACCCCCACAAACCCCCATGCCCAGTGCCCTCCCAGTCCACTCCCCCGCCCACTCAGAACCCCCCCCCACAGATCCCCTCACTGCCCAGTGCCCCCCTGCCACAACTGCACAGCACCCCATGTAGACCCCACACTTCCCAGTGCTCCGACACACACAGATCTCCCCACTGCACAGCCCCCAACACACACAGATCTCCCCACCCCCACTGCCCAGCACCCCCCCCCAGACCCACTAGAGACCTGCTCTCCCACACCCTAACCCCCAGCCACAGTAGCTGGCCCTGATGGGAGGTGACTGTGTCTGCCAGGCTGAGCAGCTTTGCATTTGAGAGTTTGGCTACACTTGCAGGTGTGTAGTGCTGGGAGTTAAAGCTGTCTTTGTACAGCTGTGTAGGGAAAGCGCTGCAGTGTGGCCACCTCAGTCCCTGGAAAAATCATGGAACAGGTCCTCAAGGAATCAATCCTGAACCACTTAAAGGAGGGGAAAGTGATCAGGAACAGTCAGCATGGATTCACCAAGGGCAAGTCATGCCTGACTAACCTAATTGCCTTCTATGATGAGATAACCGGCTCTGTGGATGAGGGGAAAGCAGTGGATGTGCTATTTCTGGACTTTAGCAAAGCTTTTGATACAGTCTCCCACAGTATTCTTGCCAGCAAGTTAAAGAAGTATGGGCTGGATGGACGGTAAGGTGGATAGAAAACTGGCTAGATGGTCGGGCTCAACGGGTAGTGATCAATGGTTCCATGTCTAGTTGGCAGCCGGTATCAAGTGGGGTGCCCCAAGGGTCGGTGCTGGGGCCGGTTTTGTTCAATATCTTCATTAACGATCTGGAGGATGGTGTGGACTGCACCCTTAGCAAGTTTGCAGATGACACTAAACTGGGAGGAGTGGTTGATACGCTGGAGGGTAGGGATAGGATACAGAGGTACCTAGACAAATTAGAGGATTGGGCCAAAAGAAATATGATGAGGTTCAACAAGGACAAGTGCAGAGTCCTGCATTTATGATGGAAGAATCCCATGCACTGCTACAGACTAGGGACCGAATGGCTGGGCAGCAGTTCTGCAGAAAAGGACCTAGGGGTTACGGTGGACGAAAAGCTGAATATGAGTCAACAGTGTGCCCTTGTTGACAAGAAGGCTAATGGCATTTTGGGTTGTATAAGTAGGGGCATTTCCAGCAGATCGAGGGATGTGATCATTTCCCTCTACTCAGCACTGGTGAGGCCTCATCTGGAGTACTGTGTCCAGTTTTGGGCCCCACACTACAAGAAGGATGTGGATAAATTGGAGAGAGTTCAGTGGAGGGCAACACAAATGATTAGGGGGCTGGAGCACATGACTTATGAGGAGAGGCTGAGGGAACTGGGATTGTTTAGTCTGCAGAAGAGAAGAATGAGGGGGGATTTATAGCTGCTTTCAACTACCTGAAAGGGGGTTCCAAAGAGGATGGATCTAGACTGTTCTCAGTGGTACCAGATGACAGAACAAGGAGTAATGGTCTCAAGTTGCAGAGGGGGAGGTTTAGGTTGGACATTAGGAAAAACTTTTTCACTAGTAGGGTGGTGAAGCACTGGAATGGGTTACCTAGGGAGGTAGTGGAATCTCCTTCCTTAGAGGTTTTTAAGGTCAGGCTTGACAAAGCCCTGGCTGGGATGATTTAGTTGGGGTTGGTCCTGCTTTGAGCAGGGGGTTGGACTAGATACCTCCTGAGGTCCCTTCCAACCCTGAGATTCTATGATTCTATGATTCTATGCATTATGGGCAGCTATCCCACAGAGCACCTCTTCCCATTCTGGCGCCGTGGGTTGTGGGAAGGGGGCAGAGGGTGCGGGTCATTCTGGTTCCTGTCCCAACGCCCCGTGATGCATCGCTTCACATCCCAGCAATCCCTGTTTTTCCATCCATGTTTGGCGCCATCTTGCATCTTTCAACGTTTTCTGTGCAGTGCGATTCTGTGTTCCATTTCGGTCTGCAGGAAATGGAGCCCGAACTGCTGAGGAATATGCTGACGAGTCTCGCCAGCACATCACGTTTGGCAATTGAGCTATTCCTTAAGATCCAAAGTGACAGTGAGGAGTCTGACGATGATAGCGAGTCGCGTAATGCGTATGACATTGTGGCATTCCCAGACATGCTCAGCACCGTGGAATGCCGCTTTTGGGTTCGGGAAACAAGCACTGAGTGGTGGGATCACATCGTCATGGAAGTCTGGGATGACGAGCAGTGGCTGCAGAACTTTCGGATGAGAAAAGCCGCTTTCATGGGACTATGTGCTGAGCTCGCCCACTCCCTGCGGCGCAAGGACACGAGATTGAGAGCTGCCCTGCCAGTGGAGAAGCGGGTGGCTATTGCAATCTGGAAGCTGGAAACACCAGACAGCTACTGATCGGTCAGGAACCAGTTTGGAGTGGGAAAGTCGACCGTTGGAAACGTGTTGATGCAAGTTTGCAGGGCCATTAATCGCATCCTGCTAAGAAGAACCGTGACTCTGGGGAACGTGCAGGACATTGTGGATGGCTTTGCACAAATGGGTTTCCCTAACTGTGGAGGGGCGATAGATGGGATGCATATTCCTATTCTGGCAGCACCCCACCTAGCATCCGAGTACATTACTCGGAAGGGATATTTCTCTATGGTTCTCCAGGCGCTTGTGGATCACCGTGGGCGTTTCATTGACATTAACACAGGCTGGCCCGGAAAGGTGCATGACACACGCATCTTTCAGAACACTGGCCTGTTCAGGAAGCTGCAGGCCGGGACTTTTTTCCCAGACCGGAAGATCACAGTAGGGGACATCGAAATGCCCATTGTGATCCTTGGAGACCCCACTTACCCGTTAATGCCTGGCTCATGAAACCGTACACAGGGATCCTTGACAGCAGCAAGGACCAGTTCAACTACAGGCTGAGCCGGTGCCGAATGACTGTGGAGTGTGCTTTTGGCCGTTTAAAAGGGCACTGGCAATCTCTGTATGGGAAGCTGGATTTGGGGGAAAGCAGCATCCCCGTGGTTATATCCGCGTGCTGTACCCTCCATAATATTTGCGAAGGGAAGGGTGAAAGATTCAGTCAGGCATGGACCTCCGAGGTTCAATGCCTGGAGGCTGAATTTGCACAGCCAGATAGCAGGGCTACTAGAGAGGTCCAGCACAGGGCTGCAAGGATTAGGGATGCCTTGAGGGAGAAATTTGAGGCTGAAAACTAACAGTAATGTTTGGTGCCTTGCACGGGAGTGAAGTGCAGTGGTTACAATGTTAGTAGGAATCTGTGTTTCCTAAGCTGATTTGCAATGCCTGTTTCTTTCCTGGGCTAAGGTATCTTTAACTTTCTGCAATAATAAAGACTGTTTCAAAGCCAAACATTCATTTATTGAAAAGAAAATCAATTTATTGAAAGACACACAACGTTTTTGGAATCTGAAAGGGCAAGGGGGTGGGGTGGGGAACTGTACAATCACAGGTTTGCATATATCCTGTCTGGAGTGCTGTGCAATGACTGCTGCACTGCAGGATGGCTATACTGCATGGTGATGGGGGTTGAGTGCAGAGGGTAAGGGTCGTAGTTCTCAGAGCTGGTTGGTGAACGTACAGGTGTTGGAGGCAGCTGGTGGTGGTAAGAACCCGGCTGCTGGGGAAGGGGGTTTGGAGCTGACATGGGGGCACAAGGGAAAGAGCTTTGGGACAAGGGCAGCGGGGGCAGTAGTGCTCTGCCTGCATGGCTATGAGTGCCTGGATAGAGTCTGCTTGGCGCTCCAGGATGTTTATCAGCCGCTCCGTGCATTGCTTCCTTTGTGCTGCATTTTCCTTGCGGATCCTACTTTCCCTCTCCTTCCACTCCTGTGCTTTTTGATTCTCTGTGAGAGATTGGTGCATCACTTCTTGCAGCATGTCTTCTTTGCTTTTTCGCGGCCTCTTCCGGAGGTTTTGTAGTCTCTCAGCCAGTGATAACACGGGCAGCCAAGATCTCACGGTTGCATCTATAAAGGCAAAATGCAACACTTAACAGAGGCAGCATTGTTTATACCAGACAGGGTAGTTCCCCCGCATTGAAGCAGGTCACATTAACAGTCTTCACAATAGCATAATTATCCCATTCCAAAGAGAGTGCACATAACCCACGGGAGCCCCAAAATGGTGAGTAAGGGGGACTGATTGGTTCAGGGCTGTACTGTCCTCTGGGTTTCTGTGAATTGGGGAAAGCAAACAGCTGCAGATGCTCTGGCCAGGTAGACAGGAAAAGCCTTGGGAACTTTTGAATTTCATTTCCTTTTTGCCCAGCATGGAGCACTGATCAGCACGGGTGGCCATGCAGTCCCAAATCCAAAAACAAGTCCAGCACGGACTGTACGGGAGATACTGGATCTGATCGCTATATGGGGAGACAAATCTGTTCTATCAGAGCTCCATTCCAGAAGACGAAATGCCAAAGCATTTGAAAAAATCTCCAGACTATGATAGACAGAGGCCACAGCAGGGACTCAACACAGTGCTGCGTGAGAAGCATAACGGAAAGCCAAAGAATCAAATGGATGCTCATGGAGGGAGGCAGGGGGTACTGAGGACTCCAGCTATCCCACAGTCCCCGCAATCTCTGAAAAGCATTTGCATTCTTGGCTGAGCTCCCAATGCCTGAAGGGTCAAAAACATTGTCCCGGGTGGTTCAGGGTGTATGTCGTCAATTTACCCCGTTCCCCCCCCTTCCCGTGAAAGAAAAGGGGAAAAAATAGTTTCTCGCCTTTTTTCAATGTCACCCTATGTCTACTGGATGCTGCTGGTAGACGTGGTGCTGCGGCGCTGAACAGCAGCATCCCCTCCCCTTCCTTACCTGTTGGCAGACAGTACAAAAGGCTTGAAAACCATCCTCATCATCCCGTGAGTGCTCCTGGCTGGCCTCGGTGAGGTCGGCCAGGGGCGCCTGGGAAAAATGGGAATGACTCCCGGTTATTCTCGGCAGACGGTGCAATAGGCTTGGTAACCGTCCTCATCATAGCAGCTGGAGGCTGAGCTCCTCTCCCCCTCCCCTTTCATGTCTAATGAAGATTCTGTACTGCCTGGACTATCATAGCAATGGGAGGCTGCCTCCCCCTCATTTTATCTCACTAAAAAGTCAGTATTTCTTATTCCTGCATTCTTTATTACTTCATCACACAAATGGGGGGACAGTGCCACGGTAGCCCAGGATGGGTGTGGGAGGAGGGAAGCAATGAGTGGGGTTGTTGCAGGGGCACCCTCTAGAATGGCATGCAGCTCATCATTTCTGCGGGATAGCTGGGGCTCTGACCCGGAGAGGGTGTGCTCTCTGGTTCTCTAGTAGACTTGCCCCATATTCTAGGCAGGACTGACTCTATTTTTAGACAAAACATAAAGAAGGGAATGACCTGGGGAGTCATTCCCATTTTTGTCCATGCGCCCCCGGCTGACCTCAGCGAGGCCAGCCAGGAGCACCCATGACAGCAGCAGATGGTATAAAACTATACAAGCGGCGACCCCAGTTTGAGAAACCCTGCACTATGGGGATCTGCAGTCCGCTAATGTACTCTCTAAAAATTTCAGAAACTTCATCAAATGATTAACTAGCAAATCCTCATCTGATTGGAATAGTAAAATTGTTCAGCATCCCAGACAAAGTGATGGCCACAACTGCGGATTACTCATCTTAAAGGTATTGAATACCAAATTGCCATTACTATTTGTTATGTATGTGAAATTATCCAGGGTGAAAGTAAATGCCAGAGATTACCAGTGAGCACTGCACCGGCATCCTTGCCAAGGTGTGTGGGGTGGGCTTGTGGCCCCCAGAAGGGATGGAGTGTCCGGCGGAAGGTGTGGTGCCGGGGGTCCAGATTCCACCTTCCTGACAGCTTCTGCTGAATTGGCCAGGAGCACCCGGCCCTTGTAAATTGCTGGAACACAGGGCCTCTTTTGCTCCCCCCACTGTCAGTGGCCCTGTCAGTAGCATGCAACAGCGTTGCTGGACCCTATGGCAGGGCCGCTGATGTGGGGGCGGGGAATGGGATAAAGGGGGCAGCGACGTTAAAGCATAAAGCACTGCCACAGCGGAAGTGTAACGTCAGCCGCGTACGGGTCGGTACTGGTGGCCGGTTCTTACTGGTATGCTGGACTGGCCCACTTTCACGTCTGGTAATTATGATTCTTATTCTAAATATCAGTGTTGTTAGTTTGCAGAAACATATTTACAGCACAAAGACATCAGTCCGGTAGAAACAACACAAGAGGCTAATACTGCGTTTAGAAGACATATAGCAATTCTTCTAATGAAGGAGTCAAGTAATTACTTTCTACCATGTACTGTGGACTCATTAGGCACATGTGAAGATAACAGGAAGAGTGGAATTATGTCATGTAGCAGACAGTTATCTTAATACCCCTAAAGTGGGATATCTCACAGGTTTGGTTCTGTAATGGTGACTATGAATCAATAATATCTTTAACTACACAAAAATTTGAATGGGGTGAATGATTGCTATTGATCGACTAGTTAAATGAAATTGGTATTTTTATACAGAGGTGCAGTAAAGCAAAAATTTGAGAAAATGTGACTCACAAAAAAGAAAAAGATATGTTTAAACCAGTGACTGGATTAAAGTATTGACATTAATTAATAAATCAAGATTTGCATTTTCAGTGTTGGTCGTTACCAGGGCCAGCTCTAACTTTTTTGCCGCCCCAAGCAAAAAAAAAAAAAGAGTGCCACCCCGCCGTAACAAACAACCCCCTCGAGCGCCGCCCCACCAAAACAAAACCAACCCCCCTGAGCTCCGCCCCATCAAAACAAAAGCAAAAACACCCCCCCGAGCACCGCCCTACTGAAACAAAACCAACCCCCCTGAGCTCCGCCCCGTCAAAACAAAAACACCCCCCCGAGCACCACCCCACCGAAACAAAACCAACCCCCGCTGAGCTCCACCCCATTGAAACAAAACCAACCCCCCTGAGCTCCGCCCCATCAAACCAAAAACAAAAACACCCCCCTGAGCGCCACCCCACCAAAACAAAACCAACCCCCTGAGCGCCGACCCTTCAAAACAAAAACCAAACCACACCTCCGAGCGCCGCCCCACCGAGAAAAACACCCACCCCGAGCGCCGCCCCACCGAAAGAAAACCACCCCCCCTGAGATCCGCCCCATCAAAACAAAAACAACCCCCCCCCGAGTGCCGCCCTGCTGAACCAAAAGAAAAACAACCCCCGTGTGCCACCCTGCCACCCCAAGATTGGCTGCCCCTTACAAAGTGCTGCCCCAAGCACGTGCTTGGTCGGCTGGTGCCTGGAGCCAGCCCTGGTTGTAACCTATTCATCATTTCATAAAGCTATATTTATTTTTAAGAAAGCGTGGAGGACAACTGCATATATTGCAACCTTGTCAACTGTGAAAAGGAAAGTGAGGATTGCACAATGGTAAGAAACATGGAATTGTATGAGAAATAAATGCCATAAACTGCCTAAGGATCATGATTCTTGTAAAAATTCCACATCCGTAAACATTTTCATCATGCTGATAGACATATAGATTCATAGATTCTAGGACTGGAAGGGACCTCGAGAGGTCATGGCAGGACCAAATACTGTCTAGACCATCCTGGATAGACATTTATCTAACCTATTCTTAAATATCTCCAGAGATGGAGATTCCACAACCTCCCTAAGCAATTTATTCCATTGTTTAACCACCCTGACAGTTAGGAACTTTTTCCTAATGTCCAACCTAAACATCCCTTGCTGCAGTTTAAGCCCATTGCTTCTTGTTCTATCCTTAGAGGCTAAGGTGAACAAGTTTTCTCCCTCCTCCTTATGACACCCTTTTAGATACCTGAAAACTGCTATCATGTCGCCTCTCAGTCTTCTCTTTTCCAAACTAAACAAACCCAATTCTTTCAGCCTTCCTTCGTAGGTCATGTTCTCAACACCTTTAATCATTCTTGTTGCTCTTCTCTGGACCCTCTCCAATTTCTCCACATCTTTCTTGAAATGCGGTGCCCAGAACTGGACACAATACTCCAGTTGAGACCTAACCAGCGCAGAGTAGAGTGGAAGAATGACTTCTCGGGTCTTGCTCACAACATACCTGTTAATGCATCTCAGAATCACGTTTGCTTTTTTTGCAACAGCATCTCACTGTTGACTCATATTTAGCTTGTGATCCACTATAACTTCTAGATCCCTTTCTGCCGTCCTCCTTCCTAGACAGTCTCTTCCCATTCTGTATGTGTGAAACTGATTTTTCTTTTCTAACTGGAGCACTTTGCATTTGTCTTTATTAAACTTCACCCTGTTTACCTCAGACCATTTCTCCAATTTGTCCAGATCATTTTGAATTATGACCCTGCCCACCAGAGCAGTTGAAATCCCTCCCAGTTTGGTATCATCTGCAAACGTAATAAGCGTACTTTCTATGCCAATATCTAAGTCGTTGATGAAGATATTGAACAGAACTAGTCCCAAAACAGACCCCTGCGGAACCCCACTTGTTATACCTTTCCAGCAGGATTGGGAACCATTAATAACTACTCTCTGAGTACGGTTATCCAGCCAGTTATGCACCCACCTTATAGTAGCCCCATCTAAATTGTATTTGCCTAGTTTATCGATAAGAATATCATGTGAGACTGTATCAAATGCCTTACAAAAGTCTAGGTATACCACATCCACCACTTCTCCCTTATCCACAAGGCTCATTATCCTATCAAAGAAAGCTATCAGATTGGTTTGACACGATTTGTTCTTTACAAATCCATGCTGGCTATTCCCTATCACCTTACCACCTTCCAAGTGTTTGCAGATGCTTTCCTTAATTACTTGCTCCATTATCTTTCCTGGCACAGAAGTTAAACTAACTGGTTTGTAGTTTCCTGGGTTGTTTTTATTTCCCTTTTTATAGATGGGCACTAGATTTGCCCTTTTCCAGTCTTCTGGAATCTCTCCCATCTCCCATGATTTTCCAAAGATAATAGCTAGAGGCTCAGATACCTCCTCTATTAGCTCAGTGAGTATTCTAGGATGCATTTCATCAGGCCCTGGTGACTTGCAGGCATCTAACTTTTCTAAGTGATTTTTAACTTGTTCTTTTTTTATTTTATCATCTAAACCTACCCCCTTCCCATTAGCATTCACTATGTTAGGCATTCGTTCAGACTTCTCGGTGAAGACCGAAATGAAGAAGTCATTAAGCATCTCTGCCATTTCTAAGTTTCCTGTTACTGTTTCTCCCTCCTCACTGAGGAGTGGGCCTACCCTGTCCTCTTGCTTCTAATGTATTGTTAAAAAGTCTTCTTGTTTCCCTTTATTCCCGTAGCTAGTTTGATCTCATTTTGTGCCTTTGCCTTTTTAATCTTGCCCCTGCATTCCTGTGTTGTTTGCCTATATTCATCCTTTGTCATCTGTCCTTGTTTCCATTTTTTATATGACTCCTTTTTATTTTTCAGATCATGCAAGATCTCGTGGTTAAGCCAAGCCGATCTTTTGCCACATTTTCTATCTTTCCTACCCAGCAGAATAGCTTGCTTTTGGGCCCTTAATAGTGTCCCTTTGAAAAATTGCCAACTCTCCTCAGTTGTTTTTCCCCTCAGTCTTGATTCCCATGGGACGTTACCTATCAGCTCACTGAGCTTGCCAAAATCCACCTTCCTGAAATCCATTGTCTCTATTTTGCTGTATTCCCTTCTACCCTTCCTTAGAATTGCAAACTCTATGATTTCATGATCACTTTCACCCAAGCTGCCTTCCACTTTCAAATTCTCAATGAGTCCCTCCCTATTTGTTAAAATCAAATCTAGAACAGCTTCCCCCCAGTAGCTTTTTCAACCTTCTGAAATAAAAAGTTGTCTGCAATGCAGTCCAAGAACTTATTGGATGGTCTGTGCCCCGCGATGTTATTTTCCCTACATATATCTGGATAGTTGAAGTCCCCCATCACCACCAAATCTTGGGCTTTGGATGATTTTGTTAGTTGTTTAAAAAAAGCCTCATACACCTCTTCCACCTGGTTAGGTGGTCTGTAGTAGACTCCTAGCATGACATCACCCTTGTTTTTTACCCCTTTTAGCCTAACCCAGAGACTCGCAACACTTCCGTCTCATATGTCCATCTCCACCTCAGTCCAAGTGTGTACATTTTTAATATATAAGGCAACATCTCCTCCCTTTTCCCCCATCTATCCTTCCTGAGCAAGCTGTACCCATCCATACCAACATTCCAATCATATGTATTATCCCACCAAGTTTCAGTGATGCCAACAATGTCATAGTTGTATTTATTTATTAGCACTTCCAGTTATTTATTAGCACTTCCTGCTTATTACCCATACTTCTCGCATTTGTATATAGGCATCTAAGATACTGGTTTGATCTTGCCTGTGGGATTGTTGTGCATGAGAGTGTGAGAAACTGACATGCAAGTTTCAAGGTTGAGGCTACTTCTTATCTGCTGGTAGGCAGTAAACAGGATAATAAATTAGAAAGTGGGACAGAATGGCAATTACCCAATGAAGTTACAGTTGTGCCTGTGTGTACCTTATTAACCAATTAGCAATTGCTTGATTGCTTGGCCTTAATTGTATATAAGAGCATGCTGGAGAGAAATAAATGACTTTGCTGCCAATCACACTGGTTGTTGAGCTTTGTTCATATACGCCTGCGATGCAACACTTGCCTTCCAGTTTTGCCCTGACCCTCCTTTCTCTCTGCCATTATAGCCCATGCTCCCTCCTATTTCTGACCTATCTCCCAGGTCTCCATGCTCCCCACTTACCTGTGGGCTTTGCTCACCTGGCCCCGTCGAACCTAGTTTAAAGCCCTCCTCACTAGGTTAGCCAGTCTGTGTGCAAATAGGGTCTTTCGAAAGGTGAACGCCATCTCTGCCTAGCAGTCCTTCCTGGAATAGCATCCTGTGGCCGAGGAAGCCATCTTTGCAGCCAGGCATTCACCTCCATGATGCATCTGTCTCTGCCCGGGTCCCTATCTTTGACAGGAAGAATCGACGAGAATACCACCTGTGCTCCAAACTCCTTCACCCGTACTCTCAGAGCCCTGTAGTCACTGTTGATACACTCAGTGTCACACCTCGCAGTATCATTTGTGCCCACATGGATGAGTAGTATGGGGTAGTAGTCAGAGGGCTGGATAATCCTCGACAATGCCTCTGTAACATTTTGGATACGTGCCCCCGGCAGGCAGCATACCTCCCGAGATGAAATGTCAGGGCAACAGATGGGCGCCTCCGTCCCCCTCAGGAGAGAGTCTCCGACCACCGATACCCTACGTTTCCTATTCGCAGTGGTGGCAGCAGACCTGCCAGCCTTAGGGGTATGAGGCTTCTCCTCCTTTACTGTAGGGGGTGATTCCTTCTCTCCTGTATCAAGAAGAGCATAATGGTTACCTATTACCATGGTGGGAGGGTTCAGAGCAGGGGTGGAGCACTGCCTGCTGCCAGAAGTAACCAGCTGCCAGCGTCCACTGTGAGCCATCTCCTCCTCTACCAGTGGTGTGTCAGCAGTCCTGTGTACTGGGACAGCTACCTCAGCTGTCTCCACATGGACACTGTCCAGGAATTGCTCGTGGATTCAGATGCTCCTCAGCCTAGCCACCTCCTCCTGTAGCTCTCCCACCTGCTGCCTGAGAGATTCCACAAGCAGGCACCTTTCACATTGGATGCCCCCTGCCCCCAGCCTGGATATCAGTAAGTGGAAATTGCAAGTTACAGTCCCTGAAAAAACACACCAGAATCTGGGTAGAAGCATCCATGCTCAGGTGCTCTGTCTGGCTACAGGCACAGGTGGAGGAGACAGAAGCAGTGCTGGCACAGGTGTTGCGGGTCTTCCTAACCCTTGTAAGCCTCCCTCTGTCAAACTCCCTCTCAAACTCCCCTGTCTGCAGCCCCCTGTCCACTCTGTGAGGTAATGCTGACATGTGGAAGGAATAGCATGAGTGAATGCAAAGTATGTGTAACATTATAACTTCTGTGATTTCATTTTCTCAATTGTTACTTATCAGAGGTCCAGTATGATTCTTGCAAGAGGTGGGCACATATGCCCTGCATTACAGAAGGAACCAATCAAGACTACCTGACTGATGAGAAGAAAGAGTACAACTGCAAAAAATGTGCATAGTTCACTTCTTTTATATATATATATTTTCAATGCCTCTAGTTTGAAACATAATGCAACCAAAATAATTTTTTTTATTTATATACCAGATTATAATAATAAATGTTTTTTATTTGAAAAAAAATTATTCTCTGTATTTGTGTCCATGTGTATAATGCAAATTATAAAAGCAGCAAGGAGGAAGCAAATCATGAGTGTTTTCGACCAAAAACCCCATCCCTCCTGATTCGCAACCATCCCTGGACCAGTGGCAGGTGCATGGGCAGCCAAGTCATTGGAAATAAGCAAGGTGGAAACCAGTGAAAAAAATCAAAGGGGCCACTCTGGTATCACCTTGGGTTCAGGGGCGTGCTCTGTACCCCCAAACCTTACCTCCCTTTTCATGTATTCACACACAAACAAGTGAAACAGCACACCTCAATAATCCAATAGATCAATTTGTCACATTAGCCAGGAGGAAGCAAATCATGCGTGTTTTCAACCAAAACCCCCATCCCTCCTGATTCACAACCCCTAGACCAGGCAGTGCAAGGAGGAAGCAAATCGTGAGTGTTTTCAACCACAAACCCCATCCCTCCTGATTTATGCATCAATCATCCAATAGATCAATTTGTCACATTAGCCAGGAGGAAGCAGATCGTGAGTGTTTTTGACCAAAAACCCCCATCCCTCCTGATTTGCAACCCCTGGACCAGGTGGGAAAGGAGGAAGCAGATCGTGAGCGTTTTTGTCCAAAAACCCCCATCCCTCCCAGGGCTGCCTGATGGGGGGGGAGGAGGGGACAAGTGGGGCAATTTGCCCCAGGCCCCACAGGGGCTCCCATGAGAATATAGTATTGCAACTTTTTTTTATGGAAGGGGCCCCCAGAATTGGTTTTTCCCCAGGCCCCTTGAATCCTCTGGGCGGCCCTGATCCCTCCTGATTCTCAACCTCATGGACCAGGCAGTAGCAAGTCCTGAGCAGTAGCCCAGATGGTCAGGTTGCGTGGTGGAAACTGCACCTAGTTGCAAAACGGAGGGTTGCTAAACATGGTGTAAAGAAGGATACTGCTCCCGTAGAAATGTGCTACTTATGGCGTACTGAGCATGCTCAGTACATCTGCTGAAGCCACTGCCCTTCCCCTCTGACCTTATACCCGTAGGACTCTGCTGACTGCTTTTGACAGGAGTTAAAAAGGGGCAAAGTGGGCAAATCGGAGCAGAGGGGTGATCAGGGTCTGAGTACAGGGTGGAAATTGACTGGTCGGGGGGTCAGGCAGCTGGAGGCAGGGTTAGGAGAGGGGCTAAAGGGCAAAATCAGGGCTGGGGGGGAGGAGCAGGCGTTAAGTTCGGGTTGAGGCGCTGGCAGAGGATGACCAAGGGCAAAACCCAGCACAGTCAGGGGCAGAGGGGGTAGCAGTCACCCCAGTGTGACTGAGACACCAGTGTTTGCAAAAATGGTGGCGGGCAAAGGGGCTTTTTTATTTCCCCTCTCACAGACAGCAGCTCTCTCAGCAGGGGCTTCCCAGGGCTGGGTTCTTAAAGGCTCTGGCCCATCAATGCAGCTCCTCTTTGTCTGGTCTAACTAGGGTGACCAGGCAGCAAATGTGAAAAAATGGGACGGGGTGGGGGGGTAATAGGAGTCTATATAAGATAAAGACCCCAAAATTGGGACATCTGGTCTAACCTACTGAGGCTATGTCTACACTACAAATTTCAAAGTGCTGTGCTCCTGGTAATCCATCTCAATGAGGGGATTAGCTCTGAGCACTGGGAGACAAGCCTGTCCACACTAGCGCTTTAAAGCACTCAAACTTGCTGTGCTGGGAGGTGGGAGGGGTGGGGGTGTGATAGCCCCTCAGAAACAAAAGAATCTCTTATCACTGTTTCTGATTGCATAGAGTCTCTGAGCAGTTTCCCAAGTTGTCTTATCTGCTGCTGGGATTCCCTGATTTTTTTCTTCTAATTTTTTCTTCTCATCTTTAGAGCAGATGTTTTTATTCTGTTGGATCATCTGACTTCCACTCTGACTGAATTTCTGGCCTATTGTCAAAACTTTGTTTTGAGTCAATCCACCAATGGTATAAATATTGGTGGTCAGACCAATAGTCCACCTAATCTAGTATCCTGTCTTGTGACAGTGGCCAATGCCAGGTGCTTCTAAGGGAATGATCAGACCAGGCAGTGACTCATTGAACCATCCCATTGTCCACTCCCAGCATCTGGCAGTCAAGGGACAGTTTAGGGACATGCAGAGCATGGGCCTGCATCGCTGATTATCTTGGCTAATAACCAATCTACTTATCCTGAGGGACCGATCTAATTCTTTGTTCAACCCACTCATAGTTTTTCCTTTCAAATATAATGAACACACATCTACAACCCCAAGATACATTTACAACCACAAGAATTTTAAAATCATGAGTTGTACACCCTTGAGTCAAGACATTGTAATAAATAAGTGATATCTTTTTTTGTGCCTCTTTGTTCCTGAGCCTGTAGGGTGCAGTAAGGCCAGTTCCAATGCCTTGAGCCGAAACACCTGAATGAATCGTAGTGTACCGTCATACTCCCAAACATTTCATATACCTAAGGCCATATCTACAGTTTAAGTGTGGGTTATGTCACCATAGAGTTATGTCACCATAGAGTCACTACGGTTACTATGCCACTTGTGTGCATTTCTCCTGGACTCCTTGCCTCAGATGTCAGTGTACTCACTCTGGGTTAATTAATAAGTAAAAAGTGATTTTATTAAATATAAAAAGTAGGATTTAAGTGGTTCCAAGTAATAACAGACAGAACAAAGTAAATTACCAAGCAAAATAAAACAGAACACGCAAGTTTAAGCCTAATACATTAAGAAACTGAATGCAGGTAAATCTCACACTCAGAGATGTTCCAATAAGCTTCATTCACATACTAGACTCCTTCCTATTCTGGGCCCAATCCTTTCCCTGGTACAGACCTTGTCAGTTCCAGCAGGCATCTTAGGTGAAAAGCCGGGGAGTCCACATGACTGGGACCCTCTTTGTTCTGTTCCACCCCCTTTAATAGCTTTGGAAGAAGGTGGGGATCCCTTGCCTCTTTCTGGGTTCCCACCCCTCCTTCTCAATGGAAAAGCACCAGGTTAAAGATGGATTCCAGTTCAGGTGACATGATCACATGTCCTGGGAGACTTCATTACCCACTGGCTGGCACACGCGTATTCAAGAAGTCTTACAAGTAAACAGAGCCATATACAACCAATTGTCCTGGTTGATGGGAACCATCAAGATTCAAATCCACCATTAATGGTTGTGACAGATCCAGACCAGTGGGGTACAGGAGTCTGGTAGAGAGCAAATATACTGCTCACTGGATGAGTAGTTTTCTGTTCCCTGAGTGACCAGAGCAGGGGCTGCACTAGAGTAATCAGGAACCTGCTAGAACCAATTAAGGCAGACAGGCTGATTAGATCACCTGCAGCCAATCAAGGCAGGCTAATCAGGGCACCTGGGTTTAAAAAGGAGCTCACTCCAGTCAGGCGAGGAGGAGCCAGAGGAGAGAAGTGTGTGTGAGGAGCTGGGAGCAAGAGGCGCAAGGAGCTGAGAGGGAGAGGGTGTGCTGCTGGAGGACTAAGGAGTACAAGCGTTATCAGACACCAGGAGGAAAGTCCTGTGGTGAGGATAAAAAGGGTGATTGGAGGAGGCCATGGGGAAGTAGCCCAGGGAGCTGTAGCTGTCATGCAGCTGTTACAGGAGGCACTATAGACAGCTGCAATCCACAGGGCCCTGGGCTGGAACCCGGAGTAGAGGGCGGGTCCGGGTTCCCCCCAAACCTCCCAACTCCTGATCAGACACAGAAGAAGTTGACCCAGACTGTGGGGAAGATCACTGAGGTGAGCAAATCTGCCAATAAGCGCAGGACCCACCAAGGTAGAGAAGGAACTTTGTCACATGGTCCACACTTTGCATAACTACAATGGGACCTCAGAGTTATATTTCATATTCCTAGTTTCAGATACAAGAAAGATACATTCACACAAATAGCATGACCAGACTCAGTAGATTATAAGATTTGTAATGATACCTTACAAGAAACCTTTTGCATAAAGCATATTCCAGTTATATCATATCAACTCTTATAAACATATTTGTATAAAAATATGGAGCATAACGTCACATTGTGATCCAGGAAATGGCCAGAATCCACCGGTTTCTTATCCCACAGCTTCAAACCTCCATGCTGCACGTCTTTGAGAGCACCACATTTATTTGTCTCGACATCAGCTAGTAAAATACAGATTTTTCACAAACAGCCATTGGACGGCTTGCCACCCACCAGTTCTCATTTGCAACCCACACCTCATCCACAGCCACAACCTTTCTCCCTATAACTGTGCCCCTCATCCACATCCTCCACATCCAAATATAGTAAAGAGAGAGAAAACTTGAAGCATGGGGCCTTGTGCAGGGCCTGAGGCCTGAACCAAAGGCTGTGAACAGAGCTGCCCGGGGGAGGGGGAGGGGCAAGTGGGGCAATTTGCCTCAGGCTCCGGGCCCTGCAGGGGCCCCCACAAGAGTTTTTCAGGGTCCCTGGAGCGGGGTCCTTCACTCGCTCTGGGGGCCCCGGAAAACTCTCGCAGGGCCTGGGCCCCTGGAGCTTCCTTTGCTCCGGGTCTTCGTCAGTAATTCGGTAGCAGGAGGTGCTTCCACCCTGGGACCTGCCGCAGACGTGCTGGGTCTCAGCGGCAATTTGGCGGTGGGGGCCCCCCGCCGCCAAAGACCCCAGGCCCCCTGAATCTTCTGGGTGGCCCCGCCTGTGAACCATATATAATTGGCAAAATAATAATATGCTAGATATTTATGTAAATACATTTCAGAAGGCTAGTACAGATACACCCCAATCTAGTAAAAGATAAGATGGTTTGATGGAACCATGTATAGGGATGTTTTGTCAAAGATATCAGGAACAAGGGGAGGTAACAAGCAGACATCATGAAACACGTCAGGTGGTATGTAAGTTGTTTGTCTCAGTCGATAAATATTGGGGCGTTTTGCCTTATCCCTTTGTGGGGCCTAGGGGACAACAGAGACTCCCACTGCTGAGTGAACCGCTCCTTGTCAATGGGCACCCGTGTGTTAGTTTACCTGTCACCACGGAGCCAGGGTGTTAGGACTGTGCCTCGAAGGCAATGCACCTGGCCGCGTGCTTTTGTCACCATACTGTGCCTATGGTCTTTTTTTATGAGCTATTTGGGTTGCCAACATTGTTTTTCAAAAATAAGGGACGGTTTTCTTAGTACTCCCGCCCCACCCCTCCTCCTGATATCATTATCATTATTATTAATAATACCAAGCAGGACTCACCTACATCCACCAGGGGTGTTTCTTGCTGGTTTTTGCAGCACTGATGCTGGTCTTGGCTGCCAGGACCAGGCTCCCTGCCCGTCTCGCTCCCCCAGGCTGCAACTGCAGCAGCCACCAATCAGCAGTTATTCTCCTTTGCTGGGGACATGGGCAGAGAGTCTGTGAGCAGGGAGACTACACTCTGCGACTACTGACGCCCCAGCCAGACAGAGCCCCTTCCCGACCCCGGCCCTTCAGCGCAGCCCCAGGGCACACAGTTCCATCCACTTGCATTGCCAGACAGAGCTTGCATAGGGCAAACAGATGGGGCTGCACTCAGGGGCTTGAGCATGGTCCAGTCTGCTTTCCCTGCCCAGCACTGAAGGGCCAGGGTCCGGAGCAGTGTGGAAAGATGCACCCATGTGTATTGACCCTCTGCTGTTGAAATATAGGAGAATCAGCACCCCCTACTGATTGAGTATGGGACAGGCAATTTTCTATTTAAATGGGGGACGTCCCTTGTAATACAGGACTGTTGGCAGTGTTGATAACACGGGAGCTTCCGGAATAGAAGAACTGAGCAGCTGGCACAGCTCCAGCAGCCTGAACAGCGTGACGTCCCAGCCTTTTACACTTAGCCACACCACCCACAAGTCTGTTATCTCTGGATACTCCCTCCGCATTTCAACTGCTGTGGGTTACCTCACCTGACCACTCTGTTGCTGTGCTCACAGAAAACTTCCCCATAAAGTAAACGGGTTATAACAGAGACAACTAGGAACAAACAGTAGGAGTTATTCAAGCTTTATGGTCTTGTTGGAGAGTGAGGCTTCCTGTGACTCACCAAGTGCGGGGAAGGGACGGTTGATTTGTCTCTCTTGAAGTTTGCTCATCTTGTGGGTTTGGATTTCCTCTCTTGTGTTTCCTGTCAGAGCAGCAGAGAGCTCAGCATAGGGAGGGGTGGTCGTGCCCTCTCCAGCTCTCTGGGTCCTGGCCCCAGACACCACCCTGTAGAGCTGCAGTCCTACCCCCTCCAGGATGATGGCTCCTTGGCCCAAACCTGCCTTGGTCTCCTTCTGGCTCCTGTCTCTCTGCTCCATCACCATGGCTGGTAAGTGATCCCTGTTCACAGGGCCGGCTCCAGGCACCAGCACGCCAAGCGCGTGCTTGGGGCGGCATGCCGCGGGGGGCGCTCTGCCGGTTGCCAGGAGGGCGGCAGGCGGCTCCGGTGGACCTCCCGCAGGGACACCTGTGGGAGGTCCACCGGAGCCGCGGGACCGGCGAGCGGCAGAGTGCCCCCCGCGGCGTGCCGCCGTGCTTAGGGCGGCAAAATTGCTAGAGCCGGCCCTGCCTGTTCATAGAATCATAGAATATCAGGGTTGGAAGGGACCTCAGGAGGTATCTACTTCAACCCCCTGCTCAAAGCAGGACTAATCCCCAGATTTTTACCCCATTTCCCCAAATGGCCCCCTCAAGGATTGAACTCACAACCCTGGATTTAGGAGGCCAATGCTCAAACCACCGAGCTATCGCCCCCGATCATTCATTCCCGTGAACAGTCAGAATGCTATCAAATATGACAGACAGCACAACTCGAGCAATGGATTCATGGGTACATCTGGCATGTTGTTTGACATAAACAAGTTAAACAAAACATCAGCATTCTGCAAGTCCAACCTCAGTCCCATTTCCCATCCCAGTCATTTTCTCCCAGGGCTGGGTGCTGCAGGGTCCCCTTGGGTTGGTGTCTTACATGCCTAGGTCCCATTCCCATCCCGGTCTCTCTCCTTCCTACAGGGGTTCACCATATCTCCTATCTCCAGCTCATCTCCCCACAGGCGGCCTCTGGTCTGCCCAAGCGACTGCAAGTGATGAGGGTGAATGATTTGGTGTTCTCAGTCTATGACAGCAACACACGCAGGCGAGTTCCCCGCAATGGGTACAGCCCAGGGAACCAGGAAAGCCAGCAGTTCTGGAATGCACGCACGGCTGGGTGCCTGGCCTGGGACTCCTGGGTGGAGACCGAGTACCAGGGCCTGGTGCGGGAGATGAACGCCAGCTCCCCAAAGGCGGGTGAGTTCCCATCCCTCAGAACTAGGAATAGTTGGGCAACTCAAAGGAGGTGGGAGGGAGCTGAGGGAGGGGACACAAGAGGGAGTGACTTTCCTGATACGTAGTGGTTAGAGTCAGGGAGGGAGGCTGGGATCCAGGACTTCTCAGTTCTTTTACCAGCTCTGGGAGAGGAGTGGGGCCTGGTGGATTGCAGGGTGGGGAGTGCTGGGAGTCAGGAATCCTGAGTTCTGTGCATGGGAACATTTCTCCCCAATGCTGTCCCCTGGTGGCAGCTCCATGCTCAATTGCTCACAAAGTCATTCTTCCCCCAGAGCCCTACTACATGCAAGTCCTAAAGACCTGTGAGCTGGACAATGCCACTGGTGCTGTCCGAGCTGTCACCAGATATTCCCTCAATGGGGAGGACATGCTGCAGCATCAGACCGACCAGAACCGCTGGTTCTCAGTGCACCCGGCAGCCTGGCGAGTGGCAGAGCGCTGGAACCGCGAAGGGGAGACTTCTGCTGTGCTGAACCACTTCCCACTGAAGCAATGCAGATTCTGGATGGAGAGGTCTGTGCCATTCACCACTCAAAAGACAGGTGACAGCTCTGCCAGTGCCTCTCAGTCTTGACCTGCAGTCCCCTGCTATCCCATTCCCTGTGACTAACATCCCTTCCTCGGCCTCCCTCCAGCCCAGCCCTCAGTGCACGTGGCTTTCGTCCCAGAGACCCAGGACCGGCAGCGGCGCCTCATCTGCCACGTGACGGGGTTCTATCCCCGTGACATCGAGGTGACCTGGGAGCGGGGGGACCAGGTTGCCCTCGGGGAGCAGCTGACCAGCGGGATCCGACCAAATGGAGACCCCACCTTCCAGATCCAGGTGTCCATCGAGCTGGGGCAGGAGGGGGTCAGCCCTGCAGAGCATGTGTGTGTGGTGAAGCACAGCAGCCTGGGGGATTCCCCTCTGAGGGTGACTTGGGGTGAGTACTGTGAGGGGGCAGAACAGGGGGAGCAGTAGGGAGAAGCTAGGAATGGGGCCACTCCTACTGAAGGAGGAGATGGAAACAAGGGGTGGGGGAAGAGGGAGATGGGAAATGCAGAGGGACCGTTTTGTGGGGTACCAGGATATGGGTAGGCAGAGAGAGGTACTAGGGGTAGGTAGAGAAGTGTTTTGGGGGGTTCAAAGGGGAGGGGCAGGCAGAGGAGCACAATGGGGGGTTCAGAGGTGAGGGGAAAGCACAGTGGGTTTTAGGGCAGCTGACAAATAATGAGGTGATGAAGAGAAGGGTTCTAGTGGGTCACAGAAGGGAGGGGCAATGAGAGATGGAGGCTCACAGGCTGGGAGGGGAAGGCAGAGAAGGGGCTGTCTAGATGCAGGGCAGACACATGGGGGATGGGTGGCTGGGAGGGCCAGTTCAACCGGGGAATGGAGGCACTAGCCCAGAGATATCAGGCAGGTGCAGGGGCAGGACCCAGGGGAAGTGAGAGGCAAAAGGGCTTTGGGGCACCATGGCTCAGTTTGTCTCGGGACATTTCCAGATTCCCAGGCCACAAACCAGCTTGGTGTCTTGGTGATTGTTGCTGGCTGCATCCTTGCGCTGCTGGGAATCGGGGCCCTTGGCTGGTACCTGAGGAGGAGGCCAGGTGAGTGATGCCCCCCCACTTCCCTGCAGCACAGCTCGTGCCCTGCAGCACAGAGTTCCCTAGGGCCACACTGGGGTACTGGGGTCAGCACTGACTGCTGGGGGAGGGCGCCCCCTGCTGAACCCCTACTCTGCAGCACTTGGTCTCCCAGCCAAGTACCAAGCTAGCCTGGCCCTGCTTAGCATCAGATCCCAGGGGCTCCGTGCTGAACCCTGGCTGGATAAAGGGGGAGTGGCTGTGGGAAGCTGCCTCCCAGCTGTGGTCACCATTGTCCACACACACACACACACACACACACACACACACACACACACACACACACACACACACACACACACACACACACTCGTTCCCAGGAAGCAGGGTCTCCAGATGAGTCAATTGTTGCTTGGGCTTCCCCTGCAGGGGCCCAGAAGGGGCCGTATCACCCGGCACAGACACAGCCAGAGACTGTCGACTCTGCTCCAGCCACTGCTAAGCCAGCAGGAGGCTCCTCGTCCACAGCACTTTCTCTCCCAGATGTCACTGAGTGACCAGACACAGAGCCGGCTGTGCAATGGCCGTCACCACAGACTGGAGCCACATGGCCCATCCCTGGCAAAGGGGAGGTGCAGGGGGTGGGGGGGTAATGAATAAAGCCAAAATCCCTGAAGTAGAGGGTGGGGAGTGTGATGTTGCACTACATATGTTTTATAGAAATATGGTTATGAATGTGAATGTGATGTAAATGGAATATGCTTTATGCAAATGGTACCTTGTATTGTGGCCTTAGGAAGCTTGTAATCTACTAAATGTGTTCATTCTATTTGTTTGCATGTATTATTTCTATATAGGGAGTTAGGAAAATAAGATATACACTTGTATCACTGCTATGTAATGGTCTTCTCTTACTGTGACAGTCTGAGGCCTGGTTCTTCAGCTAAGCAGCCATAAACTGTGAAATGTATGGTCACATCCTCACATTCCAAACTAGTCATATTAAAATAAGGCAATCTGGGGCTGTTAGGAATGTGATTCAATCTATCACCTCCAGAGAAAGGGAAGAGCCTAAAACATGTAAAAGAAAACTTAGTTTGATAGTTTTCTGTCTGGCAAGAACTCACTTATCAATAGACACATCTGGAGAACCCTTATGTCTGTATAGATGTAGTTGTGAAATCCTCACTTCTGTATTGTTTTGTATGTTTATTGGCATGGTCTCTGTCCGGTTCTGTGATTGTTTCTGTCTGCTGTATAATTAATTTTGCTGGGTGTAAACTAATTAAGGTGGTGAGATATAATTGGTTAGCTAATCATGTTACAATACATTAGAATTGGTTAGGTAAATTTTAGTAGAATGATTGGTTAAGGTATAGCTGAGAATATTACTATATAAATTAGGGGCAAACAGGAAGTAAGTTGGGATTTGAAAATAAGGAAAAGGAACTTGGATTTAAGCTTGCTGGAAGTTCACCCCAATAAACATTGAATTGTTTGCACCTTTGGACTTCAGGTATTGTTGCTCTCTGTTCATGTGAGAAGGGCCAGGGAGAGTGAAGGAATAAGATCTCTAACAACTCAGGAAGAATGGGGTCTTAGAATCACAGAATATCAGGGTTGGAAGGGACCTCAGGAGGTCATCTAGTCCAACCCCCTGCTCAAAGCAGGACCAATCCCCAGACAGATTTTTGCCCCAGATCCCTAAAGGGCCCCCTCAAGGACTGAATTCCCAATCCTGGGTTTAGCAGGCCAATGCTCAAACCACTGAGCTATCCCTCTCCCCCATGTCTTACAGTGACATGTGACCATGTCACATGATACTGGAATTCAGCTTAGTCCTTGTACTTTTCCATTGATGAGGCGGTGGTGGGGACCAAGCACAGACAAAAAATCCCCCCCTTGTGCCAAAGTTATAAAAGGGAGTGAAACAGGAGAAAGGGGGCTGCCAGTCAATAGAAAACCCCTGCTTACCACCTGAGATGTCTGCTGGAACTAACAAGGACTGTACGAGGGGAAAGGATTGCACCCCGACTAGGAAGGAGTCTAGTCTGTGAAAGAAGCTTATTGGAACATCTCTGAGGGTGAGATATTACCTGCAATCAGTTTCTTAATGTATTGGGCTTAGACTTGCATGTTTTTCCTTTATTTTGCTTGGTGACTCACTTTGTTCTGTTATTACTTGAAACTTAAATCTTTTATTACTTGAAACTTAAATCCTACTTTTTATACTTAATAAAATCACTTTAGTTTATTAATAAACCCAGAGTAAGTGATTGATACCTGAGGGAGCAAACAGCTGTACATATCTCTCTATCAGTGATATAGAGGGCAAACAATTGAAGCTTTATACAGAGCAAAACGGATTTAGTTGGGGTTTGGATCCCCTAGGGAACTATGTGTCTGGGTGCTGGAGAGAAGTAGCTTGCCGATCAGTTTTCTGTTACGTTTTCAGCTTTGGGGGCGTGTTATAGCAGGTCCCCCCCCTTACCTTATTGCTGGGCCATGCCCTGAATTGCAGGCTTTCCCCCTGACCCCACACCCCAGCATGAGGCTCTTCTATTTTTGTGTCTGCCAGTTTGCTACTTACCAGTAGAAAGGTCTTCACTGAAACATTCCAAAAAGGAACCATGTCTCATGACACGAGAACTGCCTTAATTAATTACTTGAATATTAAAGAGGAACAAAGATGATTTCAACTGTGGTGCCTTCCACTCCATATTTCTATTGAACACATATTGCCAAATAATTGCAAAAATATTAGCGACACAACTGAACACCATTATCCCATGAACTATACACACAGATGAGCTTGGTTTCATTAAAGGAAGATAGGCTGCTGATAATATGAGAAAAATCACTCACTTGATCCAACAAACTCAGATGTCAGATGTACCCTCCATAGACTTATCTCTAGATGCAGAGAAAGCATTTGATAGGGTTGAGTGGCCTTATCTAATGGCAGTCCTTAAAAAATACAGACTTTCAGCATTTTCCATATTCCTGAATTGGGTCAATGTCTTACACAACTCTCCCTGCACTTCACTTCAACTAACGGGAATTATTTCTCCCACTCTTCTGTTAAAAAGAGCACCAAGACAAGGCTGTCCCCCCTCTCTCTTTTTTAATCTCACTCTTGAACCCACCGGCAAGCTACATACATCAGCACTCAGCCACTGAAAATGTTTGTATGAACAGGAAAGAATACAACATCAATTTATATGCTAATTACTTTTTTGTACTATTGAAGAATGCCTCCTCATAAATCTGATCACTATGGAATGTAGTGATGATCTCTTTTGGAAAGATTTCTGATTTTTTTCTTAACTGGAATAAAGTAAAAGTTATGAATATATCCAAAAGATCTATCCTTCTCAGTTTCAGCATTTTCCATTGCAAATATGCAAGGAAATGTTACTGAGGCCTTAATATTTCTCCTAATCTTCCCAAAATTGTTTCTATAATTACGGACTATATATTCAAAGACATTTCTAAGGCTGTACAGAGGTGGCATCTCCCTCGCTATCCTTACTGGAGAGTACAGAAACAGTCATAATGAATATCTGGGCAAGAGTGTCTTATATCATCAGACCTTTCAAGGTCTCCCCCTTGCTTTTGCTCAAATAAAGAGGCTTTATCATCCCATTTATATAGGATAAAAAAGAACCTCGCTTGTCACAGAAGACATTTAAAAAATCCTGGGCAACTGGAGGTATGGGGCTGTCAGAATTGTGTCTATATTATCTAGCATGCCAAATGGATCCTCCTGTAAGTTCACCCTCCTCCAGGAGCTCTGTGTACACACCAATTTGATTTGAGAGTGAAAAAAGCTTAGCTATGCCATTTGGTTCCCTCTGTTATTTCATATATCTTAAGATGCTACCCTCAGCCTTAAGGAAAAAATCCAAACTTGCATCCTGAAGTGTGTTAAGATGATTAGAGCAACAAATTTTTGCTAATTCTCTCCTTGCACCACTATGGGATAATCCATACCTTAATATTGAGTCCAACACCACAGTTAAAATAATTTGGAAAGAAAAATAATTAACAAAAATTAAAGATATAATAAAAGGTGATACATCAGAGTCCATCACTCACCTGGCTGTCAAATATCAGCTACCTGTGCCACAGTTCCTTCTTTTGGTGGCTATGCCCCAGGATTCCTGCTCTTACAGTGGTGATGAAGGGCCTGAGCACAGATGAGAGAGCCAAGATCTATGAGTTGCCTCTCAGGTGCCATGTGGGGACCAGTATGTGAAGTGTGGTGGGACACTGAGCATCCTCTTCGAAGACTGGGACGTACTCTGCTGCATCATGGCTTTGAGAACAGATGAAGATAGCTGTGACTCCCCCCACCCACCCCTGAATGCTGCAAGGGATTCTACTGCTTCAGGATCCAACTATTCTTAACCCTGATCGAGGTAGACAAGAAGAGGGGGTTCAATTCCACTGTAACCAGGATAAGAGATACCCCAAACTGATCTCCTTCTACTCCATCCACTGGAGGTGCTCAACTTCTTCCCTGGGGGCCTGACCTTCACCAAGGGCACTTGTCCAGAGGCTGCAAGTGTATCAAGACCCTGCACAACGACTCTGACTCTGTTACTAGGTTTGCCTGTTACTTTGGGGGTACGCTCATTTATTAGGTATCAGAGGGGTAGCTGTGTTAGTCTGGATCTGTAAAAAGCAACAGAGTCCTGTGGCACCTTATTGACTAACAGATGTATTGGAGCATAAGCTTTCGTGGGTGAATACCCACTTCGTCAGACGCATAGGTGAATACCCACATGCATCTGACGAAGTGGGTATTCACTCACGAAAGCTTATGCTCCAATGCATCTGTTAGTCTATAAGGTGCCACAGGACTCTTTGTTTCATTTAGTAGGGTTACTCTTCTGGGGGGCAGGGGAGGGTGTTCTGTAATTCTATCAATGTTCTGCTGCTGTCACTTGCGTTCTCGTACGGAGCTCGACTTCTCCCTGCTGCAAGTTCCCTCCCAATGGAGTTGTCCTGCAGGACCTAGGTTCCCCAGGGCTGGGTTCTTCCAGCCCCAGAATCAGACAAACACACACACACACACACAAACACATTAACAGCATGTGTGAGAGGACTGGCTTAATCAGTGCTCCCAAGCTGCCCCTTATAAGTCCCTGGACTCAGTAGGCTGGGTCGAGCAGCACTTCCAAGCTGTCACCCTCATATGCCCCAGGTTCAGCACATCCCTATCCAGTGATGAGCTGCCAAAATCTTAACAACCAGTTCCCTATAAAAAGTTCTGATTTAAGGGACGGGTGAACGGGGGAGGGGCCGGGGGAGAGATCCTCATGGGGCCGGAGGCCCCTGCAGGGCCTCTGCCAATTTCCCCACTTGCCCCCTCCCTTTCCCTCTGGCCAGCCCTGGAGCTTGCAGCAGCCCCCACCCTCACCTTGCTGGGCCATTCAAAAAGCGGCAGCAGGACGACTCCAGAGCTCAGCTGAGCTGCCCAGCTGGTGCCGGTGGCTGGCCACACTGCAGCTGGGGGGAAGCGGGCGAAGGGCCGGGGGAGCCTCAGCCTCCCCAGGTGGGAATCCTGGGAGCAAAAGGATGGTCCAGCCCATGGACCAGAGTTCTTTGCCCACCCCCTGGCCCTTTAACAACCGGTTCTCCACGGAGGTCTAATTTTAGCAACCGGTTCTTGAGAACATGTGGGAACCTGCTCCAGCTCACCACTGTCCCTATCCCTCCTTTCATGGTACAATCATTCTAGTAATAGCCCAATTGATGAGCAAACCCCACAGGATTTTTGGGCGCTGCAGGGATCTTTAGCTTAGGTATGAGGTGCGTTGCTGCAGAGCAAATGGGGAAGCCAAAAACACCCACGAGGGGGAGAGGAGGGGAGGGGAAAAAAGCAGTTTAACCATGAATGTTATTTATTGCCAGGTAATGGGGAAGCCAAACAAACAAAACAGTTACACTATTAAATCTAACTTAAATTTGATTTAAAAAGTCAGGTTTAGAAAAGATAACTGATCACACAAGTCAGGGCCAGAAGGCTTTACCAAGAGAGAAAGAGGGGTGACGTTCCCCTCCGGTGTTATCTGGACCAGTGATCTGCTAGGTCTCTGCTATCCTTGACTCTGGGAACCAGCCTTACCTTGCTCTGCCGTGAGAACCCCCACTCCTGGGCTGTTCACGCACAACCTCTGGCATATAAGATGGCATATAAGATAGCCAATATCTCCAGTCCCAGACACAACCCTAGGAATCTCCATCTTGCAGTGTCCAGTTGTGCCCACTGGACGCTGCAAGCTCATATGATTTTGTCTATTTAACAAAGAAATTGATATGTACTAGGCTTGTTATCCCAAGGGGAGTCTCTGACATGCTTCAAATCAAACACACTGCTTCAGGTAGAATAAACAAACAGATTTATTAACTATAAAGGTAGATTTTAAGTGATTATAAGTCAAAGCAGAACAAGTCAGATTTGGTCAAATGAA
Source organism: Mauremys reevesii (assembly GCF_016161935.1). Classification (NCBI taxonomy): domain Eukaryota; kingdom Metazoa; phylum Chordata; order Testudines; family Geoemydidae; genus Mauremys; species Mauremys reevesii. Next base: position 6,588,842 of record NC_052635.1, read on the forward strand.
ATAAAAGCAAAACGCATTCTAAGCTGGTGTTAACACTTTCAATGTCCTTACAAACTTAGATGCTTCTCACCACAGGCTGACTGGCTGCCCTTCATACAAGCACTCTCCTTTGATCAGCATTTCAGCCACTTGGTGGTGGTGGTGTCTGTAGATGTAGGTGGAAGAGAGAGCCGGGCAAATGTCTCTCCCTTTTATCATGTCCTTTCTTCCTTCTTGGCTTTGTCCCGCCACTTCAGAGTCAGGTGAGTGTTACTGTGTCTCCCAGTCTGGGCTATGTATAATGACGTCATTGAGATAGGCGGCTGCGTACTTGCCATGTGGTCACAACAGTTTGTCCATGAGCCGTTGGAACATAGCGGGGGCCCCATGCAACCCAAAGGGGAGGACGGTGTACTGATACAGACCTTCTGGAGTTGCAAAGGCCGTCCTCTCTTTGTCGGCCTTGGCCAGGGGGATCTGCCAATAGCCCTTGGTCAGGTCAAGGGTAGACCTACTCAAGCAGGACCAATCCCCAGACAGATTTTTACCCTAGTTCCCTAAATGGCCCCCTCAAGGATTGAACTCATAACCCTGGTCTTAGCACTGAGCTATCCCTCCCCCCAGGTTCCGAAGGAGCCTTTAAGTGTGGTTGGGACCCAAGTATCTGGCATTCTGAACAGGATGTACAATATCGCCGGACTGCCGCATAAATGCCAGGCCAAAAAAACCTCTGTAGAATCCGATCAAGGGTCTTCTCTACCCCTAGATGGCCCCCAAACAGATGGCTGTGGGCCAGATCCATCACACCGCTCCGATGCTTCTGTGGGACCAAGAGTTGTTCTATGACCTGCTCTTGGACCCAGACTACTCTGTATAGCAGATCTTTCTTAATCACATAATATGACCCTGGGCCCTTAACTCTCCCCTCCATGGGGACCCCATTTGCCTTGACTACTTCTTTACAAATATTGTATATTGGATCATTGGCCTGATCTTGACCAAAATTCCGGAGTGCAGTCCCCATTTGTCCAAACTCAGGGGTGTCTACCTCCATCTCCCCCTCGGGGAAAGTCTCCGGGGAACCAGGTCCAACAATAGGGTTGTTGATCGCTGGCCCAGTCCCGCTGTCCGTTGAGCCCCCTCTTTCCCCTACAAGTGTATACTTCTGGTACTGGGTCAGGATCCTCGTCACCCTCCTTTTATCCTCCCTCCATTCTCTCTGAGTCTTTCTAGGCTTCTCCAGCAGGCAGAACAAATCCTGACCAAATTCTGGCAATCTAAGTACACTATGTCCACTGGATCCCCCTTGTCCACCTTTGTTGACCCCTTCAAAGAACTCTAATAGATTAGTAAGACAAGATTTCCCTTTACAGAAACCATGTTGACTTTTGCCCAACAATTTATGTTCTTCTATGTGTCTGACAATTTTATTCTTTACTACTGTTTAGACTAATTTGCCCGGTACTGATGTTAGACTTACCGGTCTGTAATTGCCAGGATCACCTCTAGAACCCTTTTTAAATATTGGTGTTACATTAGCTATCTTCCAGGCATTGGGTACAGAGGCCGATTTAAAGGACAGGTTACAAACCCTAGTTAATAGTTCCACAACTTCACATTTGAGTTCTTTCAGAACTCTTGGGTGAATGCCATCCAGTCCCGGTGACTTGTTAATGTTAAGTTTATCAATTAATTCCCAAATCTCCTCTAGTGACACTTCAATCTGTGACAGTTCCTCAGATTTGTCACCTACCAAAGCCGGTTCAGGTTTGGGAATCTCCCTAACATCCTCAGCAGTGAAGACTGAAGCAAAGAATCCATTTAGTTTCTCCACAATGACTTGATCGCCTTTAAGCTCTCCTTTTGTATCTCGATTGTCAAGGGGACTCAGTGGTTGTTTAGCAGGCTTCCTGCTTCTGATGTACTTAAAAAACATTTTGTTATTACTTTTGGAGTTTTTGGCTAGCTGTTCTTCAAACTCCTCTTTGACTTTTCTTATTACATTTTTACACTTAATTTGGCAGTGTTTATGCTCCTTTCTATTTACCTCACTAGGATTTGACTTCCACTTTTTATAGGAAGTTTTTTTTATCTCTCACTGCTTCTTTTACATGGTTGTTAAGCCACAGTGGCACCTTTTTAGTTTTTTCCCCCTGTGTTTCTTAATTTGGGGTATACATTGAAGTTGGGCCTCTATTATGGTGTCTTTAACTTTAGTCACTGTACCTTTTAATTTCTGTTTAACTAACTCCTCATTTTTGCATAGTTCCCCTTTTTGAAATTAAATGCCACAGTGTTGGGCCATTGGGATGTTCTTCCCACCACAGAGATGTTAAAAGTTATTATACCATGGTCACTGTTTCCAAGCAGTCCTGTTATTATTACCTCTTGGACCAGATCCTGTGCTCTACTCAGGATTAAATCTAGCGTTGCCTCTCCCCTTGTGGGTTCCTGTACCAGCTGCTCCATGAAGCAGTCATTTAAAGTATCAAGAAATTTTGTCTCTGTATTTCGTCCCGAAGTGACATGTTCCCAGTTAATATCAGAATAACTGAATTCCCCTACTATTATTGAGTTCTTCTGATAGCCTCTCTAATTTCCCTTAGCATTTCATCATCACTATCACTGTCCTGGTCAGGTGGTGGATAATAGATCCCTAATGTTATATTCTTATTAGAGCATGAAATTACTATCCAAAGAGATTCTATGGAACATGTGGATTCACTTAAGATTTTTACTTCATTTGATTCTACATTTTCTTTCACGACTTGTTCTGTCCTTCCGATATATTTTGTACCCCGGAATGATTGTGTCTCATTGATTGTCCTCAGTCCACCAGGTTTCTGTGATGCCTATTATATCAATATCCTCCTTTATCACAAGGCACTCTAGTTCACCCATCTTATTATTTAGACTTCTAGCATTTGTGTACAAGCACTTTAAAAACTTGTCACTGTTTATTTGTCTGCCCTTTTCTGATGTGTCCGATTCTTTCTGTGAATGTTTCTCATCTGATCCGGACCTTACATTATCCTCTTCCATCCTCTGCTGCTGACTATAACTCAGAGAATCTCTATCAATAGACTGTCCTATTAGAGAAGTTTCTGTCCGATCCATGTGCTCCTCTGCAGCACTCGGCTTTCCCACATCTCCTAGTTTAAAAACTGTTCTGCAACCTTTTTAGTGTTTAGTGCCAGCAGTCTGGTTCCACTTTGGTTTAGGGGGAGCCCATCCTTCCTGTAGAGGCTCCCCCTATCCCAAAAGTTTTCCCAATTCCTAATGAATCTAAACCCCTCCTCTCTACACCATCATCTCATCCACACATTGAGACTCTGAAACTCTGCCTGCCTACCTGGCCCTGCGTGTGGAACTGGGAGCATTTCTTAGAATGCCACCATAGAGGTCCTGAATTTCAGTCTCTTTCTTAGCAGCCTAAATTTGGCTTCCAGGACATCTCTCCTACCCTTCCCTATGTCATTGGTACCTACAGGTACCATGACCACCGGCTCCTCCCCAGCACTACACATAAATCTATCCAGATGCCTCGAGAGATCCGCGACCTTTGCACCAGGCAGGCAAGTCACCATACAGTTCTCACAGTCATCACAAACTCAGCTATCTACATTTCTAATAATCGAATCTCCCATTACTAACACCTGCCTTTTCCTAGAAACTGGAGTTCCCTCCCCCGGAGAGGTAACCTCAGTGCGAGAGGCAACCCCAGCACCATCTGGAAGGAGGGTCCCAACTATGGGAAGGTTTCCCTCTGCTCCTGTTGATTGCTCTGCTTCCCTGGGCCTTTCATCCTCCTCAACAGCGCAGGGGCTGTCTGAGCGGAGGTGGGACAATTCTACAGTGCCCCGGAAAGCCTCATTAACATACCTCTCTGCCTCCCTTAGATCCTCCAGTTCTGCCACCCTGGCCTCCAAAGCTCGTACGTGGTCTCCGATGACCAGGAGCTCCTTGCATCGAATGCACACATGCGCCACCCGCCCACAGGGCAGGTAATCATACATGCTGCACTCAGCGCAATAAACTGGATAGTCCCCACTCTGCTGCTGGGCTTCTGCCTGCATGGTCTCCTAGTTAATGAAAGGGACTAGTTTAACTATCAAAAGCAGTTGCTTAAAGTTCTTGTAGGGGGTTCTCTTAAGCCATTGACTTGGATGGATGAAGCAGAAACATGCAAATGGCATTGCTTGGTTAAAATCCAAGATGTGGTTCCTTGGGAACATGCTAGAAAGGGCAGATGCAAAAGAGGAACTTTCAGACCCTGCGACTAAAGAAGCACCTAGAGATGCAATCTCTGAAAGGAGGTTTCACCACTTCTTCTCAGCCTGGTAAGATTGAGACAGGAGAGAGCAGGACACGTGGCTTGTCCATGTGTCTGGTAGAACTTCTCAGTTCCCTAGCTTCACTGGTGGCTTCAGCAAAACTCTGGAGTTCACCATGCTGATGCAGTTTTTGGGTTCATTGGAGGATGGCAACCCTCTTATTTTCTGTTGGACGCTTACCAAGAAGTTCTACTAGTCTTACTTTCTCTGCTGCTTCTGTCAGTAGCCAGTAGATGGCGATGGTGCATCAATATTCTCCATCATTCTTCTGCTTATCTGAGGCTCTTTATGGTTAGAGCAACAGGTAGCACTGTCAGGGGATGGATAGATGGATGGGGAGGGAGGCAGGGATGGAGACTTGCAAATGCACAGGGAGAGAATGAGGAACAGATGGCAGGATGGATTGACAGAAGGGTGTGGATGGAGAGGGAGGGAGGGACGTGTAGAAGGGGTGTATGGACATAAACACATTTCAGAAGGAAAGTGCCAGAACATCCTAATAATACAAGGTAAACACCCCCAATACAAGTTAAACACACTTCCTGAAGATGATAGAGGGACACACCGCCCCCTCCTAAAGATGAGGTCAAGATGACAGGGTGATGGAATGAGATGTTTTGAGCAAACCAGCAAGTACAAGGTAAAGGGGGGTAACTACCCACATCACAGGGGCAATACATAGCTTGTTTGAATCAGTGTATAAAAGAGGGGTCACAGAGGTGGTGTTCTTGTTCGGCTGAGTGGGGAGCAGGAAGTCCCTCACTGAGTCGAGTCCATAGTCTCAGGCGTACATGTATTGAGTGTACCCGTAGCATGTATACGGCACTAATACCATGCTTTGTCGGCAATAAACCTGGCCGAGCGCCTTTGCCACAGAACCAAGTCTGTGGTCTTCTTGGACAGTTCAATAGAAATCTGCTGTACGGGCTTGTGACGGAGCGATTCTGGCGGGACTCAACTGAGAGTGCCAAATCAGGACCAATTGCTCAAACAGGGCAGTTACAGCCCTAGGCTGGGGTTTTTCCACCTCTAAGGCAAACCAAACCAGCCAGACAAAAAGGACTTTGGTCTCACCCCACTGGCTAACCACAAGTCACACAAGCAATTTCCTTAGACACTCCAGTCTCCCAGCATCACCACCAGTGCACTCGTCCTGGGGATGAATGGTTATGAAAACCAACACCCCAATAAAAGAAAAAGGTTCCCTCGATCCCAAAGGACCAAGCCCCAGACCCAGGTCAATATACACATCAGATCTTACCCACAAATCACGCTGTTGCCAATCCTTTAGAATCTAAAATCTAAAGGTTTATTTACAAAGGGAAAAAGGTAGAGATGAGAGGTAGAATTGATTAAATGGAATCAATTACATACAGTAATGGCAAAGTTCTTAGTTCAGGCTTGCAGCAGTGCTGGAGTAAACTGCAGGTTCAGATTAAGTCTCTGGAATACATCCCCCACTGGGATGGGTCGTTCAGTCCCTTGTGTAAAGCTTCAGTTTGTAGCAAAGTCCCTCCAGAGGTCAGAAGCAGGATTGAAGACAAGATGGAGATGAGGCATTAGCCTTATATAGACTTTTCCAGGTGTAAGAATCCCTTTGTCCTCACGGTGGAAACTTACAGCAAAAAAATATGGAGTTTTCAGTCACATGAACAAGTTTCTGCATACTTTGCTGAGTCACAAGGCGTGTCTGCCTTCTCTCCATGGGTCAATTGTGTAGCTGATGGCCCTTTAATGGGCCATCAAGCCAGCAATGCCGGGCTAACATCAGCTTTGTCTGGGACACTTCCCAGAGGCAGAGCATAATACAAAATATAGACAGTAGAGCCAATACTTATACTTAAACTACAAAATGATACACAGACATACAGACAGCATAATCATAACCAGCAACCCGGAACCTGGTCTTAGACACCTTATATGACCCCCTTTACTTAGGATTTGGTGCCACCACAGGACCTTGGTTGCAACCCATGTTCTATATGGTTCCCATTTATATCAATAACGTCACACCCCCAACGCAAAATTGATGCAGGAAGGGATGACAAAACATCGCTGACTGCATCCCAAGAGCCCCCTTTCCTTGGGTCTGTCTCACTACAGCTAGGGTTGGGCTAGAGGCCGTACCAGTGTATAACCGAAATGGTTTATCAAAGTCATGTTCAATAACATGAATGGATCTCTTTACAAACTTAAGGTATAACTTGGTTAGCTTTTGCAGCATGGTTCCTGTATGTTTCATGTGATCTTGCCAAGAGCTAAAGAAAACAGCTACTTTATCCATACCAGCTTTGGCCAATGTTTTGAACCCAATTAACATTAAACCAATGTAGATATTGAGGTTGTTCATAGTACAGGACTCTTGGCATTTAGCCATGAAAGCAATATGGTAGTGTGCCTCAGTTTCCCCTTTCATACAGCACATCAGGTCTGGAATGTATTTTCCCCTGTGAAAAGTTTCAACACTGTTTACATGCATTAACTGTGAAACATCAGTATAGCAAGGCCCTTTAACATAAAGTGTGTTTTCATGTATTTCTTTCAACATGTTTAAGGGACTTTCCAAAAGATTGGGCACATTGTACATTGTTACAGTTCTTGGCAATAGCAACACATTAGTTACAAAATTTAGCATTAGTAATAACAACAAATTCGTTGCAAGTGTCCATTTACAATCATATTTGTCATGCCACACCCTTGGCTCAATACCATTGGAGTTTGGGCATTTTAGGGTTAACCTGTGGCTTCACTTTGCAAAATTCAGTCTTCTCTTTCCTTCTGGATTAAACCCTGATTTCTCTTGCTTAACAGAATTCACTGGCTGATGGGGTGGGCCCTCTGTGCAAACAGCTATTAGCAAGTCCTTCTTCTCCCTGCCAGCCAAGTAATTCCCATCAACACAGACACTAGCTTTTAACTTCTTAGCTGCTATGGATTCCAAGGCTGGACTTTGTCTTACAGAGATACCACACCAATCCAAAGAGTCTGAGGGTGAGAGCTGGCTTGCTCTCCCCTGCCTCCTTAAGCATTCAGCCGTAAAATTTGAAACACCAGTAACTGAATCTGTCCTCAGATCCTGAAGCACAGACTGCTCCCTTACCGATTCAGCATGGAGACATTCCTGTCCCAACAGCATTGTCTCCCCAACAAGCTGGCTACACACAGCCAGGTGGTTATAGGGCTGCTCAACTTCCTTAACAGCTTCTACTCCACCTGAGACCTTTTCAAAGCTGCCCACACTGGATCTCTCAAAAGGAAAGTCAGTGGATCCATTCACAACAGAAAATTTCTGGCTGTTAGGAACTGAAACTTCCCTGATTAAATCACTTTTACACCCTTCAGTTGCAGTAAACTGCTTGCACAGGCTACCATGAGGATTCCTTTCCCTAGGAGCTTCTCTAAGCAGCAATTCACCCCTCTCAGAAATTCTGCCCTTCCCCTCTTCACCTAGGGCTTGCTCTACAGGAACACTTCCCTGAGCAACCACAGCCGCTTTCTGGGTCTCACTTACACTTAGACTCACTTCAGGCCCCACAGGCGGATTTCTACACAATCCCCTTTTAGGCACACCTACAGACTTTCTAGATAACAGGTCAGAAGCAGTCTCCTTCCCTTGGCCATGAACAAGTTTAGGAATCTTTTCCTACTTGCTACAAGTTGTCAAACTGTCAGTAGGTAACACACTTAAATCACCTTCATGCTCTCCTTGTGCCCCGGCTAGGGTATTACCCTGATCAGACAGAGTTGCTGCACCCTTTTCCAACCACACATTAGCAACTGGCAAACTACAAGCACCAGAACTGTCTGGTCTTTGGGACCTTGCTATGACACTAACTGGATGCAACCTAGTCACAGTGCCATTCTCCCCAGCAGACACAAACTCAGGACTATTCCCTTCCTGGGCTTTAGCTGTATTTACAACCAACTCCGAGACAACTGAACCACCCTCAACCATCACAGGCTGAAAGGCCCCTTCTGTTTGCTCCACGGACACAGAAGAGCCGGAAACACATTCTCCTTTACCAGACACACAGCTTGGGATCTCACTTCCCTTGTCCCAGCACACAGGGCTGTTCACAGACAACTGCTTGGAGACCGAGGTAGCTCCCTTCATAGGCAAGTCAATACTCCTGACAGAGACAGGCACATTCCCTTCACTGTCACATTTCTCCACACAGGAAACAGGTAAGGGATATGGACACTTATTTTCCACTATCCCTCCCTTCCCAAACTGCTGATTAGACAAAGCCATCAGCTCACAAGGCTGCCTAGGCTTCTTCAAACTTTCCCTACCAGGCACATTGCCTCTCCCAACAGATAAGCTGATGCTCTTTTCACTACACTGAGCTACTTTTAGCAAATCACAGTTACCCATTTCAGGTTTACTTCTACAAGCTGCACTAGCCAACAATCCATTACCCATTACAAATTTACCCTTTCCTTCCTTAGTTAGGGATTTAACCTGAGAAACATTTTCCTCACCAATGAGATCTTTCTGCTCTTGATTTAACTCCAGATTCACTTCTGAGACATCAGACAGACATTCAGAAACTTCATTCCCAGACACACTGCTTCTTGGCACAGACAAACCTTTGGAGCAACCCACCTCAGGCAAATCATTGCCCACACTAGACACAGGTTTAAGATCATTCCTCTCCTGTGACTGGCTACCTGGATTGAACAAAGCTTTAACATTTTCCCCAATTAAAAGATCTTTAGGCAATAACTTCCTGACGCCAGCTATCACTTCATGCTGAGCCCCATTCCACTCAAGGTGGATTCTGGCTAAAGGCACACGGACAGTAAACTCACAGAGGATCACAACATTCACACTCTGATTTGGTAAATAATCTTCCTCTTTGACCAGATCTGCTTTAACAAGAGTGATGTTAGAAGCCATAATTTGCCCTAAACAGCTTTTACCATTGACTTTTACACACTCTATGAATTTTCCATTACCATTCCCATCCATAGCACTGGCACAATTTATGGGGCCACCCCCTACTGAACACACAGTAACAGCATTGACATAAAAGGTGGCATTGTTGGGGTACATTTGGTTACCCCCAGACAACTGCTCAGATTTATACAACATACCAACATTGTTACAAACTGGACTTTCAAGAGGATACAGTCTCTGCTGTTCTTCCACTGCTTTTTTGACTTGGAGTTGGAGTCTAGCCGTCTCCTGTTGCATCTGTCGAGTTTTCTCCTCAGCAGCCAGCAGCTCCAGACGCTTCTTACGAGCTTTTTCTTCTCTCTTAGCAATTTCTTTCTTTCTCTTATCAGCCTCTTTCTCCATTCGAATTTCTGCCAGTTCTTGCTCATAATCAAACTGCAGGCTGTCTCTCAAGGCTTGCAGTTTCCTTGCTTTTCCTGATGCTTTCTGTCTCATGGTCACTGATCTTTAACCAACCAAACTCTCAATCCCAAAGATAAAATTTGGATAGCGTGGGGTTCTGACCCAAAGCTTAATTGACCTGGTTCTGTGGATCCTGCCGACTACGCCACTGTGACGGAGCGATTCTGGCGGGACCCAACTGAGAGTGCCAAATCAGGACCAATTGCTCAAACAGGGCAGTTACAGCCCTAGGCTGGGGTTTTTCCACCTCTAAGGCAAACCAAACCAGCCAGACAAAAAGGACTTTGGTCTCACCCCACTGGCTAACCACAAGTCACACAAGCAATTTCCTTAGACACTCCAGTCTCCCAGCATCACCACCAGTGCACTCGTCCTGGGGATGAATGGTTATGAAAACCAACACCCCAATAAAAGAAAAAGGTTCCCTCGATCCCAAAGGACCAAGCCCCAGACCCAGGTCAATATACACATCAGATCTTACCCACAAATCACGCTGTTGCCAATCCTTTAGAATCTAAAATCTAAAGGTTTATTTACAAAGGGAAAAAGGTAGAGATGAGAGGTAGAATTGATTAAATGGAATCAATTACATACAGTAATGGCAAAGTTCTTAGTTCAGGCTTGCAGCAGTGCTGGAGTAAACTGCAGGTTCAGATTAAGTCTCTGGAATACATCCCCCACTGGGATGGGTCGTTCAGTCCCTTGTGTAAAGCTTCAGTTTGTAGCAAAGTCCCTCCAGAGGTCAGAAGCAGGATTGAAGACAAGATGGAGATGAGGCATTAGCCTTATATAGACTTTTCCAGGTGTAAGAATCCCTTTGTCCTCACGGTGGAAACTTACAGCAAAAAAATATGGAGTTTTCAGTCACATGAACAAGTTTCTGCATACTTTGCTGAGTCACAAGGCGTGTCTGCCTTCTCTCCATGGGTCAATTGTGTAGCTGATGGCCCTTTAATGGGCCATCAAGCCAGCAATGCCGGGCTAACATCAGTTTTGTCTGGGACACTTCCCAGAGGCAGAGCATAATACAAAATATAGACAGTAGAGCCAATACTTATACTTAAACTACAAAATGATACACAGACATACAGACAGCATAATCATAACCAGCAACCCGGAACCTGGTCTTAGACACCTTATATGACCCCCTTTACTTAGGATTTGGTGCCACCACAGGACCTTGGTTGCAACCCATGTTCTATATGGTTCCCATTTATATCAATAACGTCACAGGGCTACCTGGCCAGAGCTGGTGCAGCACACACAGAGAACACACATGTAGCCAACAGCTGACAACACTGGTGACTCTGACCGCTGATCTGGTAAGTCGGTGAGCTGCCCTCTGTAGGAATCGCGATCTAACATGGCAGAAAGCTACGAGCTAGGGAATCCCCATATCTGCTGCATGCAAATCCTTACAGAGTTTGATGGGATATGGACATACTGGGATGTCAGCAAAGGACGTCTATATGAATTTTAAAAAGATAGTGGGGAAGAAACATAGAATGGAATCTGTAAGGCTAGGGCAGAGACTGCAGACTTGAAAAATAATAAGAGTAAGTTCTCACTGGAGGGAAATCTCACAGCAGGCTCGACTGGTTGTTTGTTCATTTCTTTGGAACATCAGTAGCTCTCTGTCTACCTTTCCTCTCAATATCCAGCTGTCTGTCTTTTTATCTGCCACATCCATCCATCCAATTTTCTTCAACATCTATTCATGATCAATCCAACCATCCTTTTGCAATATCCATCCCTCCATTCATCCTTCTGCAACATGCATATGTTTTCTCATTGGCCATGTCCACCTGCCCAATGTTCTGCAGTATCTATCCATCATCTCTCACCCATGGGTACATGTTTTCCCATAACCTTGTGGCATAGGGTCATTCTTTGTTCACTTACTTATGCCAAGCATTTCTTAAGCCAGTGGCTCTCAAACTTTTGTACTGGTGATCCCTTTCACATAGCAAGTCTCTGAGTGTGACCCTCCTTATAAATTAAAAACACTTTTTAATATATTTAACACCATTATAAATGCTGGAGGCAAAGCAAGGATTGGGATGGAGGTTGACAACTCGCGACCCCCCATGTAGTAACCTTGCGACCCCCTGAGGGGTCCTGACCCCCAGTTTGAGAACCCCTGTCTTAAGCCTATGGCATAGTATGACTAAGCTAAAATGTTACAGGCCTCAGCCTGTAGGCCTTGCATTTAAGCCCTCCTTACTTAGATACCTAGTACCTAATTATCCCTTCTAACTACTGATCAATCTTATCCTTCTATAACACTACAACGTAACTCTATTTACCATGCAGAGATTATATATGACATCACATGCTAGTTGACCATAACATCACACAATAAATGAATAATCAACTAAAATAATTGGCTACACATCCATCCATCCATCCCTCCATCCATCTGCAACACCCAGCAAGCCAGCCATGCCTCTGCAACACCCAGCTATCTCTCCATTCACGCTGGAGGAGATGGACATTCCCCTCTAAGGCTTCAGCTTGCGCAGAGTTTTCTTGATCTACAAGACGCATTTGGAGACCTTGGTGAACATGTGGGGTGCTGACCCATCAGGTTTGCCATAGGAGACAATGTCCTGGGCCTTCCTGTCACAGACAGGGGGGACCCAGAGTCACCCTGAGAAGCAAACACCAGGTGTGGGATTACCGATGTCCAAGCAAAGGGTGGGCTGTATTCTCTATTCACGGTCCTGAAATCCACCTCTGTACCCCGCTTCCTGGGGACTCATGGTCAAATCATTCCCAGGACCTCCCCCACCCCCAGGGCTCACACCCCATGGTCCAGGGATCCAGCTGACCCTGTCCCTGATTTCTAGGATCTGGCCAGTTCCCGTGTCTGATTTCTAGCATCCATCCCAAATTTCTTTAACCTGCTCAGTTCCTGTCCCTGATTCTTGACTGATTTCCAATGTCTGGCTGACTCCTGCTCTTTATTTCTAGGATCTCCTGCTGATTTCTCTGAACCACTCCTGGGTTCTGGATTCAGGAATTCCCCTCTCTGTCTTCTAGGATCCAGTTGATTCCCAACCCTGATTTCTAGAATCTGTCCCTCAATATTAAGATCTATCCCAGATTTCCAGAATGTGGCTGATTTTTGTCCCTGATTTTTTCTAGAACATCTTGAACATCCAGCTGATTTCTGTCCCTTGCCAGTACCTGTCCCAAATTATTAGGATCTATTCCTCATTTAAAAGACTGCTAGTTCTAGCCTCCATTCCTGATTCCTAGGATCTGGCCAGTTTTGGTCCCTAATGTCTACCCTCCATCTTGAGTCCTGGGATCTAGTCAGTTATGGTTCCTGGTTGCCAGGATCTGCCTGGCTTACCATGGATCCTGGCTCTCCCCATTCTGCCCAGCACTTTCAGTTTCCAGTTCTAGCAGCTCCTTGCCCTGGGTACCATGTGTCCCTTTCCCACACTCACCTGGAATGATGCCTTCCTCTCCTGGGGGTCCCCCATGCACAATATTCTGGACGGGGCGTAGTGTGGATAAGGCTGAGACAGATACATGCCCCTGCTCATGACCTTCAGTTCCACTGCCTGCAGGGTTGGGGCAGGCCAGGCATTTGCCTCTGTACTAATCAGGCTCCAGTTGGCCACGCTGCACACAGCCCCCTCCCTCACCTTCACTGGGGCAGAGGGATGGTGCCCCCGTCTGGGTCAGATTGGGCTTGTGCCTCAGCTGTGATGGGGGAGAGAGAGAAGGGAAATCAAACTTCTCTTGGAGGATGTATCCTGTCCTAGGGGGATGGGGCCAGATGGGAGCAGATGGGGCATCCCCATGACAACTGTGTAACACTGTGATGCCATGGGCTCACCGGGACCCCGGGGGGGCGGGGGAGGGATGGAATGGGGCAGTATGTACAGCAGTGTGAGGTCACTGGGGGGGGGAGGGTGATGGGATGGGGGTGGTACCTGGAGCAGTGTGAGGTCACTGGGGGCGGGGTGATGCGATGGGGGTGGTGCCTGCAGCAGTGTGAGGTCACTGGGGGTTGGGGGATGGGATGGGGGCGGTACCTGCAGCAGTGTGAGGGTACTGGGGCGGAGTGATGGGATGGGGCAGTGCCTGCAGCAGTGTGAGGTCACTGGGGTGGGGTGATGGGATGGGGACGATACCTGTAGCAGTGTGAGGTCACTGGGCCATTCAAAAAGCGGCAGCAGGATGACTCCAGAGCTCAGCTGAGCTGCCCAGCTGGTGCCGGTGGCTGGCCACACTGCAGCTGGGGGGAAGCGGGCGAAGGGCCGGGGGAGCCTCAGCCTCCCCAGGTGGGAATCCTGGGAGCAAAAGGATGGTCCAGCCCACGGACCAGAGTTCTTTGCCCACCCCCTGGCCCTTTAACAACCGGTTCTCCACGGAGGTCTAATTTTAGCAACCGGTTCTTGAGAACATGTGGGAACCTGCTCCAGCTCACCACTGTCCCTATCCCTCCTTTCATGGTACAATCATTCTAGTAATAGCCCAATTGATGAGCAAACCCCACAGGATTTTTGGGCGCTGCAGGGATCTTTAGCTTAGGTATGAGGTGCGTTGCTGCAGAGCAAATGGGGAAGCCAAAAACACCCACGAAGGGGAGAGGAGGGGAGGGGAAAGAAGCAGTTTAACCATGAATGTTATTTATTGCCAGGTAATGGGGAAGCCAAACAAACAAAACAGTTACACTATTAAATCTAACTTAAATTTGATTTAAAAAGTCAGGTTTAGAAAAGATAACTGATCACACAAGTCAGGGCCAGAAGGCTTTACCAAGAGAGAAAGAGGGGTGACGTTCCCCTCCGGTGTTATCTGGACCAGTGATCTGCTAGGTCTCTGCTATCCTTGACTCTGGGAACCAGCCTTACCTTGCTCTGCCGTGAGAACCCCCACTCCTGGGCTGTTCACGCACAACCTCTGGCATATAAGATGGCATATAAGATGGCATATAAGATAGCCAATATCTCCAGTCCCAGACACAACCCTAGGAATCTCCATCTTGCAGTGTCCAGTTGTGCCCACTGGACGCTGCAAGCTCATATGATTTTGTCTATTTAACAAAGAAATTGATATGTACTAGGCTTGTTATCCCAAGGGGAGTCTCTGACATGCTTCAAATCAAACACACTGCTTCAGGTAGAATAAACAAACAGATTTATTAACTATAAAGGTAGATTTTAAGTGATTATAAGTCAAAGCAGAACAAGTCAGATTTGGTCAAATGAAATAAAAGCAAAACACATTCTAAGCTGGTGTTAACACTTTCAATGTCCTTACAAACTTAGATGCTTCTCACCACAGGCTGACTGGCTGCCCTTCATACAAGCACTCTCCTTTGATCAGCATTTCAGCCACTTGGTGGTGGTGGTGTCTGTAGATGTAGGTGGAAGAGAGAGCCAGGCAAATGTTTCTCCCTTTTATCATGTCCTTTCTTCCTTCTTGGCTTTGCCCCGCCACTTCAGAGTCAGGTGAGTGTTACTGTGTCTCCCAGTCTGGGCTATGTATAATGACGTCATTGAGATAGGCGGCTGCGTACTTGCCATGTGGTCACAACAGTTTGTCCATGAGCCGTTGGAACATAGCGGGGGCCCCATGCAACCCAAAGGGGAGGACGGTGTACTGATACAGACCTTCTGGAGTTGCAAAGGCCGTCCTCTCTTTGTCGGCCTTGGCCAGGGGGATCTGCCAATAGCCCTTGGTCAGGTCAAGGGTAGACCTACTCAAGCAGGACCAATCCCCAGACAGATTTTTACCCTAGTTCCCTAAATGGCCCCCTCAAGGATTGAACTCATAACCCTGGTCTTAGCACTGAGCTATCCCTCCCCCCAGGTACCGAAGGAGCCTTTAAGTGTGGTTGGGACCCAAGTATCTGGCATTCTGAACAGGATGTACAATATCGCCGGACTGCCGCATAAATGCCAGGCCAAAAAAACCTCTGTAGAATCCGATCAAGGGTCTTCTCTACCCCTAGATGGCCCCCAAACAGATGGCTGTGGGCCAGATCCATCACACCGCTCCGATGCTTCTGTGGGACCAAGAGTTGTTCTACGACCTGCTCTTGGACCCAGACTACTCTGTATAGCAGATCTTTCTTAATCACATAATATGACCCTGGGCCCTTAACTCTCCCCTCCATGGGGACCCCATTTGCCTTGACTACTTCTTTACAAATATTGTATATTGGATCATTGGCCTGATCTTGACCAAAATTCCGGAGTGCAGTCCCCATTTGTCCAAACTCAGGGGTGTCTACCTCCATCTCCCCCTCGGGGAAAGTCTCCGGGGAACCAGGTCCAACAATAGGGTTGTTGATCGCTGGCCCAGTCCCGCTGTCCGTTGAGCCCCCTCTTTCCCCTACAAGGGTATACTTCTGGTACTGGGTCAGGATCCTCGTCACCCTCCTTTTATCCTCCCTCCATTCTCTCTGAGTCTTTCTAGGCTTCTCCAGCAGGCAGAACAAATCCTGACCAAATTCTGGCAATCTAAGTACACTATGTCCACTGGATCCCCCTTGTCCACCTTTGTTGACCCCTTCAAAGAACTCTAATAGATTAGTAAGACAAGATTTCCCTTTACAGAAACCATGTTGACTTTTGCCCAACAATTTATGTTCTTCTATGTGTCTGACAATTTTATTCTTTACTACTGTTTAGACTAATTTGCCCGGTACTGATGTTAGACTTACCGGTCTGTAATTGCCAGGATCACCTCTAGAACCCTTTTTAAATATTGGTGTTACATTAGCTATCTTCCAGGCATTGGGTACAGAGGCCGATTTAAAGGACAGGTTACAAACCCTAGTTAATAGTTCCACAACTTCACATTTGAGTTCTTTCAGAACTCTTGGGTGAATGCCATCCAGTCCCGGTGACTTGTTAATGTTAAGTTTATCAATTAATTCCCAAATCTCCTCTAGTGACACTTCAATCTGTGACAGATCCTCAGATTTGTCACCTACCAAAGCCGGTTCAGGTTTGGGAATCTCCCTAACATCCTCAGCAGTGAAGACTGAAGCAAAGAATCCATTTAGTTTCTCCACAATGACTTGATCGCCTTTAAGCTCTCCTTTTGTATCTCGATCGTCAAGGGGACTCAGTGGTTGTTTAGCAGGCTTCCTGCTTCTGATGTACTTAAAAAACATTTTGTTATTACTTTTGGAGTTTTTGGCTAGCTGTTCTTCAAACTCCTCTTTGACTTTTCTTATTACATTTTTACACTTAATTTGGCAGTGTTTATGCTCCTTTCTATTTACCTCACTAGGATTTGACTTCCACTTTTTATAGGAAGTTTTTTTTATCTCTCACTGCTTCTTTTACATGGTTGTTAAGCCACAGTGGCACCTTTTTAGTTTTTTCCCCCTGTGTTTCTTAATTTGGGGTATACATTGAAGTTGGGCCTCTATTATGGTGTCTTTAACTTTAGTCACTGTACCTTTTAATTTCTGTTTAACTAACTCCTCATTTTTGCATAGTTCCCCTTTTTGAAATTAAATGCCACAGTGTTGGGCCATTGGGATGTTCTTCCCACCACAGAGATGTTAAAAGTTATTATACCATGGTCACTGTTTCCAAGCAGTGCTGTTATTATTACCTCTTGGACCAGATCCTGTGCTCTACTCAGGATTAAATCTAGCGTTGCCTCTCCCCTTGTGGGTTCCTGTACCAGCTGCTCCATGAAGCAGTCATTTAAAGTATCAAGAAATTTTGTCTCTGTATTTCGTCCCGAAGTGACATGTTCCCAGTTAATATCGGGATAACTGAATTCCCCTACTATTATTGAGTTCTTCTGATAGCCTCTCTAATTTCCCTTAGCATTTCATCATCACTATCACTGTCCTGGTCAGGTGGTGGATAATAGATCCCTAATGTTATATATAAAAACTGTTCTGCAACCTTTTTAGTGTTTAGTGCCAGCAGTCTGGTTCCACTTTGGTTTAGGGGGAGCCCATCCTTCCTGTAGAGGCTCCCCCTATCCCAAAAGTTTTCCCAATTCCTAATGAATCTAAACCCCTCCTCTCTACACCATCATCTCATCCACACATTGAGACTCTGAAACTCTGCCTGCCTACCTGGCCCTGCGTGTGGAACTGGGAGCATTTCTTAGAATGCCACCATAGAGGTCCTGAATTTCAGTCTCTTTCTTAGCAGCCTAAATTTGGCTTCCAGGACATCTCTCCTACCCTTCCCTATGTCATTGGTACCTACAGGTACCATGACCACCGGCTCCTCCCCAGCACTACACATAAATCTATCCAGATGCCTCGAGAGATCCGCGACCTTTGCACCAGGCAGGCAAGTCACCATACAGTTCTCACAGTCATCACAAACTCAGCTATCTACATTTCTAATAATCGAATCTCCCATTACTAACACCTGCCTTTTCCTAGAAACTGGAGTTCCCTCCCCCGGAGAGGTAACCTCAGTGCGAGAGGCAACCCCAGCACCATCTGGAAGGAGGGTCCCAACTATGGGAAGGTTTCCCTCTGCTCCTGTTGATTGCTCTGCTTCCCTGGGCCTTTCATCCTCCTCAACAGCGCAGGGGCTGTCTGAGCAGAGGTGGGACAATTCTACAGTGCCCCGGAAAGCCTCATTAACATACCTCTCTGCCTCCCTTAGCTCCTCCAGTTCTGCCACCCTGGCCTCCAAAGCTCGTACGTGGTCTCCGATGACCAGGAGCTCCTTGCATCGAATGCACACATGCGCCACCCGCCCACAGGGCAGGTAATCATACATGCTGCACTCAGCGCAATAAACTGGATAGTCCCCACTCTGCTGCTGGGCTTCTGCCTGCATGGTCTCCTAGTTAATGAAAGGGACTAGTTTAACTATCAAAAGCAGTTGCTTAAAGTTCTTGTAGGGGGTTCTCTTAAGCCATTGACTTGGATGGATGAAGCAGAAACATGCAAATGGCATTGCTTGGTTAAAATCCAAGATGTGGTTCCTTGGGAACATGCTAGACAGGGCAGATGCAAAAGAGGAACTTTCAGACCCTGCGACTAAAGAAGCACCTAGAGATGCAATCTCTGAAAGGAGGTTTCACCACTTCTTCTCAGCCTGGTAAGATTGAGACAGGAGAGAGCAGGACACGTGGCTTGTCCACGTGTCTGGTAGAACTTCTTGGTCCCCTAGCTTCACTGGTGGCTTCAGCAAAACTCTGGAGTTCACCATGCTGATGCAGTTTTTGGGTTCATCGGAGGATGGCAACCCTCTTATTTTCTGTTGGACGCTTACCAAGAAGTTCTACCAGTCTTACTTTCTCTGCTGCTTCTGTCAGTAGCCAGTAGATGGCGATGGTGCATCAATATTCTCCATCATACTTCTGCTTATCTGAGGCTCTTTATGGTTAGAGCAACAGGTAGCACTGTCAGGGGATGGATAGATGGATGGGGAGGGAGGCAGGGATGGAGACTTGCAAATGCACAGGGAGAGAATGAGGAACAGATGGCAGGATGGATTGACAGAAGGGTGTGGATGGAGAGGGAGGGAGGGACGTGTAGAAGGGGTGTATGGACATAAACACATTTCAGAAGGAAAGTGCCAGAACATCCTAATACAAGGTAAACACCCCCAATACAAGTTAAACACACTCCCTGAAGATGATAGAGGGACACACCGCCCCCTCCTAAAGATGAGGTCAAGATGACAGGGTGATGGAATGAGATGTTTTGAGCAAACCAGCAAGTACAAGGTAAAGGGGGGGTAACTACCCACATCACAGGGGCAATAAATAGCTTGTTTGAATCAGTGTATAAAAGAGGGGTCACAGAGGTGGTGTTCTTGTTCGGCTGAGTGGGGAGCAGGAAGTCCCTCACTGAGTCGAGTCCATAGTCTCAGGCGTACATGTATTGAGTGTACCCGTAGCATGTATACGGCACTAATACCATGCTTTGTCGGCAATAAACCTGGCCGAGCGCCTTCGCCACAGAACCAAGTCTGTGGTCTTCTTGGACAGTTCGATAGAAATCTGCTGTACGGGCTACCTGGCCAGAGCTGGTGCAGCACACACAGAGAACACACATGTAGCCAACAGCTGACAACACTGGTGACTCTGACCGCTGATCTGGTAAGTCGGTGAGCTGCCCTCTGTAGGAATCGCGATCTAACATGGCAGAAAGCTACGAGCTAGGGAATCCCCATATCTGCTGCATGCAAATCCTTACAGAGTTTGATGGGATATGGACATACTGGGATGTCAGCAAAGGACGTCTATATGAATTTAAAAAAGATAGTGGGGAAGAAACATAGAATGGAATCTGTAAGGCTAGGGCAGAGACTGCAGACTTGAAAAATAATAAGAGTAAGTTCTCACTGGAGGGAAACCTCACAGCAGGCTCGACTGGTTGGTTGTTCATTTTTTTGGAACATCAGTAGCTCTGTCCACCTTTCCTCTCAATATCCAGCTGTCTGTCTTTTTATCTGCCACATCCATCCATCCAATTTTCTTCAACATCTATTCATGATCAATCCAGCCATCCTTTTGCAATATCCATCCCTCCATCCATCCTTCTGCAACATGCATATGTCTTCTCATTGGCCATGTCCACCTGCCCAATGTTCTGCAGTATCTATCCATCATCTCTCACCCATGGGTACATGTTTTCCCATAACCTTGTGGCATAGGGTCATTCTTTGTTCACTTACTTATGCCAAGCATTTCTTAAGCCAGTGGCTCTCAAACATTTGTACTGGTGATCCCTTTCACATAGCAAGCCTCTGAGTGTGACCCCCCTTATAAATTAAAAACACTTTTTAATATATTTAACACCATTATAAATGCTGGAGGCAAAGCAAGGATTGGGATGGAGGTTGACAGCTTGCGACCCCCCATGTGGTAAACTTACGACCCCCTGAGGAGTCCTGACCCCCAGTTTGAGAACTCCTGTCTTAAGCCTAAGGCATAGTATGTCTAAGCTAAAATGTTACAGGCCTCAGCCTGTAGGCTTTGCATTTAAGCCCTCCTTACTTAGATCCCTAATACCTAATTATCCCTTCTAACTACTGATCAATCTTATCCTTCTATAACACTACAACGTAACTCTATTTATCATACAGATATTATATATGATAACACATGCTAGTTGACCATAACATCACACAATACATGAACAATCAACTAAAATCATTGGCTACACATCCATCCATCCATCCATCCATCTCTCCCTCTGCAACACCAGCAAGCCAGCCATGCCTCTGCAGCACCCAGCTATCTCTCCATTCACGCTGGAGATGGACATTCCCCTCTAAGGCTTCAGCTTGCAGTTTTCTTGATCCACAGGACGCATTTGGAGACCTTGGTGAACATGTGGGGTGCTGACCCATCAGGTTTGCCATAAGACACAATGCCCTGGGCCTTCCCCTCACAGACAGGGGGCCCCCAGAGTCGCCCTGAGAAGCAAACACCACATGTGGGGTTACCGATGTCCAAGCAAAGGGTGGGCTGTATTCTCTATTCACGGTCTTGAAATCCACCTCTGTACCCTGCTTCCTGGGGACTCATGGTCAAGTCATTCCCAGGATGTCCCCCACCCCCAGGGCTCACACGCCACGGTCCAGGGATCCAGCTGGCCCCTACCCCTGATTTCTAGGATCTGGCCAGTTCCCGTGTCTGATTTCTAGCATCCATCCCCAATTTCTTTAACCTGCTCAGTTCCTGTCCCTGATTCTTGACTGATTTCCAGTGTCTGGCTGACTCCTGCTCTTTATTTCTAGGATCCCCTGCTGATTTCTCTGAACCACTCCTGGGTTCTGGATTCAGGAATTCCCCTCTCTGTCTTCTAGGATCCAGTTGATTCCCAACCCTGATTTCTAGAATCTGTCCCTCAATATTAAGATCTATCCCAGACTTCCAGAATGTGGCTGATTTTTGTCCCTGATTTTTTCTAGAACATCTTGAACATCCAGCTGATTTCTGTCCCTTGCCAGGACCTGTCCCAAATTATTAGGATCTATTCCTCATTTAAAAGACTGCTAGTTCTAGCTTCCATTCCTGATTCCTAGGATCTGGCCAGTTTTGGTCCCTAATGTCTACCCTCCATCCTTGAGTCCTGGGATCTAGTCAGTTATGGTTCCTGGTTGCCAGGATCTGCCTGGCTTACCATGGATCCTGGCTCTCCCCATTCTGCCCAGCACTTTCAGTTTCCAGTTCTAGCAGCTCCTTGCCCTGGGTACCACGTGCCCCTGTCCCACACTCACCTGGAATGATGCCTTCCTCTCCTGGGGGTCCCCCATGCACTGGGGCGTAGTGTGGATAAGGCTGAGACAGACACATGCCCCTGCTCATGACCTTCAGTTCCACCGCCTGCAGGGTTGGGGCAGGCCAGGCATTTGCCTCTGAACTAATCAGGCTCCAGTCGGCCACGCTGTACACAGCCCCCTCCCTCACCTTCACTGGGGCAGAGGGATGGTGCCCCCGTCTGGGTCAGATTGGGCTTGTGCCTCAGCTGTGATGGGGGAGAGAGAGAAGGGAAATCAAACTTCTCTTGGAGGATGTATCCTGTCCTAGGGGGATGGGGCCAGATGGGAGCAGATGGGGCATCCCCATGACAACTGTGCAACACTGTGATGCCATGTGCTCACCAGGACACGGGGGGGGGGGAGGGATGGAATGGGGCAGTATTTACAGCAGTGTGAGATCACAGTGGGCGGGTTGAGGGCCTGGGGCGGTACCTGCAGCAGTGTGAGGTCACTGGGGGCGGGGTGATGGGATGGGGACGATACCTGTAGCAGTGTGAGGTCACTGGGGGCGGGGTGATGGGATGGGGACGATACCTGTAGCAGTGTGAGGTCACTGGGGGCGGGGTGATGGGATGGGTGTGGTACCTGTAGCAGTGTGAGGTCACTGGGGGCGGGGTGATGGGATGGGTGTGGTACCTGTAGCAGTGTGAGGTCACTGGGGGCGGGGTGATGGGATGGGGGTGGTACCTGGAGCAGTGTGAGGTCACTGGGGGCGGGGTGATGGGATGGGGGTGGTGCCTGCAGCAGTGTGAGGTCACTGGGGGTGGGGTGATGGGATGGGGGCAGTACCTGTAGCAGTGTGAGGTCACTGGGGGTGGGGTGATGGGATGGAGGCGGTACCTGGAGCAGTGTGAGGTCACTGGGGGTGAGATGATGAGATTGTACCTGTAGCAATCTGACATCCGTAGGAGCAGGGAGATGCAAAGGCATGGTACCAGCAGCAGTGTGAGGTCATTGGGGATAGGGGGATCAGATGTGGGTGGTACCTGCAGCAGCATGATGTCATTTTCATCTGTCTCATGATTGTATTCTGGGTGGGGGATTCCCAATCTCCTGCCTCCCCGGTTCATCTATTTCAACATTGTGGGCCCCCAGCAGCACAGTGATGTTGCTATGAAATATAAGGGGATGCAGGTGCTGCAGACAGGCCAATACAATGGATTCAGTCATGGGCCGTTAACTTCCTTAAAAGTGGGAGGGTCTAACAGTCATCTTGTTCTCAGGATCAATGTACAGAAGCCATTATAAACTTGTTTAGGTAACAAGGAAGCTGAATCACTAGAATCACCTGTCACACAGGCCTGGCCTAAACTTAAAACTTAGCTATGTAGGCCAGGGGTGGGAAAACCCCACATCCCTATCCAACGTAGCTATGCTGGCAACCCCACAGTGTCGAGGTAGCTCTGTTGATGGAAGAGAGTCTCTGTCGACATAGCTAACACTGTTTGGGAAGGTGGTGTTCCAACACCAGCAGAAAACCCCTGTCTGTCAGAGTACACTGCATCAGGTCTAGGGCGCTGGGCTGATACAGGCTGTGTCATGTAGACATAGCCACAGGCATGTCAGAGAAGTAGGAGCTGAGCCGTTTCACCCAAGGGGTTTCCCTGGGGACCGACCTAACAAACGCAGGGGCTGGGGCATTGACCAGTGGAGTTGTGAGTGTCTGACCGAAGCAGCAAAAAGACCAAAGAAGTTGCCAGAGAAGGCACCAGGCACATCCCACTAGCCCGCAGATGCCTTGGCCATGGGGCACCTCACATGGAGGCAGAGGAGATGGTGAGGAGAAGTTGCCTCCTTTCAGAGCCCCCAGGATTGCTGTATTGGGGAAGCAGCCTCAGGCCCTTCCACTGAGCCACATGCAGGCTCTGCTCCCTATGCCCCCCCCCCCAGCAGCCCAAGCCCTGTGGGGCAGGAGAACGGCCATGAGGAGCAGCAGCAGCAGCAGCAGCAGCATCTGCACCAGAGCAGGGAAGGAGAAGGTGGTTCACATGCAGCCCTGGGGGGTTTATAGACACAGCTGGGGGAGGGGGGGGACAGGAAACCTCAGCATCAAACTCTCTGCCCTGTGGCTCTCTGGAGACCTCCCCACGTAGGCTGGGGGGAGGGTCAGGCCCTGCTGAGTCTGCACATCTGGGCATCTTCTGGGGCTGCTCAGTGCCTGGGGCCCTGCACGGCTGGGGCTGGCCCATGACCCATTGTGCCCAGCTGGGGCCCTGCCGCCGCTGTTTCCATGCACATCTGGTGCTGAGCTGGGGGATGTGAGTTCACTGCTAACACCAGAGACACTAGAGTCTCTCCCCGCCTATAATTATAGTGGGGGCTGTGGGGGAGGGGCTGAGGACAGAGACCAAATGCTGCACTTCAAGGTGTCGGTGATAGCAGGGCCTCTCACAGGTATGGTGCCGAGGCTGGGAAAATACAACCCGCTGAGTCAGCCAGTTCTCTTCCCTGCGGCCAGATGGGAGCCAGTGTCCTGAAGAGGGGAAAGGCCCTATGTCCCATTCCCTGCCCCATCACCAAGCTGGGGTCAGTGGGCTGCAGCTACACTGGAGTCAATAGGGCAGATCCCCACCTATTATTAATCAGCCATGACTCCATTAGCGTCAATGGTGCCAGATGTCAGCTGGGGTCAATGGGACATGGCTCCATTGGGGTCAATAGGGCCAGATGTCAGCTGGGGTCAGTGGGGCGCAGCAATGCAATAACCTGCAGTGTAACTGTCAGTGGTTAGGGGTCTCCCAAGCGGTGGGAGAACCCCACGGCAGGGCCACCCAGAGGATTCAGGGGGCCTGGGGAAAAGCAATTTTGGGGGCCCCTTCTGTAAAAAAAAGTTGTAATACTGTAGAATACTATAGTCTTGTGGGCAGTGGCGTAGCCAGGTTCTAACATCAGGGGGAGCAAACACATAAAAAAGGCACCACCCAACATATCAAATTACTAATTACATCCACTCCCTCCCCCTTCCTGCCCCCTTCAGAACCCCCAACCCCCCCCCCCCCGCTCCTTGTCACCTGACTGCCCCCTCCTGGGACCCCTGTCCCTAACTGCCCCCCTAGGATCCTACCTCCTACCTGTCCCCTGACTGCCCCGACCCTTATCCACACCCCTGTCCCCAGACAGACTGCCAGGACTCCCACACCTATCAACCCCTCCCCGCCCCCTGACAAGACCCCCAATATACACCAAGACACACCCCGTAATCCAAAGTGTGTGTGTGGGGGGGCAGGGCGAGGGACCACGCACCACTCCTGCCATTGAGGGTACATGGGCAGCTGCTTCTGCCCTAGCACCTGGATTTAGTGTGTAGCCAGAAGCCCTTGCGAGCAGGCAGAGGGATACTGCTAGCAAAGGGAGTGCTTGATTTTAGAGTCTGATCCAAACAGACCCAGCAGAGAACACAACAATAGCTCTGCCTCTGCCATCCCAGCACAGAGCCCATAAAGAAGAGAGGCAGAGACGTGCTTAATCCAGTGCATGGGGTGGAGAAGGAGTACAGACAAGGGACGGGGCATGGAGAAAAACCACAGAGACAGAGAGAAGGAGAAAGTGAGGAAAAAGGGGCAGCCAGGAGGCTGCATCTCTGGAGGGAAGGCCTGGGGGAGGGGCGTTCGGATGCAGCATGTTAATGAGACCCTTGCAAACACAAGGGAAAGAAGCAGGGAAGGGATTGCAGAGGACAAGTGCGGCTACTCACTCAAGTCTCCCCTGTGGGGCCCTGTGGCATTGGGTAGCAGGGCCCAGGAAATGAAAATCTCTTAACCACACAGAATTGTTAACTGCTCCCAAATCCTGTTGTGCCACGGCTGCAAGCTTAGGAGAGCTTAAGCTGTGAGCTGCACGGACTTCCTCAATAAATCTCTCTTGTGCAGTGCCTCAAGCAGGTTTGCGTTGTATGACCAAGCTTGCAACTTTCCCAGCTCTTTCAGCAGAGTTTGGGGCCTATAAATCACCCAGGCTGCATCTTCCAAATAAAATGTATTGATAATACAGCTCAGACAAGCAGGCTGGGTGCCGTGCAGGCTGCCCGGGCCAGCTGATAGCACTTCCCACTGAAGGCTGCTTTTATATGCTTGTGTTTTGCTGTTGGACAGAGGCCCAGACTTCCTCCCATCTAACCCCTCCTTACTCCCTGACTGCCCCAGCCCCTCTCCCCACCCCCAGAAAGTCCCCCCCGAAACATCCAACCTTCACCCTGCTCCCTGACTGCCCCCTGGGACTCCCCTTACCACCAGGCAGCTCCAGCCGCTGGCTGCCTCTGGAGCCAAAGTTAAACATGTGCTAGCACATAGCCCCTTCCCTGCGTGCTGAGGCGGGGGGGTGTCTAGCTGCTGGAGGCCCAATGGGCGTGGCTCAATCAGGCCCAGGCGGCCAATCAGCAGTGCCACACTCTACAGGGGGGAAAGGGGATGGGGGAAGAATCCCGGACCTTTCTACCTCCTTACAAATTCCTACTAAGGTGCCACTTTGGGGGAATGTGCTCAGTGGGGGAGTGGCGGCCCCCTCCTGGTCCCCCCTAGCAACACTCCTGCTTGTGGGGGCCCCTGCAAGACCCCGGGCCTGGGGTAAATTGCCCCACTTGCCCCCCCGCCCTGGGTGGCCCTGCCCTGCAGTGTTTGTTACACGGTGGGAGACAGACTCTGTTTAACAGGAATTGCCCTGAATACAGAGAAGGAAATACCGTGAAGGTGGGAAGGTTTCTATCACGTTGATGCTGAGCTGTTCGTAGAGCAGGAAAGGTGATGGCCAGTGGGGACCATCAGACCATCTCATCTCCACACCCCCATACAGTGCGGGCCGGAGCGCCCAGCCCAGGGGATCGGAATGACGTTGGCTGGGAATTGGCCATTCAAATCCCTTTGGTGGCTGGGCCAGTGTCAGGCTCGGAGACGCTGCTGCCAAGGGCTAGGCTGGATTCTCCATCCCTGGTGATGTGTAACTCAAGATGGGATGTTTCTCTAACAGCTCTGCTCTAGTTCTAGCCAGGATTAGCTCAGGGCCGTCCCAGGGCCGGGGCTACACAGGGGTCAGACAGGACAAGAACCGTGGTCCCTTCTGGCCTTGGAATGGATGAATCTGTTGAAGGAACGTGGCTGTCTTATTGCACTGGGTCGGGGTGGAGGGACCCAGGGCATCTGAGGGCAGCTCTGGGAATCTCTCTCATGCCTCTGGCTCAGACAAATCTGGCCTTTAGCCAGACAGGGATCAGCACCATGACATCTCCTGGTACTGGGGAGCGCTGGCCAGCACTGCCCCTGTTACCAGACAGAGAGAGCCAGATGGAGGGGCAAGAAGCAATGGTCTCAAGTTGCAGGGAGTGGGGGAGGTCTAGGTTGGATATTAGGAAACACTATTTCACTAGGAGGGTGGTGAAGCACTGGAATGGGTTACCTGGGGGGGGGGGTGGAATCTCCTTCCTTAGAGGTTTTTAAGGTCAGGCTTGACAAAGCCCTGGCTGGGATGATTTAGTTGGGGATTGGTCCTGCTTTGAGCAGGGGGTTGGACTAGATGACCTCCTGAGGTCCCTTCCAACCCTGATATTCTATGATTCTATGAGGAGAGTGTGGAGACACACAGATCGATACTGTCTGTATTTGCTCCACAGCCACTAGATTTGGGGGTGGGAATAATTCCAACCCTGCAGACGTTACATCCTCACATTCTCTAACCTGAGACCATCCCTGCCGTGGTGGACCTAGTGCCACCCTAGACGACACGGGTGAGGTGGGAATTCAGTGCTGGAGGAGTTTGTGTCAGCTCTGTACTGACTCCAGAGAACACAGGATGGGAATTGAAATTAACAAGCAGTGTGGTTGAGGGGCTGGGAAGCTGTGTGGCCAAGTAGCCAGAGCAAAGGCCTGCAGCTGGAGACACCTGTGTTCTGTTCCCGGCTGTGCTGCTCCGTGACCTTCAGCAAGTTCCAGCCCCTTTCTGTGACTCAGTTTGCCCATCTGGGGCTAATGATCCTGACCACCCTTTGTAAAGTGCTTTGAGATCTCCTGGAGGGAAGAGCTAGGAGCCTAGATCCCCAAAATTATTCAGGCTCCCAATGATTTCAATGGGAGTTAGGCACCCAAACACCTCTGAGGATCTGGGCCTTGATGTTTTTATTTAGCACCAATTTTATTTATGGCTCATCCCAGCACCTGCATCCTGCCCACTGCCCCATTATTCTCCCAAAACCCTGTATCATCCACACATGCAACGTCCAGTCTACAGGCCAGTGATGGAAAAGGCAGCGCAAATTGTTCAAAGAAAACATTTTTTATTTAGAAAAATGGCTTTCGTTCCTTCAAGTGCCATTTGTTTTTCAAACAAGTGTCCGTTTTCAATATTCTCCAAATATTTGGAATTAGACAATTCTTTCTTTTGCCTCAATGTATCTCAGCAACGCTTTCTGGATTCCCTTCCTTTGGGTTTTTCCAACCTCTGGTCAGTATCACAATAATAAATAATAAATAATTAAATACTTGTGGGGTGGGGAGAGAAAAAAAGAAAAAGAAATACTGAAAACAAACAAATTTGGGTCTGGCTCAAAATGTGTGAAACAAAATCATTGAAATTTCAATTTTTTTAACACAACCATTTCAATGTGCTATTATCATGGGCTGTTTAATTCGACTAGCCATGCTCTGTGGTCACAGGTTGGCCACCAAAGCCACATGGCCCCGTTCCTGCTCTCTGGTAGGGGGAAAGAATGTTTTTAAGCCAGCCAGAGACACGCTGGAGCTGGGAATTTTGATGGTGGAAAACCTGTGAGGAATGGATTAGGTATACAAATGATCAGTATTTGTAGAGGTCCTATAGAATTCAGCACAGAAAATTCTACCCTTGTTCCAGAATCCCCTTAGCTGATGTAAAACCCTGTGCACACGTGGGAATTCTAATGACTCAGGAGGAAAGGTTGTCACCGAATATTGTTCTGGGGTAACAGGGCATGTGGATCAGACAGACACAACATAAACAGAGCGATCCAGGGACAGAAGTGAAACAGACACAAAGTAAACAGCCAGGCAGACACAACCTGGGAGCACAGGAATGTGGCCCTGAGAAAAAGCTAAGAGAACCATCTTGGGCACTGAGTCTTGGCTGGAGAGGCAGGCTCTGTACATTGAACAGAGGAGCTGTCTGCTGCTGTTTGATTTCAATGTGCTCAGGGAAACAGGACTTTGGATGTTTCTTGTAAATAAACTTGATTGCATCACAGGAAATACCAGACTCCATTGTCAATTTCTGCTCCCAACCGGAACACGTGTAGGGTCCCAAACATTGATTAGACACTTGGGGAGACAATATAACAAAATTTCAAACATCAATGGGGTATTTCTAGCTGCAAAAGAATTTCAGGACTGAGCCACTTGAAGTATTTCTCTAACACTAGAAAGAAATACTCTTGATCTAAAGCACCTC
This sequence comes from Mauremys reevesii, assembly GCF_016161935.1. Lineage (NCBI taxonomy): Eukaryota > Metazoa > Chordata > Testudines > Geoemydidae > Mauremys > Mauremys reevesii. Next base: position 6,618,160 of record NC_052635.1, read on the forward strand.
GGGGTTCCACACAGGCATGGATCCCTGTATGGCAACATTGGCCCTTTACAGGGGAGCGTCTCCTTTAACTCAGCTTCTGCAGAGTTTTGTCGATCCAGGGGATGAATTTGGAGATTCTCGTGTATACGCTGGGGGGTCGCCCATCCAGATTTCCATTGGAGATGATACCCTGGACCACCCCGTTGCACACCAGGGGCCCGCCGGAATCGCCCTGCCAATAAGGAGAATAACATCAGTGACTGACATTACCCAGCCCAGCCTGTCCTGTGGAGATCTCAGATTGCATGCGGGACAGGTGTTCTCTGCAGCTGAAGGCCCAGCCCTTCCTGCCAAACAGAACCAGCCTGGAAATGGGTCAGCAGAGAGAGAAATCTAGAGCTGCACAGAATGTGGAAAAGGCAGTTTCTACAAACTTGAAATTTGCCACAGAAAACAATCAATTTTCAATTTTTGCTTTAGGAAAATTGAAAGGAAATATTCCATCTTGGGTCAGTTCCATCTGAATCAGAATATTTTACTTTTTAAAAAATGTCCTGAAACATTTAATTTGGAATCAGTTCAATAAGATGTTAAACTGCTTTCTCCTAGGGTGACCAGACAGCAAATGTGAAAAATTGGGACAGGGAGTTGGGGTAATAGGAGCCTATATAAGAAAAAGACCCAAAAAGCATGACTGTTCCTATAAATTGGGACATCTGGTCACCCTACTTTCTCCTAACCATGCATTGGCTTATGGGAGTTGTCCTTCAGGTCTGCATTCTCTCCTAAGGACTTGGCTCCCTAGAGCAGTACATCTCCCATAATGCAACTCAGAATTGCTTCTGACTGAGCTGTTTGGGGCATCATGGGAATCACATGACAAAGTGCATTGTGGGAGATGTAGTCCAGGCAGGGGCTATATAAGGGAAAATAGAGGCCTGATAAGGAACTGCAGCCCCTTCAGCCTCATCTTCTCTGCCTAAACATGCCCAATTCTTTTAGCCTTTCCTCCTACATAAGGTTTTCTAAATCTCTGATCATATTTTTTTGTTCTTGTTTCTCTCCTCTGGACTCTCTCCAGTTTGTTCACATGGAAGGAAATGTTTCAATCTGTTCATATCTCAGCTTGTTTCATTTTGATTGAAAATGTTGCAATGAAACATTTTGAAATTTCTGAGTCAAACCTGCTTTTGGAATTTCCATTCTGCCAAAAATGTTGAAATCTCAACTTTTCTTCAAAAACAAAGATTGAAATGTTGCCATTTCCTGTTAGATGGGAACACTGATTCTCCCTTAGCTCCAATGCCAACCTGGCCCTATGCACATCATCAGCAAAGCTCCCATCCACATGTGTGGGATCAGGATTTCACCCAGGGTCCTATCTGTTGGATAGCCTCAGGGTTTAGTTCACCAGTAGACCCTCCAGTGAAGGTGAAGAGTAGAGATGGTCACAACGTGATAGGGAAGAGGGGAGGCTTCCCCTTTTTTCATCAACAATCTTCCTGGAACATTTTGCTAAAAACTCAAGGCCTAACTATGTGTAATCATGGAAGTTGTATTTTAGGTGCCTCATTCTCTTATGGGAACACAGGACTGGAAGGCCCTACTGGGTCATAAAGTCCAATTTCTGCTATTATAGGCAGCCCTGTCATATTATCCCATCCATAAACTTATCAAGCTCTGTCTCTATCCTTGTTAGGTTGTCTCCCCCTCCCCCACAATGCTCCTGTTGGATGTTGTTCCAGAACCTCCTCCCTCTGATGGTTAGAAACCTTCCCCTCATCTCCAGCCTCCATTGATCCCTGCCACTTTTATCCCCATTTGATTTGTCCTTTAGCTTCAACAGCTCGTCTCCCTCCCTAGTGTCCCCCTGCCCGCTCCTGATGTATTTATGGAGCAATCAGACCCCTCTCAGCCTGTGTTCTATGCCAAGCTAGCCCAGGTATTTTATTCCTTTTTTGACTGACCAGCTTTCCATTCCCCTGATCGTCCCACCAGCCCTTCTTAACACCTGCTCCAGCTGAGATTCCTCTTTCTGGGACAGGGCTGCCCAGAAGTCTGCACCGGATTCCAGCTGAGCAATGCCCAGAACCTTCTCCGCTGGCATTAAAACCCCCCTCTCTATTGGAGACACCTTGGCTGCTTCACCCCAGGACCCATTTCAGCCCATTTCCACTAGCACTTTGCACAAAGGCAGTAACACTGGAGAGACCTCTCTGCAGTCATCCTATGTGCTGGGCTCACCAGCTGGGCTGCATCTCCCATGATGCAGGATGGGCTCCCATCTTGGGGCAGTGGAGCAAGGGAGGGGCATGGCCATACTGGTTTCCACCAGCTCCTTGCCCTGGAGCAGCTTGCTGTACCCCCAGTGGCTTTGGGCAGGGAGATATTTACCTGGAAGGCTGATTTCTTGGTGTGGGGGCTGCCAGCGCAGAGCATGGTGATGGGGTCATAATGATGGTACTGCTCTCTGCACAGGCTATCCGACACCACCTCCTGCTCTGCCTCCTGCAGCGTGTCGGTGGTGGTGTTCACTCCTGTCCGACCCCATCCGGCCACGCTGCACTCGGATCCTGGGCTGATGTGCTGATCAGCCTCCGGCAGGGAGACAAGCCCCACCCACTCGGTCAGCTCCGCGCTGTGCCACAGCTGACATGGAAGGAGAGAGAATGCACCTGGATCAGCACAGGTATCGAAGAGGCAAGGAGCAGCACCACCTGGCCAAAGCGTGGATGTGAGTCCAGGAAGTGAGTGTGGGGTCACTGGGGGTGGGGGGATGGGATGGGGTGGTACCTGCAGCAGTGTGAGGTCACTGGGGGCAGGTGATGGGATGGGGGTGGTGCCTGTAGCAGTGTGAGCTCACTGGGGGTGGGGGGATGGGATGGGGGTGGTACCTGCAGCAGTGTGATGTCACTGGGGGCAGGTGATGGGATGGGGGTGGTGCCTGTAGCAGTGTGAGGTCACTGGGGGCAGGTGATGGGATGGGGGCAGTACCTTCAGCAGCATGATGTCATTGTCAAAGTTCTCATTGTTGAAGTCAGGGTGCTGGATCCAGCGACGGGCCCGGATCCGTTGCCAGTTCTGTCCTGGCTTTGTGAAGTCTTGGACTCCCAGGTAGACAAAGATGTTTCTGGAAAAGCCAAGGGGAAAATATGGGCGTATTAGTGCCTATTGGATAGTGGGGTGGGGCCATCACAGACCCTCTGGAAGGGACATCAGCCCAGATCCTGGTCTGTGCAGATTTCTACCTACATTTGTGTGACTGCATAACACAGAGACCATCTTATGCACCTACATGTGGATGGACTTCTTCCTTCTCCATTCTGGTTGGCTAAAGAGACCCAAAAGACTGAGTAATGGACTGTTCTCCTATGCAGGGTGACCCATTGTCTAGTTCTTGTCTCCACAGTTCAAGAAAGATGTTGATAAATTGGAGAGTGGTCAGAGAAGAGCCACGGGAATGATCAAAAGATTGGAAAACCCACGTTATACTGAGAAACTCAAGATCAATTGGTTTCAAATTCAGAGGGACTATAAAGGATTCTGTTTGGTTTCTTTCTCAATGATTGTTTCGTGATATGAGTTTTTAGCAGGGACTGTAATTAATGTTGGAACCACTTACTAAAGTTCATTGTGGATTCTCCAACACTGGCAATTTTTAATCAAGGTTCGATTTTTTAAAAGATCTGCTGTAGATCAAAAGGAATTATTTGGGAGATGTTCTCTGGTCTGTGTTATACAGGAGGTCGTTCAAGATGATCACAAAATCTTGAAATCTATGAATCATTGAAGTGCTTATGGCAGAAGAAGGAAAATACCCATGGGAAGGTGTAAGGCCCTAACCTGGGCGCAACTTTGAAATATTAAAAGAAATTTTTTAAAGCAGGGAAATCCCAGATGCCTTGGCTGGGCCGACACAGAAATAAGGTCGCTGGAATGAATGACACATGCAAATAAGAAAAGGATCAAAGAGTTTTTTATGCACTGGTGCCATCTACTGGATATGGACACCAGTAGCAGGAAGCCCAGATCTGCCTGTGAAATGACCCTGGGGACAGAGATCACAATGTGGGACATAAGCGGCTGCTGAGTCCATCAGAGAAGATGTTGAAGTCCAGAAGGAATCAGGACACTTGGCCCGGCCCCTCTGGACAGCCCTTTCCCTCCTCCAGGGTTAGCAGGACAAAGAAAAACTGGTGAGACTTCATGACAGAGATTGAATCTCCTCGTCTTTCTTTAATCTCTGTCTAGATGTTCCCCTTTTGATACCAAGAAACGTGCTACAGACCCAAAAGAATTGATGGCTGATGATCGGAAGTGGATGTCATAGGAAATCCTGGGGATTGGATCAGTCTCTGGTACAACAGCTGGGTCCCAGCACTGATCTATGTTAACTGCCTACAAGGTTGCTCTGTTCAGTAGGGCTCAGATCCCCAAAGGCAATCAGGGGATTTCTTGATTGGTTAAGAACAGCCAGGGGTCTGGGTTTGAGAAGCGATGGCCAAGGGAAAAGACTTGAGAAGAGGCTGGGTTTCAACTGAGTGAAGTCACCCAGTGACAGGGGTTGTTCTTATTGAACTGACTAAAATCATCAGCTGGGATGTTCGCTCTGTGGGACAGGTCTAGTTTGGTGGGTTTGGGCTTTAAAACAGGCACCCAGTGAAGTTCGCCATTTTCTCATCCCATAAACACTTCTGGTGTTTGGGGCAACATATTGCCAGCTCCAATCCCATCCCAGAGATGGAGACTGGCTGGCTCAGGGGGTGGGAAACGGGACATGGGGCCTTTCTCCTCCAGAGGCACCAGCCCTGATCTAGCTCCGGGGTGGGCGACCGGCTGGCTCAGGGGTGGGGGATTGTCTGTCTCAGGGGGTGTGTGTGTGTGGGGGGGGAATGGCGCGTTTCTTACCCTAGGTTGCAGTTACAATGAGCCGCTGTCACCACCACGTCCTCACGAATCAGGAACCCTCCGCAGCTTCCCACTGACCCGATTTGCACGTAGGCCATGTAGGGTCTGGTGCCAAGCGGGGCTTCCTGGCCCCCGATGACCCGAGCTGGAGAGAGACAGGGAGGGGTTCAAAAGGGAGCTGGACAGTGGGACTAAAAGCCCAGTGCAACCTGGACCCTCATCTCTTAGCTCAGCCCCCTGTTGGCCTGGATCTCAGCTCCTTAGACCCCCGCAGCCCAGCCTGCCCCTAAGTCACCCCCTCTCCCCAACCAGCCCAGTCTATCCCCTACATACACGTACCCGCTGCACATCCACCTATTTCCACGTGGACCCGTCCATCCTTCCATCCATTCTTTATCCCATACATGCCCATCCATGTTCTGGCTGTGGGGCCACCCCCGGCCATCTCCCCTCTCAGAGAACTGGGTCAGGAATTCCCTGTCACCCCTCAGCCTCATTCTCCCATCTCCTGACACCTGCCTGAGCCCATGGCTAATTCTATCCCCCTGCCCTTGGTGTGGGTTGTGCTGCCCACAGCCCCAGTCTCCCCATTCTCACCACTAGAGCCAGGAAAAAAATTATAAGGAATTGGCAAATTTGCTTTAAAAAAAGCAATTTTCAGGCATCAAAAGAACCTGTGAATTCAGGTGGAATTCGATGGATTGTTTTGGCTACAAAGAAATGATTATTTTTTTCCAGGAAAAAGTAGAAAAGTTTTGTTATGAGCAATGGGAAACGAAACATCTTGAGTTTCTGTTTGAAATGGTGCTTTCTTTAGAAATGGAGCAAATTGGGTTCTTTTAAACTAATTTTTTAAAAAGTGATTAAAGCCCCCTCTAAAGCGACCTGAAATCAAATGAAAAAGTACCCCCCAAAATTGTTTTTAGTTGAAAGCAAATGAAAAAGCAAAAAAAAAATCAATTTTTGTTTCAAAATTGCATTTCAGTTCAAGTATCAGAGGGGTAGCCGTGTTAGTCTAGATCTGTAAAAGCAGCAAAGAGTCTTGTGGCACCTTATAGACTAACAGACGTTTTGCAGCATGAGCTTTCATGGGTGAATATCCACTTCGTCGGATGCAAGAGACGAAGTGGGTATTCACCCATGAAAGCTCATGCTGCAAAACGTCTGTTAGTCTATAAGGTGCCACAGGATTCTTTGCATTTCAGTTCAAAACTCAGCTAATTAAAAATAAGGGTGAAAAACACCTGAACAGGTCCCATAACGAAACCAAAAAGCAAAAAAAAAAAAAAAAAAAACAATCCCCCCCTCCCCCATTTGTTTTGAAACAATGTATTTTTAGGGTTTCTGCATCTGCAAGAAAAAATGAAAAAAAAAATTGGGGAGGAACCCAGCTTTTCCCCAGATTTTATGGTTCAGCCCCTGAACTAAGAACACTGTGACTCGCTTAGCCCCACTCCCAGTGTGAGTCCCCCGGAGCTGGGAAATAACCAGTCGCTCAGCTCTACTCACCAGTATGAAGCGGGAGAAAGATCGTGTAGAGCAGGAGCAGCAGCATCATTGGTGCACATCCAGGAGCTGGGGCTGGTGGCTCTGTCTCAGCCCCCAAGGGTTTATATACAGCGGGCAGCGGGGAGGGGAGGCTGGGAAGAGGTGACCCGGGAAGTGCAGGGTCATGTACCCGGCTACCAAGAAATTCCCCATCAGCGATGAATCAGGGGAGGGGATTCCCAGAGAGGAAACCTTGAGCCATGTCCCTCCCACATCCCGGGACAGGGGTGGGGGTGGGGTGGGTTTCCTTCCTGCACTGGTGCCTTCCCTGCCCCGAGCTGGGGACGTGGCCAGTGCTGAGGCCTCCCCGCTGCAGATGGCAGAATCCCCCCTGGTCCGATCTATCACCTCCAGAGAAAGGGAAGAGCCTAAAAATTTAAAGAAAACTTAGTTTGATAGCATCCTGTCGGGCAAGAACTCACTTATCAATAGCTGGGGTGTAAAATCCTCATTTCTGTATTGTTCTATCACTGTAGTCTCCACTTCCCTGTTGTTTGTCTGCATAATCTCTGTCTGCTTCTGTGATTGTTTCTGTGTGCTGTATAATTAATTTTGTTGGGTGTAAACCAATTAAGGTGGTGGGATATAATTGGTTAAATAATCATTTTACAATGTGTTAGGATTGGTTAGTTAAATTTCAGTAAAATGATTGGTTAAGGTATAGCTAAGCAGAACACAATTTTTACTATATAGTCTGCAGTCAATCAGGAAGGGGGGGGATGGGAACAGGGGATGGGGGACTTGGAATCATGTTTTGCTAAGGGGGGAATGGGAACAGGGACACAGGCAAGGCTCTGTAGTGTCAGAGCTAGGAAGGGGGACACCGAGGAAGGAAACTGGAATCATGCTTGCTGGAAGTTCACCCCAATAAACATCAAATTGTTTGTACCTTTGAACTTCGGGTATTGTTGCTCTCTGTTCATGCGAGGACCAGGGAAGTGCAAGGGTGAAGGAATAAGCCCCCTAACACCATCCATCCCACCTATTCATCCCTCCATCCATTTGTCCACCTATCCATCCATCCCCACCTATCCAGCCAGCCATCCCCGCCTATCCATCCGTCCACCCATCCCCACACTTAAATTCATAGATTCATAGATTCCAAGGCCAGAAGGGACCATTATGGTCATCTAGTCTGAACCCCTGCATAACAGGCCAGAGACCTGCCCCACAATTATTCCTAGAGGAGATCATTTAGAAAAATCTCCAGTCTTGATTTAAAAATTGTCAGTGACCTTTGGTCAGTTCTGATTGTTAATTACCCTCACTGTTAAAAATGTACGTCTTATTTCCAGTCTGAGTTCATCTAGCTTCAGCTTCCAGCCATTGGATTGTGTTAGACCTTCATCTGCTAGACTGAAGAGCCCATTATTAAATATTTGTTCCCTGCGTATGTACTTATAGACTTTGATCGTGTCAGCCCTTCTTTCTGTTAAGCTAAACAGATTGAACTCTTTGAGTCTACCACTAGGTGGCAGGTTTTCTAATCCTTTGATCATTCTTGTGGATGTTTGCAAAACCCTCCTCAATTCGTCAACATCCGTCCTGAATTTTGAGGGCACCAGAACTGTACATAGGATTCCAGCAGTGGGTTGCACCAGTGCCAAATGCGGAGGTAAAATAACCTCTTTGCTCCTACTCAAGATTCCCAGGATCGCATTAGCCCTTTTGGCCATGGGGTCGCACTGGGATCTTCTGTTCAGCTGCTTATGCACTGTGATCCCCAAATCTTTTGCAGAGTCTCTGATTCCCAGGACAGAATATCCCAACCTGTAAGTATGTTGGAGAGCTGCAATTGCTGGAAAAAGTCCTGAAACCCCTGGTGTGGGCAGGTGAAGGGAGCTCTAGAATTTCTTTCTATTTTCTGTGTATTTCTAATGGAGCCAGACTGGAGGGCCCAGGCAGGGCTTTCCCAGCTCTGTATTTGGTTTTCCATTGGCATTCCAGACTGGCAGTGGAGAGCTACCCATGATAATGGTGATAGCACCCAGCTCTTCAAGACTGTCCGTCATAGAATCATAGAATCATAGAATATCAGGGTTGGAAGGGACCTCAGGAGGTCATCTAGTCCAACCCCCTGCTCAAAGCAGGACCAATTCCCAACTAAATCATCCCAGCCAGGACTTTGTCAAGCCTGACCTTAAAAACCTCTAAGGAAGGAGATTCCACCACCTCCCTAGGTAACCCATTCCAGTGCTTCAACACTCTCCGAGTGAAAAAGTTTTTCCTAATATTCAACCTAAACCTCTCCCACTGCAACTTGAGACCATTACTCCTTGTTCTGTCATCTGCTACCACTGAGAACAGTCTAGATCCATCCTCTTTGGAACCCCCTTTCAGGTAGTTGAAAGCAGCTATCAAATCCCCCCTCATTCTTCTCTTCTACAGATTAACAATCCCAGTTCCCTCAGCCTCTCCTTATAAGTGATGTGCTCCAGCCCCCTAATCATTTTTGTTGCCCTTCGCTGGACTCTTTCCAATTTTTCCACATCCTTCTTGTAGTGTGGGGCCCAAAACTGGACACAGTGCTCCAGATGAGGCCTCCCCAATGTCGAATAGAGGGGAATGATCACGTCCCTCGATCTGCTGGCAATGCTCCTACTTATACAGCCCAAAATGCCATTAGCCTTCTTGGCAACAAGGGCAGAGTGTTGACTCATATCCAGCTTCTCATCCACTGTAACCCCTAGGTCATGCATAGGCCTCACAGCACAGGCGAATGTCATTATCCCAACAGGGCTGGGGCGTAAACTGAGGCAAAGGGAGGAATGGGAGATGCCCACAACCCCCCAGTAGTCCAGGGTGAGAGCTTTTCCACTGGGCTTTTTGCATCCACTCTATCGCCTTCAGCAGCGAAAAGGCAGCCCCTGTTTCTGGATCCCCTTGGCTGGGGCCTAAGCTCTACGGACAGTTTGCAGGTTTGGAGTTGTTGCTTCATGCAGGGGAGGAATGTGGAGATCCTTATGTGTAGGTGCTGGGCAGGGCCCATTGGAGTGCAAGCTCTGATCCAGGACCAGGGCAGGGGACTGACTGGCTCAGGGGAGTGGGAAATGGGATATGGGCTTTCCCTTCTACAGAAATTCAGTGCTTCCATCTCCTTTCCAAGGCCCAATTTCTATCCTTCCCTAGCTAACCCTTACATGGTCTGTGGGTAATGCTGATTGGTATTGATCCCGGGTGAGAGAACACACCCCGATCCCACCCCTGTGTGTGCAGGATAGAGGGGGTTGCAGCTCTGATCTCCCTGATACCAGCCTCCCCCAGGGACATAGTGTCATAACTATAAAGGGAAGGGAACGGCCCTCCTGTGTACAATACTATAAAATCCCTCCTGTCCAGAGACACCAAAATCCTTTTACCTGGAAAGGGTTAAGAAGCTCAGGTAACCTGGCTGACACCTGACCCAAAGGACCAATAAGGGGACAAGATACTTTCAAATCTTGGTGGGGGGAAGTCTTTTGTTTGTGCTCTTTGTTTTGGGAGTTGTTCGCTCTTGGGACTAAGAGGCACCAGACATCAATCCATGTTCTCCAAATCTTTCTGAACCAGGCTCTCATATTTCAAACTTGTAAGTAACAGCCAGGCAAGGCGTGTTAGGTTTATCTTTGTTTTCTCAACTTGTAAATGTGCCTTTTGCTAGGGGGTTTACCTCTGTTTGCTGTAACTTTGAACCTAAGGCTAGAGGGGGTTCCTCTGGGCTCTATGAATCTGATTACCCTGTAAAGTTATTTTCCATCCTGATTTTACAGAGATGATTTTTACCTTTCTTTCTTTAATTAAAAGCCTTCTTTTTTTAAGAACCTAATTGATTTTTCCTTGTTTTAAGATCCAAGGGGGTTGAATCTGGACTCACCAGGGAATTGGTGAAGGGAGATATTCGGGGAGGAGGTAGACAGAGTTTCCCAAATAACTCTTAAATGATTTGGGTGGTGGCAGCAAAACCAGATCTAAGCTGGTAATTAAGCGTAGAGGTTCTCATGCAGGTCCCCACATCTGTATCCTAGAGTTCAGAGTGGGGAAGGAACCTTGACACATAGTATATGTGATTCCCAGGGTGTCTCTGAACCCCCACCCCCATAAACACATTGTCAGAGCCAGATGCCTCCCCTCCTCCTGCTTCCCACACTGGGTTTATCAGCCCCTGCCTGGGGGGTGGGGGATCATCCCTACCCCCTATCATGGATCCCTGGCCTTTCAGTGGAGACACAATCCCACTGTGGGGATTCCCATAGACAGAGCCAGGAGCATCTCTGGTCCAACCATTCCTGCTTCCAGGTTCTCCCAGGGGCCGGTCCTGGATGCTCCCAGCCAATCCCCAATGCTGGCCTTGGAGACCAGTTAGTGACCCCTACTGTAGCTACCAGCAAAACTCTTTGAGTCCAGCAGTACATGGCTCATGAATGGGTCTAGAAACTAATGGTGTGGGTCTAGGTGGATCTAGAATCAATTTGCATAGATGAGAGTCGATCAAGACTGATAGCTCTAGACTGGAATTTGCATTGATCCAGAATTGACCTAAATGGAACCAGTAGCACATTTGTGCATCTGCATTGCTCAAGCATGGATGTCAAATAGTTTGGGCATGGCTCTACATGGGCAATTGTGGGTCTACATCGGGGTGGGAAAACTACGGCCCTTGGACCATGTCCAGCCTCTTAGAACTTTTAATCTGACCCTTGAGCTCTCGCTGGGAGCAGGGTCGGGGGTTTTCCATGTGTCTCCCAGAAGCAGCGTCATGTCTCCCCCCTGACTCCCATGCGTTGGGCCAGCCAGGGTGGTCCATATGCTGCCCCTGCCCCAAGGGCCAGCCCCACAGCTCCCATTGGGTGGGAAACATGGCCAATGGGAGCTGCAGGGACGGTGCCTGCAGGCAGGCAAGTGCACAGAGCCGCCTGGCCGATGCTACGCCTCCATGTAGGAGCTGGGTGGGGGCATGATGCTGCTTCCGGGGGAGGCACCTGTGGACAGGACAGCGTGCAGAGCCGCTCTGGCCATGCCTCCATGTAGGAGCCAGAGGGAGGACATGCCGCTGCCTCCAGGAGCTGAATGAGGTAAGCGCTGCCAGAGCCTGTACCCCTGAGCCTGCCCCCCCCCGCGCTCCAAGCCCCTCCTGCCCTCTGAACCCCTTCGTCCCAGCCCAGAGTACCCTCCTACACTCCAAGCCCCTAATCCCCAGCCCCACCCAGAGTCTGTACACCCAGCTGGAGCCCTCAGCCCCCCTCATCCCAACCCCCAATTTTGTGAGCATTTGTGACCTGCCATACAATTTCTATATCCCAGATGTGGCCTTCAGACCAAAAAGTTTGCCCACTCCTGGTCTACATGGACCGAGATGGAATGGGTGTGATGGGGCCCCATCAATAGAAGAGACAGAGCTATAACTGAGACCAATCAACATGATTCTGTGGACAGCTGGCCTTGTTAAATGAAGACAATGTCGTTTTTTGACAACGTTGTAAGGCTGGTTGATAGAGGCGACAATGCTGAGGGAAGAGATAGATTTGGACTCCTGGAAGGCATTTGAGAAAGTGTAACATCAACATGGCCCATGTGAAATGGATTAAACAAACCTGACTCGCAGACTGAGCACAAAATGCAATCCTCAATGGGGAACCGGGGGACTTTCGGGGGGAGGGGGGGCGGTTCCCAGAGGGATATGTTCCGGGCAAGGGGCTCTAGAGAGGCTCATGCTTTTAGCTCTGGAGGCCCCTAGTTCAATCCCTGGTGTATCAGCTAAGATGACAGATGTGATACTCCAGCCCCCATAGCCACACTGCCAGCACTCCTGTTACTGTCTGCTCGGTTATCTTGCGACTTCTGTCTCTCTCTGTCCCTCCTCTCTCTCACACATGGACAACAGCTGTTCCACCGAGCAAAGCCCTGGCCCCCGCCTTTGCTAGGCGCACCCATGGAAATCCCTGGAACCACGTGGTTCGGCGTCTACTCCAGCTTTCCTATGAGCCTGTGTCAGGCACTATGGTTGTGGGTTCCCCACATGGCTACAATCGCTTATTTCCATTGATCTACGAGGGGGGAGGCCCCACCCAGAACAAGGTTTAACCCACCCCCCAACAATAGCATTGGCCCATCTCCTCCTTAGGCACTGGACACACTGGTTTCACATGATGACTAGGAGATCACATCTCCCGGGCATCTCTGACAATCTTGACCTTAAGACAAATGACCCCATCCCATAGTTAGGTAGCATGAATCCCTGAGGAGAGCACTGGGGGATCAAGGGAAGACTATATCCCTCTGAGGTTTAGTGGACAGGTCCCTGTCTCTGGCAGTGATGGGCAAGGAGTAGGATTTGGAAAGGCACATGGCACCAACTGTGCATCATCTGGAGCCCAGCACACCTGGGCTTCCTGTTTCCAATTTAGGTGCTTCAGTGGCTGGAAGCCTTTCCCCTCTAGGGGGTGCAGGCTCTGATATGGCAGCAGGGTAGGAAACTGGCTGGCTCAGGGGTGGGGAATGGAACATAGGGCAGCTTGGTGCTGCTGTCACTGTTCCAAGGGATTATTTTTGCCCTTCCCCAGCTCTTCCTGACCTGGGCTGTGGCTAACACTGATCAGTATCAGTGCTGGGTGAAACGACACACCCTGGTCCTTTCCATGTGTGAGATAGATGAAGGTGCAGCTCTGATCACCCCGATGACAGCCCACCACTACAGTGTGTACGTGACGCCCAGAGTGTCTCTGACTTCCTCCCCCACAAACACATTGTCAGAGCCAGATGCCTCTTCTTCTTCTGCTGCCCCATTGGGGCCATCATCCCACAAAGGGGGTTCAACACTGTCCCCTGTCTGGTTTTGCCCTGGCAATGGAGGTGCCATCTCCACAGAGAGATGCACACATAGAGAGCCAGGACTATCACTGGTCCAGTCATTCCTGCATCCCGCCTCCCCCAAGGGCCAGTCCTGGATGCTCCCAGCCAACATCTCAAAAGGACTTGGAGCCAGGTCAGGTGGGTCCAGCACTGTCAGGGGGGGGAGGTGGGTTTAGAATGGATGTATTGGGATCTAGGGGAAACTAGACTGGATCTCTATGGATGTGGATTGATCTAGAATGGGCCCACATGTACTTATGTGGAAATGGATAGATATAGAATGCAATAGTGTAAACCGAAATCATAGAATCATAGAAGATTAGGGCTAGAAGAGACCTCAAGAGGTCATCTAGTCCAACCCGCTGCTCAAAACAGGAACAACCCCAAGTAAATCATCCCAGCCAGGGCATTCTCAAGCTTGGCCTTAAAAACCTCTATGGTTGGAGATTCCACCACCTCCCTAGGGAACCCATTCCAGGGCTTAACCACCCACCTAGTGAAAGTTTTTCCAAATATCCAACCTACACCTCCCACACTGCAACTTGAGACCATTGCTTCTTGTTTTGTCATCTGCCACCACTGAGAACAGCCTAAATCCATCCTCTTTGGAACCTCCCTTCAGGTAGTTGAAGGCTGCTATCAAATCTCCCCTCACTTTTCTCTTCTGCAGAGTAAATAAGCCCAGTTCTCTCAGATTCACCTTATAAGTCATGTCTCCCAGCCCCCTAATATTTTTTGTTGTTCTCTGCTGGACTCCCTTCAATTTGTCCACATTCTTTGCCTAGTGGGGGGCTCAAAACTAGATGCAATACTCCAGATGTGGCCTCACTAGTGCCAAATAGAGGGGAATAATAAGTTCCCTCAATCTTCTGGCAATGCTCCTAGTAATTCAGCCTAATATGCCATTAATCTTCTTGGCAACAAGGGCACACTGATGACTCATATCCACTTTCTCATCCACTGTAAACCCCAGGTCCTTTTCTGCAGAACTGCTGCTTAGCCAGTCAGTCTCCAGCCTGTAGCGGTGCATGGGATTCTTCTGTCGTAAGTGCAGAAAGCTGCACTTGTCCTTGTTGAACCTCATCAGATTTCTTTTGGCTCAACCCTTCAATTTATCTAGGTCACTCTGGACCTATCCCTACCCTCCTGCATATCTACCACTCCCCCAGCTTAGAGTCATCCATGAACTTGCTGAGGATGCAATTCATCCCAACATCCAGATCATTAATGAAGATGTTGAACAAAACCGGCCCCAGGACAAACCCCTGGGGCACTCCACTTGATATCAGATGCTAACTAGACATCAAGCCGTTGATAACTCCTCATTCAGCTCAACAATCTAGCCAGCTTTCTATCCACCTTATAGTCCATTCATCCAATCCATACTTTTTTAAGTTGCTGGCAAGAATACTGTGGGAGACTGTGTCAGAAGCTTTGCTAAAGTTAAGATATATCACCTCCACTGCTTTCCCCATATCCACAGAGCCAGTTATCTCATCATAGAAGGCAATCAGGTTGGTCAGACATGACTTGCCCTTGGTGAATCCATGTTGACTATTGCTGATCACCTTCCTCTCCTCCAAATGCTTCAAAATGGATTCCTTGAGGACCTGCTCCATGATTTGTCCAGGGACTGAGGTGAGGATGACCAGTCTGTAGTTCTCGGATTCTTCTTCTTCCCTTTTTTAAAAGATGGGCACTGTATTTTCCTTTTTCAAGTCATCCGGGACCTTCCCTGATCTCCATGAATTTTGAAAGATAATGACCAATGGCTCTGCAATCACATCAGCCAACTTTCTCATCAACCCTGGATGCATTAGATCTGGACCCATGGACTTGTGCCTTTCCAGCTTTTTAAAATAGTCCTTAACCTGTTCTTTCACCACTAAGGGCTGCTCACCTCCTCCCCATACAGTGCTGCCAGTGCAGTAATCTTTCAACTGACCTTGTCTGTGAAGACTGAGGGGAAAAAAAACATTGAGTACTTCAGCTTTCTGCACATCATCAGTCACTAGGCTGCCTCCCCCATTCAATAGGGGTCCCACGCTTTCTCTGACCTATTTCTTGTTACTAACATACCTGCAGAAACCCTTCTTGTTGCCCTTCACATCCCTTGCTAGCTGCAAGTCCAATTGTTCCTTGGCCTTCTTGATTACACCCCTGCATGCTCGAGCAATATTTTTATACTCCTCCCTAGTCATCTGTTCAAGTTTCCATTTCTTGTACACTTCCTTTTTGTGTTTAAGCTCACTGAAGATTTCTCTGTTAAGCCAAGTTGGCCACCTGACATATTTGCTCTTCTTTCTGCACACTGGGATGGTTTGTTCCTGTGCCCTCAATAAGGCTTCTTTAAAATACAACCAGCTCTCCTGGACTCCTTGTCCCCTCATATTAGGCTACCAGGGAATCCTGCCCATCAGTTCCCTTAAGGAGTCAAAATCTGCTTTTATGAAGTCCAGGATCCATATTCTGCAGCTCTCCTTTCTTCCTTTTGTCAGGATCCTGAACTCAACCATCTCATGGTCACAGCTGCCCAGGTTGCCACCCACTTCTACTTCCCCTACCAATGTCAAGAGGAGCATGACCCCTAGTTGGTTCCTCCTGCACTTTCACCAGGAACTTGTCCCCAACACTCTCCGAAAACTTCCTGGATTGTCTGTGCACTGATGTATTGCTCTCCCAGCAGATGTCAGATCCCCCAGGAGAACCAGGGCCCATGATCTGGAAACTTCTGTTATTTGTCCAAAGAAAGCCTCGTGTACCTCCTCCTCCTGGTCTGGTGGTCTATAGCAGATGTTCACCACAACATTGCTATTGTTGCTCTCATCTCTAAACTTAATCCAATGATTCTCAATTGGCTTTTCTCCAGTTTCATACTGAAGCTCTGAGCAATCATACTGCTCCCTTACATACAGTGCAACTCCTCCACCTTTTCTTCCTGTCCTGTCCTTCCTAAACAGTTTATACCCATCCATAACAGTGCTACAGTCATGTGAGTTACCCCACCAAGTCTCCATTATTCCAATCACATCATAGTTCCTTGACTGTGCCAGGACTTCCAATTCTTCCAGTTTGTTTCCCAGGCTTCTTAGGTTTGTGTACAGGCTCCTAAGATAACTAGCCGACTGCCCTACTTTCTCAGTATGAAAGAGGAGACTTCCCCTATTACATCCTCCTCCTTGTGTTTCCTCCTGGGATCCCTCTTCCCCACTTACCTCCAGGCTTAAGTCACCATCCCCCGACAGACCTGGTTTAAAGCCCTCCTCACTAGGTTAGCAAGCCTGCCTGTGAAGATGCTCACCCCTCTCTTCGTTAGGTGGATCCCATCTCT
The DNA here is from genome assembly GCF_016161935.1 of Mauremys reevesii. Classification (NCBI taxonomy): domain Eukaryota; kingdom Metazoa; phylum Chordata; order Testudines; family Geoemydidae; genus Mauremys; species Mauremys reevesii. Next base: position 6,634,754 of record NC_052635.1, read on the forward strand.
TCCTAGCAATCCTTCTTCCTGGAACAACATCCCATGGTTGAAGAATCCAAAGCCAACACCACCTGCGCAACTACACATTTACCTCCACAATTCGATGGTCCCTTCCATGGGCCTTTTCCTTCAATAGGGAGGATGTACGAGAACATGACTTCTGCCTCAAACTTCTTTATCCTTCTTCCCAGAGCCACGTAGTCTGCAGTGACCCATGCAAGGTCATTCTTGGCAGCATCATTCATGGCCATGTGGAGAAGTAGGATGGGGTAGTGGTCCTAGGGCTTGAGCAGTCTCGGCAGACACCCCATCACATCCTGAATTGTAGCTCCAGGCAAGCAGCACACTTCTCGAGTTTCCCGGTGTGGATGGCAGATGGATGACTCTATCCCCCTTAGGAGGGAGCCCCAATCACCACCACCCATCTCCTCCTCTTGGGAGTGGTGGTCGCGGAACCCCCATCCCTAGGACAATGCATCCCATGCCTTCCGGTCAGTGGGGTCCCCTTTTGATCCCTTCCCTCAGATAGCTCTTCCAAGCCATTCTCTGCCATAGTACCTGTGCAGAGAGCCTGAAAACGGTTTCCTACCTCTGTCTGCACTGGGGGTACATGAGTTCTCCTCCTTCTTCTTCTGGAGGTCACATACTGCCAATTTTCTTCCCCTTTCTGCTCTGCCCTCTCTGATTCTTCAGCATGCTGTGCCTGCAGTACCACACACTGACTTCTATCCAGAAACTCTTCATTTTCTCTGATGGAATGCAGGGTTAATACTTAGGTCTCCTGTCCTTTAACCTTCTCTTCCAATATGGAGACCAGCTTGCACTCTGTACAGACAAAGTCGCTTCTATCCTCTGGGAGAAAGACAAATTTGGAACATCCTGTGCAGGTCACAAGAGCTGATCGCTCACTATCCATATTGTCTTCCTTCTAAGAGCCTCTTCCGATGTTGTGTTTACTGCTCACGGAAGCCTGAAAGGCAAACAACTCCATGGGAACTCCCACCAGGTGAAATCCCAGGCAAACTCCCTCTGTTTGCCTGTCCTGCCGTTTGCTGTCCTAAGCCATGGCTGGGGCACATAAGTGCAACATTAGTGCACCTAATAAATAACGTACAGCACCTGTCTTCTGGTGCTACCATAATAAACATAATAAACACGGTACAGCACCCAGCACAATGGGACCCTGTTACTCTGACAGTCCCGGCCATGCTGAACGTCTCAGGTTGGACACCTGAAACTGGAGTCACCCAAGTGTCCCAGCTGAAGCTGTGATCGGATCTGCGGGTATCACAGAGTTGGGCAGTGCGGTACAGGGCTGACAAGGCAGAGGCAGGTACAGGGATCGTGCTGGGGCACTTGGTGAGCTGAGCCCAGTCACACACCAGGGGTGTGAATCCAGCCGATGCAGAATTCTCCATCTTGGCCCAAGAGATCTGGGCACCTCCCCGGAGCTGGGACTGGAGAACTGGGGCTCTACAAAGGATCTAGGGGGGCTTACAGTGAACAAGCAACACCATGAACTCCCCACACGCCGCTGGGACAAAACTGGCCACAGTCTGGGCTGTAAAACCAGGGGCATAGGAGCAGGGAGGGGATTTTGTCTCTCTGAGCAGCATTTGTGAGACTGATACTGGCCCCAGGATCGGGGACAAACTGGCGCAGGGGAGTGGGGAATACACATGGAGCCTTTCCCCTATCGGGGGTTCCTGCTCTGAGCCGCCCCATAGCAGGGGACTGTCTGGTTCAGGGGGTGCCTAATCAGACATGGGGCCTTTCCTCCCTAGGGCACCTCTGTGCTGCTGTCACTGTTCCAAGCACCAAGTTCTGCCCTTCCCCAGCTCTCCTGTGAACATGGGCTGTGGGTAACACTGATCGGTATCGGAGCTGGGTGAGAAAACACACCCCTGTGCCCCTGTGTGTGAGATAGAGGTGGGTGGCTCTGATCACCCTGATACCAGCTCCCCACCCCAGACATTGTGTACGTGACACCCAAAGTGTCCCTGACCCCCCCACAGCAGATTGTCAGAGACAGGTGACTTCCCTGCTTCTTCTGCCCCACTGAGTTTATCAGCCCCCAAGGGGGCTCAGCCCCATCCCCGCCCACAGGGTACCGGGCCTGTCAGGGGAGGTGATTCACAAGCACAGAGTCAGGAGCATCACTGGTCCAGTCATTCCTGCATCCCACCTCCCCAGGGACCAGACATGGATGCTCCCAGCCAGCACCCCTGCTGGTCCTGAGTCAGGTCAGTGACCCCTACTATAGCTACCAGAAGGGTGCAGACAGTGGGTGGGTCCAGCATTGGTAGGGTGAGGAAATGGATATACAAATTAATGTATGGGGATCTAGATGGCTCTGGAATGGATGTAGAGAGATGTGCATTGATCTAGAAGGGATCTACAGGTAGCTATGTGGGTATGGATAGATCAAGAATGGAACAGCATCCACTGAAATTAATCTAGCTTGAATGGAGTTGGTTGGGTCTCCATGCATCTGTATTGATTGTGAATGGATATAGAGAGGTTCTGGAATAGTTCTACATGGTGACACATAGATCTAGTCATATCTGGATGGATAGATCCCACCGCTCATTCATGAGACATGTCAATTCCAAGAGGGGGATCCAGAGCCAAAAAATGGAATGGCTGAGATTGGATCTAACAATAAGCAGATACTAAAGGGTGGAAACAGAATTAATGCCAGTCAATATGAGTTCATGGAGAGCAGACCATGTTGAATAACCACTCTAAAAAAAAAAGAGAAGTCCTTGTGGCACCTTAGAGACTAATAGATTTATTTGGGCATAAACGTTTGTGGGCTAAAACCCACCTCATCAGATGCATGGAGTGGAAGATACAGTAGGCAGGTATAAATACACAGCACATGAAGAGATGGGAGTTGTCTTACCAAGTAAGGGGTCAGTGCTAACGAGCCAATTCAATTAAGGTGACTCCAGCGAGAAACTGCAGAACTGGAATTAATTTGCAAACTGGACACCATCAAATTAGGCCTGAATAAAGACTGGCAGTGGCTGGGTCACTACAAAAAGTAATTTTCCCTCTGTTGATACTCACACCTTCTCGTCAACTGTTTGAAATGGGCTATGTTGATTGCATTGGCCTCATTGGCACTACAAAATTGATTTTCCCTCCCTTGGCATTAACCCCTTCTTGTCAACTGTTGAGAATAGACCACTTCCACCTTAAGTGAATTGGCTCGTTAGCATTGACCCCCTAACTTGGTAAGGCAACTCCCATCTTTTCAATGGCTGTGTATTTATACCTGCCTACTCTATTTTCCACTCCAGGCACCTGATGAAGTGGGTTTTAGCCCACAAAAGCTTATGCCAAAATAAATGTGTTAGTCTCTAAGGGTAGGTCTACACTTACCGCGCGGGTCAACACGGTGAGTTCGACTTCTCAGAGTTCGAACTATCACGTCTAATCTAGACGCGATAGTTTGAACTCCCCGCGCGCTCCGGTCGACTCCGGAACTCCACCACTGCGAACGGCAGTGGCGGAGTCGACCTTGGAGCCGCGGACTTCGATCCCGCGGCGTCTGGATGGGTAAGTAGTTCGAACTAGGGTACTTTGAGTTCAGCTACGCTATTCACGTAGCTGAACTTGCGTACCCTAGTTCGACCCCCGCCCTTAGTGTAGACCAGGCCTAAGGTGCCACAAGGAATCCTCATTGTTTTTGCTAATACAGACTAACACAGCTACCCCTCTGAAACCAATAACCACTCTCATTTCTGAGCAACGTTAAAAGAGTGGTTCATTAAGGTGACTGCGCTGATGTGATATATATGTGGATTCCCATAGGGAGTTTGCCCAAGTACCACACAACATTTAAATTGAGAAATTAGCTCTGCAGAGAACACAAGGATAGGTGGGGTGGGGGACACCTCCAAGCTACAGAGCTACCTGGGTCACCTCGTGAGTTTGGCTCAATTAGACCTGCACATGAATCCAGCCAAATGCAAGGTCAAACATTGAGGAACAAGGGATGTTGCTCATGCTGGCAGGACCTGGAGAGCAGGGGCTCTGAAAGGGAGCATGGTGGAACCCAACCAAGCAAGATATTTCAGTGGAATGCTGGAGCTGAGCAGGCAGATACCATCCTTGGGTGTATAAACAAGGGGATATTGAGTAGCAGCAAGGAGGTGGGGTCACCTCTGGATACAGCAATTGTGGGACCATGACTGGAGATTGTGTACAGCTCTGGTGTCCACACCTCCAGCAGGATGTTGGGAAATTGGAAAGAGATACAAGAACAAGCTGAGATCTGGAGACACTGCTTTGCGGGGAGAGCTACAAGGAGAGTGATCTCTTGAGGGTTTTGGAGGCGAAGAGGGGATTCGGCCACCTTTGTCGGAACCTCCAAGGGGAGGGGGTTTCTGAGAGCAGGGTCTTCACCCTCTCTGGCCAAGGCAGGACAAGACCCGACGGACAGGAGCTGGAGTCAGAAAAGGTCTGGCTGAGACTGATATGCAAACAATAAACATAGAGCCATGGGAACAACTGACCCAGGGCCGTGGTGGAGGCAGGAGTTGCTGGGTGGGTTCTGGCTCTGAGGTGTCCACCAGGGGGTCAAGTTGGAAGGTCACAATGGTCCCTCCTGCCCTTAAAATCTATGGGTCTGGGTATCTTGGCGCAGAGAAGCCCAGGGGTGTTTCTTACACCTGCAGTAGGGAGGGGGCAGGGTTAACCACATCCGCAGCCAGGCCGAGCGGGCACCAGAACAGAGAGGAAACCACCCACTCTGATGTGGGCACAGCTGTGGCTTGAGGCTTCGCCAATCCGTGTCTCCACCCCTCGGCCATCCGGGTGGGAGTTGGTGGGCAGGAGGGTACATGTCCCTGTGATTGCCAGCCCCTGACCACCCCTCCTGCTGCCTGGTCCATATAACCCCTGGGGCTCAGGCAGAGGCTCCGTGTCCATCACTGGATGTCTCTGATGATGCAGCTCCTGATCTTGGTCCTGCTTCCTGTGGCCTTTTGCCTTCCCCCTGGGTCTCAGGCTGGTGAGTTTGGGGTTGGATCAGGGCCTATGGGGAGCGGGACCCTTGCCCCATATGGGGAGCTGTGGGCAGCGTTTCGGTTCTCCCCCTTGCTCCTACTGACGCAAAGCACCTGTATTGAAACCTGTATCCTCTCCTGAGTGTGGCAGGGGCTCTCAGAGCAGCCCAAGGGGTTGGGTGGCCAAGCCCCCACAGGGTCCTTTGGGGCCCTGGAAAAATCAGATGCTCAAGGAATCAATTCTGAAGCACTTGGAGGAGAGGAAAGTGATCAGGAACAGTCAGCATGGATTCACCAAGGGCAAGTCATGCCTGACAAACCTAATTGCCTTCTATGAGGAAATAACTGGCTCTGTGAATGAGGGGAAAGCAGTGGATATGTTATTTCTTGACTTTAGCAAAGCTTTTGATATGGTCTCCCACAGTATTCTTGCCAGCAAGCTAAAAAAGTATGGGCTGGATGAATGGACTATAAGGTGGATAGAAAACTGGCTCAACGGGTAGTGATCAATGGCTCCATGGCTAGTTGGTAGCTGGTATCAAGCGGAGTGCCCGAAGGGTCAGTCTTGGGGACAGTTTTGTTCAACATCTTCATTAATGATCTGGAGGATGGCGTGGGCTGCACCCTTGGCAGGTTTGCAGATGACACTAAACTGGGAGGAGTGGTAGATACGCTGGAGGGTAGGGGTAGGATACAGAGGGACCTAGACAAATTAGAGGATTGGGCCAAAAAAATCTGATGAGGTTCAACAAGCACAAGTGCAGAGTTCTGCATTTAGGACAGAAGAATCCAATGCACTGCTACAGACTAGGGACCAAATGGCTAGGCAGCAGTTCTGCAGAAAAGGACCTAGGGGTTACAGCGGATGAGAAGCCAGATATGAGTCAACAGTGTGCCCTTGTTGCCAAGATGGCATTTTGGGCCGTATAAGTAGGAGCATTGCCAGCAGATCGAGGGAAGTGATCATTCCTCTCTATTTGACATTGGTGAGGCCTCATCTGGAGCACTGTGTCCAGTTTTGGGCCCCACACTACAAGAAGGATGTGGAAAAATTGGAAAGCATCCAGGGGAGGGCAACAAAAATAATTAGGGGGCTGGAGCACATGATTTATGAGGAGAGGCTGAGGGAACTGGGATTATTTAGTCTGCAGAAGAGAAGAATGAGGGGGGATTTGATAGCTGCTTTCAACTACCTGAAGTGGGGTTCCAAAGAGGATGGATCTAGACTGTTTTCAGTGGTACCAGATGACAGAACAAGGAGCAATGGTCTCAAGTTGCAGTGGGGGAGGTTTAGGTTGGACATTAGGAAAAACTTTTTCACTAGGAGGGTGGAGAAGCACTGGAATGGGTTACCTAGGGAGGTGGTGGAATCTTCTTCCTTAGAGGTTTTTAAGATCAGGCTTGACAAAGCCCTGGCTGGGATGATTTAGTTGGGGATTGGTCCTGCTTTGAGCAGGGGGTTGGACTAGATGACCTCCTGAGGTCCCTTCCAACCCTCATAATCTATGATTCTATGATCCCACTGCTAATCCATGTCCCAGACAGGGAGGTTGGCCATGGGGCTAGGTTACTGGGCTGGGACCAAAGAAATCTGGGACCAATTCCCAGATCTGCCCAGGATCTCTGTGGACAGGGATATCTATAGATTGAGGATGGTCACCAAAATCCCTTAGGCAGGTTTACAAACAATCTCCCTGGGCCTCAGTTTCCCTATCTGTACAATGTGAAGAATAATTCAGCTTGTGTCAGGACTCTATCTGGATCAGTGAAAGACCCAGAGCAATGGAGCCCCTGATCTCAGTTTCTGCACAGTTCCTGCCATAATAGGGGCTCGGATGTTGGTCTACAACATTCCACCCTCATGCAAATAACAGCTATTTGTTAAAGGTGGGATTTTCCAACACACCCACCCACCTGGGTGGAAATTTCTTCAGAGATGATCACAAAACCTTTTTCAATTTCCCTGGGGGAAAAAAAGTGGCACTTTTAAATTTTCACCTAAATATTACCCAACACTGGGGGGAAAGAATCAGTTTCACCACAATAATTCAGACGGGTTTGAGACGAGGCTTTCTGAGAAAAAAATGACGTTCCTAAAATGTTTGGCGGGTCAGTCTGGGACCAGCCCTGGCTCGTCACTGTGGATTGATGGGGAAGAAGCATCCACAAGGGACCTGTCAGTGCCCTTCCAGGTGCTTCCTGTCTTAATCTGGGGTGACTTTGGCCCCAAAGCTGTTAACACCAGCCAGTGTGATTACTGACCCACTCCTGGTGTGTTTGGCACCGATTCTCCACACAGCGAGGTCAGAGCTTTAGATTGACCCTCCGGCCCCATGGGGTGTCCAGTGTGGGGCAGAGCTGAGCAGTGGGTAGAGTTCCAGGCACAGGGATCCCCCAAGGAGAGCATCAGCGGGGGTGGGATGAGGTTGTAGAGACTCCCCTTAGGGATGGGGAGCTCGGCCCCAGCCCGGCCCAGACAGATGATGTGGCTCTTTCTATGAACCTGGTCTCTCCCCAGGTGAGATCATTGGGGGCTGGGAAGCCAAGCCCCACTCGAGACCCTACATGGCCCATCTGGAAATACAACACAGAGGGAAGTCGAATATCTGTGGAGGGGTCCTGGTGTCGGAGAACTTCGTGCTGACGGCCGCTCACTGCAATGGAGAGTAAGCGCCTCTGTGCTGGGGATGTCGGGGCAGGTTGGGTGCTAGCAGGTGATGGGGGGGGCGGGAGCTCTGGCGCCATCATAGGTTGCAGGGAAGAAGCAGTTAGCAGGACAGGCTGGGAGAGCAGAGCCCAGGGGTCTGAGCTGGTCAGGGGGTGTCAGTGTGTCTCTAGGGGCCTCTGCAAACCATGGCCCAGATCCAATGCTGTGTAAATCAGTGGAGCTACGGCCATTGACACCAGCTGGGGTCTGGCCCATTGCTCAGATCGGGGCAGGGAGGGAGTCACAGCCCCAGGAGAGCTCTGCAGGGCTCCGGGCTGGGAGGAGCTGGCATAGACCCCGGTCTGGATCTAGCCGGGGGTGGGGAGGAGCTGAGACCCAGGGAGCAGGACTGTGGGGCGTGAAGGAGCTCAGAGGAACAACACAAGGAGTTGATAGAGACACAGGCTGGGACCCAAACACCACTGGGCAGGGTCTTTGTGATGCAGCCAGAGCCTCCTAGAGGGGAAAAGTCCCCTGTGCTATTTCCCAGCCCTGAAGCCGAAAGCTGAGTCTGAGATCTCGGCCTGAGAGCCCTGGTTTCCCGGTCCTCCCCATATCACTGTTCATGAGTCGGACCCACATCTGCCCCTCCCCCTCCTCACGTACGCTCCTGCCTCTGACACCCCATGTATTGCTCTTGGCTTTTACAGCAAGATCACTGTCACGCTGGGAGCCCATAACATTAGAGAACGGGAACGGAGCCAACAGAAAATCTCCGTGCGCCACCGGATCCCCCACCTGCAGTACAATGACACCACCCTGAACAATGACATCATGCTGCTGCAGGTACCACACCCATCCCATGACCCCACCCCTAGTGACCTCTCAGTTATGGGTTTGCATGTTTTTGGGGATTGGGGTGTTTCTCTGTGTCCTTGAGTGTGACCCTCACATTGATCTTCATCGTTCTCGTGTCTCAGCTGGCAGAGAGAGCGAAGCTGAACGGATGGGTGGATACCATCGTCCTGCCCTGCGCCAACGAGAGAGTAAAAGCAGGGACCATGTGCAGCGTTGCCGGCTGGGGCAGAACTAGCACAGAGAGTGAATCAACTTCGGCCAGGCTCCGGGAGGTGAACGTGGTTGTGATGCAGGATGCTGCATGTTCGAGGAATCCTAATGGGCTATATTATCACTATGACTCCTCCACCATGATGTGTGTGGGGGATCCAAAGACGGGCAAAGACTCTTGGAAGGTGAATCTCCTCCTGGCTTCAAGCATCCTTGATAAATTGTTATTATTAATGAGGCTGTTGGTTTTGCAATCAGGGCTACGAGTGGCGGTCAGCGATTAGGCCCCACTGTGCTTGGTGCTGTACAAATGAATTGGAAAATATCTGGTTTTCTCTCAGGGGAGGCAGAGACCAGCTCCAGGGGTGGGGGTAGGCGTGTGGGGACTGATACCAGCTGGGCCTTGGGGAAGCCGAGCAGAGACTGGGTGGACATAGGGGGCTGTCACTGAGCTGTGCATCAGCTGGAATGACTCACTGAGCTGTTCTCCATCTGTGGCTTGTTTTATTTCACAGGGCGATTCTGGGGGCCCCCTGGTGTGTGGGAAAATAACCCAGGGCGTCGTCTCCTGGGGGCCTCCCACCCCTCCCGGGGTGTACACGAGAGTCTCCACCTTCATCCCCTGGATACGGGCGACGATGAGGAGGCTGCAGCGCTGAGCCAAGCCGGGAATAGCTGCAGGGGCTGGAGCTGCGTCACTTCTGTCCTTTGGTGATGCCCAGATGTAGGGCCTGGTTTGCAGATTGGCTGAGCTCCCCTTTCGCTAGGATAGCCCCCCCCCCCTTCGCTTCACTCAGGCAGTGCCCAGCCCATGAGCATCAAGGCAGTGAGCCTAGGGGAGTTAGGAACCAGGTTCAAGACCAGCTCCTATCCGCTCCCTTGGCAATCCCAACCCAGACCCTTAAGCTGCATCTTTGTAGGGAAACAGCTGATTTATTTTTCCTGGGGTAATGGACACAAACCAAACCCTGGGACAGACCCAGCAGTTTGTAGCTCTCTGCCATGTCAGCCAGTCGAGTGACCATTTATTGGGGGATCTTCATTGGTACTTGACCTGCTAAAGCCTGTGAAAACTGCAGCCTGGCCTGGCCTCACTGGAGCTATCCCACGGATTAGTTCATCGGGCTGGCCACCCCTCCTTCCAAACACACCTGTTCCCAGCGCTGGCGAGGCCAGTGGGTCAGGAACGCAGAGAAGGCTGCACTGAACTGATTATAGATCAATCCCCGGTGCTGATCACCTCCTTCCCACCTTCCCTGCCCCACCCTGCCGCGCGGCCTGTTGCATTTCGCTCCCTGCTCCATTGCCAGCAATGAATAAAAAAGTTACCAAAAAAAAGTGTTTCAGGTACTGAACGATCAACTCGAGCTGTGAAATCCAGAGCAGCTGCTGCATCTGCCAGGGCCAGGCAGGAATTAACCCCACAGGGGAAGGCTGGGATTGTGGTTAATGCGCTAAGCTGGGACCTAGGACACATCACATTTTTCACTTTGAGTACACGTCCCCACCCCCTTTTGTCCATGTGATCCTTTCTGACTAGCTGGTAATCGTGGATTTTAACCGGTCAGTCATGGGAATCATCCCAGCAGGTTCCAGTCACACCTGCTACACCAAACTGATGCTCCTGGAGGAGCAATTCCAATTCCTCGTGTTTGTTCCCCAGACTCCTCGCACTGGTGCAGAGACAAGTCAAGAATTTCTTCTCTCCATTTAATTGGGGTTCCTGGATTAATTTTGTTCTTGTTTTTTCCTGAGAGCTCATTTCTTCCCCCTCTTTACCCTCTCCTTGGCCTATTAGTTTAGTCTTCCCTTGACTCCTCTAGCCGGCCTGTTCCCATGGAGATTGGTCCCCCTTCTCCTGAGGTGGAGGCCATCCCAACTCTGCAGCCCCCTCTCCCCATAGAAGATAGACTGATGTTCCACAAACTCTCCACCCTCCACACCACCAATATAGAGAGTAATCAGAATCCATCTCAGCGTGTTTTTCAGGCTAATCCAGCCCAGCACATTCACTCTCCTCTCTTTAGTTATGCTCTCCGGTCCCTTCTCTGCATCTGCTCTGGTCTGAATTCCTCTATTCTGCACACTGGTGACCCAAATTGGTTCCCAATGGGAAGCCGGGTTCACAGCAGATCCTGGTTCACCCTGAAGAGTGATGGGAGGTGTTTGCTGAGGTCGTAGCACTGTTCCAGGGCAGCTGGAGTCCGGCATCCTATGCCCCTGGGCAGCCTGCCTTGGGAGCCCCAGAGTTAGGGGCTGTGGCCTGGCTTGGCCCAGATTTGTCTCACTAAGAATCATGTGAGACCTGGCATTTGAGTCTGCTTGCCACAGATTAGCTCCTGTATGGTGGGGCTGAATCAGGTGCAGCCGGGGTGATGCCTCCCCCTCTTGGTGATGAAAGGCCCACAGCCTGGAATGTTGCACAGCTGGGGCCATGTACAGCTGGATGTATGCAATGCACAGCTGGAGCCCGGCCTACATAGATCTGAGCTCAGGCAGCTCTGCAGCCCATGGGACGTCCCTCCACCCCCATGCTGGTCTGTTGGTCAATGTGGCAGATGCTCTCCAGATGAGGTGACACATCAGCCCCCTCATTCACACGAGGGGGAGGGGACGCATCCGAGGCAGGAGATGCAGATGGGGATTTACAAAGAGTGACTTAGTGCAGGCCTGGGCCTATGGATTCCAGGCCTCGGGTGAGATGTATTAGCATTCCCTGCCCCCTGAGCCAGCCAGTCCCCCAGACCTGAGTCCTGATCAGAGCCAGTGTCCCCCAGACAGGAAAGGCCCCATCTCACATTCCTCATTACCACTGACAGCAGAAGCAGATGCAGCTAGAGTGGCTGAATTCTAGTGATTTGTTTTTCCTACTGCCCTGGTCTGACAGACAGCTCAGACTGCTGGGTTTAACTGCTGAGTGGCTGGGGCTCCCCTCTCCTGATTGACAGAGATCCAGCAGGGAAGGAAACACTCACAGGGATGGGATTTAATAGAATTCTCTGTTGATTCCAGAGGACACAATCTGGCTTGTGAAATTAACAAGTTAAAAGGGCAGATGGTGGGGAGGGAAGGGGACTTTAACTACCCAGACATCAGCTGGAAAAGTTATACGGCAGGACACAACATTTCCCATAAGTGCCTGGCATGTCTTGGGGACAACGTTTTGTGTCAGAAGGTGGAGGAAGAAACCAGGGGGGCATTTTAGACTTGATTCTGACAAACAAGGAGGAATTGGTTGCAAATATGAAGGCAATTTATGTGAAAGTGATCCCGAAATGATAGAATTCCCAATCCTAACAAAAGGAAGGAGGGAGAGCAATAAAATAAGGACAACGGAGGTCATAAAATCACGCTAACTAGTTCAGAAAATTATAGATGAGCTCCCATGCGAAGAAAATCTAAGGGCAAAAGGAGTTCAGGAGAGCTGTCAGTTTCTGAAGAGGACAATATTAGAGGCACAAGTGCAAACTATTCCTATGCAAAGGAAAGACACAAGGAATAGTGAGAGGCCAATATGGCTCCACAGAAGTTCTTTAATGACCTGATAATCAAAGAAGAATCCTAAAAAAAGGGGAAACTTGGAAAAATTGCTAAGGAGGAGTACAAAAGAATAGGACTAGCATGTAGGAACACAATCAGAGAGGCTAAGGCACAAAATGAGTTTCACTTAGCAAAGGACATAAAAGAATTCATTCTTGAAATGCGTTAGGAGCAAGAGAAAGATTCAGGAAAGTGAAGGTTCACTACATAGGTGGGAAGGAGAACTAACAATCAAAATGAAAAAAGGTGTTTAATGTCGGTTTTGCTTCAGACTTCACTAAAAAGGTTAATGGTGAACAGATACTCTTCACAATTAATGCTAGCAAGGGGGAAGGAACACAAGCCAAAACTGGGAGAGAACAGGTTACAGAACATTTAAATAGGTTAGATGTATTCAAGTTAACAGAACCTGATTAAATTAATCATTGGGTGCATACGGAAGTGGCTGAAGCAATCACGGAATTATTAGGATGTGTCTTTGAGAACCTCTGGAGGACAGGTGAGAGGTCCCAGAGGTCTGGAGAAGGGCAAACATAGTACTTATCTTTAAAAAGAGGAACAAAGAGAATGCAGGGAATTATAGACCGGTCAGCCTAACTTTGATACCTGGAAAGATACTGGAGCAAATTATTAAACAATCAGTTTGGAAGCGCCTAGAGGATAATAGGGTTATGTTACCGAAATATTGGGTCTGCCTAGCGGAGAGCCAATAACAACCTGACAGGGATAAGGAAAGATTGCTTTATTCTGCAGAAAAAAGGAGAGCCTTGTACTCAGGTACAAAGAACTCTGCTGCACACAAGTTTCACAAACTTTTTATACACTTTCAGACAAAGACCATGCCGTGTTAACACTTCATTGGTGGGTGTCAAACCCCGTGCTTCTGTTATCTGGTCAGGGAAAACTGGTTTGGAGCAAGATTTCTCTGCTTTGAGGCAGAAGAGAGAAGATGGTTCAAAAGTTCAGGCTACTGTGTATGTGAGGCTTCTGCTTCCCCCTACTGTCCGCTTGTAAGCTATTAAGGGGGGCCACCAGTAACTTTCACAGTTACAAGGAATGGCCAGCAAGAACATATTGTGCCAAATCAACCTAATGTCCTTCTTAATTTGGGATACTGCCCTAGTGGATGGGGGGAAGCAGTAGACATTACATAGCTTGAATTTAGGAAGGCTTTTAACACAGTGCCACAAGACATTCTCATAAGTAAACTAGGGAAATTAGCATAAATTGATGGCAGAATGGATTGAAAGACTGTACTCAAAAACTATCATTGGATGTGTTTCAAACTGGGAAAATGATTCTAGTGGAGTCCCGCAGCGGTCAGTCCTGGGTCTGGTACTTTGCAATCTTTTCCTTAATGGCTTGGATGATGAAGTGCAGATGACACCAACCTGAGAGGGGCTGCAAACACTTTGAAGAACAACATTAGGTTTTGGTCTGGAATCACCAACATGAAATTTAATACAGACATGTGCAAAGTACTTCACTTAGGAAGGAAAAATCAAAGCACAACTACAAAATGAGGAACAACAGGCTAGGTGGTAGCACTTCAAAAAGCATCTGAAGGCTATAGTGAATAATACATTGAATATGAGTGAACAATGTGCTGCAGGTGTGAAAAATGTTAATATTATTCTGGAGTGTATTAAGAGTAGTGTCGTATGTAAGACACGGGCGGTAATTGTTCCACACTACTCGACACTGGTGGGGCCTCAGTTGAAGTACTGTGTCCAGTTTTGGGTGCCACACTTTAGGGGAGATGTAGAGAAATTGGAGAGAGTCCAGAGGTGAGCAACAAAAATGGTCAAAGGTTGAGAAAGCCTGAGCGAAGAGGAAAGGTGAAAAAAAACGGACGTGTTTAGTCCAGAGAAGAGGAGGCTGAGAACAGTCTTACAATATGTGAAGGTCTGTTCTAAAGAGGACAAGGATCAATGGTTCTCCATGTCCACAGAGGGTAGGACAAGAAGTGATGGGCTTAGTCTGCAGCAAGGGTGACTGAGGTTAGTTATTAGGAAAAACTTTCTAACCCTAAATGGAGTTAATCTATGGAATAAGATCTCAAGGGAAGCCATGGAAACCCTATCACTGGAAGGGATTAAGACCAGGTTGGACAAACACCTGTCAGGGATGGTCTAGGTTGACATGCTCCTGCCTCAGAACAGGGGGCTGAACCAGGTGACCTCATGAGGTCCCTTCCAGCCTGATATTTCTATGATTCTATTCTATGAAATGTCTTCTTGGATGAAATCCTCTGAGCTTCCTTCCCCTCCATTGTCCATTATCTGGAGCCCAGCTGGGCAGGGAGCCAGGCCGATATGAAACATCACACAGAGAAAACAAATCTGGTCTTGAAAAGTTTCTGAGAACCAGGACTAAAAGGAAATGACTCAGCAGATGGGGACTGGAGAAATGACAAATTTGCACTGTAGACTTTTAATACCCGGTAGTTGTTCCAGTGTGGGCCAGAGGCGGTGGGGCAGAAGGCATGTGGGGTCAGATGCTCCCCCCCACACCAATTTCCTGCATGGCGTTTACTGAGCATGCTCACATGGACTGAGCATGCTCAGTAACACGTCTGAAGCCGGCTGCCCTCACTCTGTCCCACTATTATTGGTGGGCATAGGTCATCTCTGCCAGTGACTCTCATTCATGACCTGCAGCACCCCCATTCCCATTCCTGGACTCAGACCCTCAGAGAGCTCTGCATGTTCTCCCCAATGTCTGGCTCTAAGAACTGTTTCCATTCATGACACGGCTGTGCGTGGGGGTGCACCGTTCACTGTCGAGGGACGGGGAGATGTCCCTGCTCAGATGTTCAGCTTATCAGTCAGGCCACAGGGCTGACAGCCTGTGTCAGGGTTCCTTCCCCACTATGAACTCTGGAGTACATATGTGGGGAACCGCATGAAAGACCCCCCCCACATGCTTATTTTTACCAGCTTAGGTTAAAAACTTTCCCAAGGCAAAAATTCCACCTTGCCCTGAACAGTATGCTGCCACCACCAAGTGATTTAGACAAAGAATCTGGGAAAGGACCACTTGGAGTCCTATTCCCCGAAAATATTCCCCCAAGCCCTGCACCCCCTTTCCTGGGGAAGGCTTGAGAATCATATCCTCACCAATTGGTACAGGTGAACACAGACCCAAACCCTTGGATCTTAAGAACAATGAAAAATCAATCAGGTTCTTAAAAGAAGAATTTTAATTAAAGAAAAGGTAAAAGAATCACCCCTGTAAAATCAGGATGGTAAGTACTTTACAGAATAACAAAAGATTAAAAAACACAGAGGATTTCTCCTCTAGGCAAAACTTTAAAGTTACAAAAACAGGGATAAACCTCCCTCTTAGCACAGGGAAAATTCACAAGCTAAAACCAAAGATAACCTAACACATTTCTTTGCTATTACTTACTATTCCTGCAATATTAGATGCTTAGTTTGGATATGGCTTAGGGAGATGTATTTTCCATGCCCTGTTTCCTTGTTGACTACGGGAGACACAGACAAAAAACCTTCCCCCAGAGATTTGAAAGTATCTTCTCCCTTTATTGGTCCTTTTGGTTAGGTGACACCCTGGTTATCTGAGCTTCTTAACCCCTTACAGGTAAAAGAGGAATTAACCCTTTACAGGGTAAAGAGGCATTTTATGCTACCCTTAGCTGTATGTTTATGACAGTGTCTAGGTGCCTTCCCAGAGCATATGGGTTAAGTCAGCACCTGCCAACTCACAGAACCAATATTTGTCTGACTTAGCAGCATCTGTTTGGAACAGTGGAAGGGAGGTTCAATACATCCTCCATATGATTTCCTGTGGAATTAATCTTAAACGTAGCTCCAAGGAGCTGTTCGGAGCACTGGCTACAATTTGTTTCCATTTGGTTAGCAGAAAATAATTGGCCTTGTTCCTCCTCCCAATGCTTTTTTAGAGGATTGGTGTTTAGTTCAAATTTGCTGGCCAGGTGTGCATATAATGTTCTATAGCTCCTGGCAATCTAGGTAACATTTGGAGAAATGAAAGCAGTAAAGAGTCAGGGATAGTGACGACATCAGGGCTAAACGGAGGGGGGACGGCATGTTTCCATTGCATACCTTGTCATTCCTTCGTAATCTCCAGCGTGACCAAAGAGAAAATTGTTTTGGTGACTGAAAACTTACAGATTGTCAGCTGAAAAGTGCCGAAAGCTAGGGGAAAAATGCTGAAATATTTGAGGCGAGGAGACGCTTTCTGGGAAATTTTTCATTATATAGAAAACCTGATTTTCTATTGAAAAAGGGTTTTGGGGGTGCAGCTTGGGAGCAGTCCTGGCTTGTCACTGGAGGTTGATGGAGAAGGTGAAACATCAGCAGGGAACGTGTATGTGGCAGACTGGGTAATACTGGCCCCCAAAGCTGTTTACTCCGGGCAGTGCGATTACTGAGCTTTTAAAAAAACTAAAAAAAGACCTTGTTATGTTACAGCTCATTCAGTGCTGGGTTTTATGGTTTACTGAGGGCTTGTGTTTCTTCAGATAACCAGAGTGTGTGTTTATCTTAGAAGAAGTATCTCATTGTGATAAAATATAAGGTTTTCCTTTTTTTATTTGAAAAAAGGAGCTGATTTTTGCATAAGCTGCTTTCTTAGTGTCATCCACTGTAAGAACCTGCTAATATGGGTTCTTTTGAACTTTTATTGTCAATGCTGGGAATACTTTACAAAGTTTACAGCTAAAGTCATTTTATGGCTCGGGGTCTTTCTGAGCGTTGGTGTTTTTAACCCTGGAGTTGTTGGTCATTGTCTTTATGTTAGAAGAGGGCCTCTGGTTGTACAAGTTGTATAATTTCTTTACAGAACTATTCCTTTGGGCAAAAGTTTAAAAAGCAAGCAGTGTTTTTTTGAGAGAAGTAGACCATATTTTGGTAAAAGGTGTATCTTTGTATTCACTGTTAGCCAAAGAATTAAGAAAGGAGCTTTTCTTCAAAACAATTAGAAGGGAGTTGTATCTACTTTCTCCTCACTCTTGTCTTCTAGGGGAAAAAAAGGAGGGGGGACCGGATGCTAAATAATTTCTCTCCTTTCAACATTTATTGTCGGTGCTGCAGATAGGACATTCACTGCTTTGTGTAAATCTAAAGCAAGTTGGTGTATTTTCTGAGGGAAGTTGAACATCTTTTGTTAAAAGGAGTATCTTATAAAACACTTTTATGCAAACTGTAACCCTAGATGCTGCATAGCATTGAATAATATGCACCAGTAGATGAAAGACCTGAGACATTGCTGAAAACAGAGGTGTCATGATCCCTAAAGTCCTAATGCAGAGGGCCTGCAGGGAAATGAAAAGGCACAGCTGAAGAAGAAGATGTTGTGGGTTAAGAGGCTTTCTGGAGCTACTTTGCCATGGTCCAGATGTCCCAACAGCCTATCCCTCATGCACAAATAGCCAGCCTCTTAGAATTGATTGGGCAACCCCCACCTTTTCATGTTTTCTGTATGTGTATATATACCTCCTCACTACATGTTCCATTCTGTGCATCCAATGAAGTGGGCTGTAGCCCACGAAAGCTTATGCTCAAATAAATTTGTTAGTCTCTAAGGTGCCACAAGTACTTCTGTTCTTTTTGCTGATACACGGCTGCTACTCTGAAACCTGTCATATACCGGTATTTCTTGTGGCTGAAAAACTATAACCTAACCACAAGTATATCATGGGTTCAATCTACTTCTCTTTTGACAACCACCCCCACCCATGAGCTCCATAAAAACACGCTTCACACCGACATTTTAAACTGACATTTTATTTACAACAAGCATCTTCATTTCAATATGTCCTGTTTTGTCCCCAGACCACACTCTAACTTTTATCTTACATATATCCGTCAGTTTGATGATTTCATCTACCGCTCTATCTGTTTCCTCCACCTCTGTCACATTGTCCACCAATGCTGCTATGAAACCTAAATGTTCCTGGATTAAACTGGGTCACTGCAGCTCATATCCCAGTGTAATGATGGTATTTAAAGAATGATTCATACACAAATTATCACAAATTTCTTTAATTTTACAATTCACATCATCTACAGACCAGTTCACATAGTCCAGGCCTGGGGCGGGATCGGAGCTGGTGCCCCGCAGAGAAGAAAGGTCCCATCTCACATTTCCCATCACCACTGACAGCAGAAGGAAATGGATTGAGAGTGGCTGGATCCTAGTGATTTGTTTAACTAACTGCCCTGGTCTGACAGGCAGCTCAGACTGCCAGTGACTGGGGCCCCCCTGCCTTAGGTGACAGGGATCCGGGAGAGAAGGAATCACTCACAGGGACGGGATTCCATAAAACTCTGTGCTGATTCCAGAGGACACAAGCCAGCCTGTGAATTTAACAAGTAAAGAGGGCAGATGGCAGGGAGGAAAACAAACAAACAAACCTTGTTTGCTGCTGGAAGAGGGTGAGAACTGGCTTGTTTGCTCTCACTGTGCAAACTTAAACTAAAATCATGGCTACACGTTCAAGGCCACTGGAACCTTTTGAGGACACTATAGTGCAGTGGCATGTGTATACTGAGCGTTTTGAGCTTTTTGTTACTGCAAATGACATTACAGAAGAGAGGAAGGTACCAATATTCTTAAGTGTTGTAGGGGCTAAGACCTACTCCCTGCTACGCAGCTTCCTACACCCTGTTAAGCCTGAGACTAAATCTTACAGTGACATTGTGGAAATCCTGGGGTCCCATTTTTCTCCAAAACCACCGGTAATTGCTGAAAGATATAGGTTCCACAAAAGAGACCAGAAAGAAGATGAAACAGTTGTACAATTTGTAGCAACTTTGAGAAAGCTTGCGGAACACTGTGAATTTAAGGAGATGTTAAATGATGCCCTATGTGACAGGTTAGTGTGTGGCCTGCATAGTGAAGCTATATGGAAGCGCCTATTGACAGAGGCTCAGCTTACCTTACAGAAGGCCATTTATATTGCTCACCTGACCTTGTTACCTACATGTCCAGGAGGACGGAGTTATCAATCCAATCTGGTTGTTTGTTGTGAGGGAGACGTGTCATTATCCCACCACCACTGAGATCACAGATGTTAGAACAGCTACATTCCGGTCACTGTGGAATAGTGCGCATGAAGGAAATTGCACAAAGCTATTTTTGGTGGCCTGGATTGGACAGTGCTATTGAAGAGAAGGGAAGAGCTTGTATGTCATGTCAGGGTGTGAGGAATGCATCCCAGTGGGCACCCCTACACCCATGGGACTGGCTTGAAAACCTGTGGCAACGTATTCACGTTGACTTCGCTGGCCCCCTTGAAGGAAGCATGTTCTTGGTGGTGGTAGATGCCCATTCTAAATGGCCAGAAGTCTCTATAATGCAGTCCACTACTGCAGAGAGTACTATCCAAAAACTACGAGGACTCTTTAGTCGTTTTGGTCTGCCAGAACAACTTGTGAGCGACAACGGATCACAGTTTGTCTCTCAGGAGTTTCAAAAGTTTATGAAGTCAAATGGGATACACCACATCACTTCAGCCACCCACCAATAGATTAGCCTAAAGATTTGTGCAGACAATGAAACAAGCTTTGAAATTGGCAAGGGGACAATTATCCATTCAAAAGCGTATGGACACCTTCTTACTATCCTACAGAAACACACCTCATGCTACGACCAAGGCATTCCCGGTCTTTCTAATGATTGGATGACAGTTGAGCACTTGATTTGATCTGCTGATACCTCTGAACCCAGATAAATTGTGCAACATCAGCAGCAAGATCAAGTCATCAGGCGGGCACCCAGAGCAAAAGACTTCATGAACCTTTAGCCCAGGACAGCTGGTTTTGGCTTGGAATTATACTTCTGGAGCTAAATGGGTCCCTGCCACTGTCATTGCTCAAATGGGACCTATTTCCTACACAATCCGGACTGCAAAGAATCTCACCTGGCAGCGACATGTAGATCAACTGCTGCCCGGTCATACCAGTCCTCAGGACACATCTTCAGTTGAGTTGCCTGACTTCACCACCTCTGGCGAGACACTGAATCAAGAGTCACCTGTTCCTGACTTTCCCCCTCCATTACTGCCAGCGGCAGAGATACCCCTCTGCCCGGCACAAGCTGATACCCCATCCTCACCCCTTTGCCCTACGAACCCTGAGCTCATTTTCAGGCCCATCCCCAAGACACTTTTGGATGCAACACCACCAGAAGTCCACCATAATGCACGTAGAGACAGAAGACTTCCTTGTCAGCTGGACCTTTAGCCAGGGGAGAATAGCTCAGTGGTTTGAGCATTGGCTTGCTAAACCCAGAGTTGTGAGTTCAATCCTTAAAGGGGCCATTTGGGGATTGGTCCTGCTTTGAGCAGGGGGTTGGACTACATGATCTACTGAGGTCCCTTCCAACCCTAATGATTTATGATTCTATGAGGGGGAACTCATGGTTATGGGGCAAAATAATCCCCAGGGTTTAGCTGGGAATGGAGGCAGTCTACCATCCTTCTCTAGTTAGTGTTTGCTTTATTTTGGGGACCTTCTTATTAAGGGGGGAGGAATATGTTGTGTATTTGATCATTGTGGTAATAGAATCTTGTGTTGCTATGGCAACTGAGTTAGATTATTAGGGGATAGCCCAGCCAGTTTGGGCTGGCTGTTGGTTAGTTCTGTGTGTCGCAATAAATGGCTGCTCCAAGGTTTACAGCTCTCTGTGTCTCCAGTGATTTCTTCCTAAAGCTGTTGCCTCCAAGGATATAACAAAAATATAGTACTAATCTTTCAAAAGAGCATCAAAGAAAATGCAGGGAATTGTAGACCAATCAACCTAACTTTGATACCTGGAAAGATACTGGATCAAATTATTAAACAATCATTTACGAAGCCCTTAGGGGATAATAGGGTTACAAGGAATTGCCAACATGGATTTGTCAAGAGCAAATCATGCCAAATCAACCTAATGTCCTTCTTTAACATAGTTACTGGCATGGTGGATGGGGGGACACAGTAGACATGATATATCATGATTTTAGTCAGGCTTTTGACACAATGCCACCAAACATTCTCATGAATAAACTAAGGGAATTACTATAAGGTGCTGGGAGAAACTTTCAAAAGACTGTGCTCAAAAACTCTCATTGGTTGTGTGTCAAACTGGGAGAATGATTCTAGTGGGGTCCCGCAGGGGTCAGTCCTGAGTCTGCTGGACTCTTTCCAATTTTTCCACATCGTTGTTGTAGTGTGGGGCCCAAGACCGGACACAGTACTCCAGATGAGGCCTGACAATGCCGAATAGAGGGGAATAGAGGGGAATGATCATGTCCCTAAGTATACAGCCCAAAATGCTGTTAGCCTTCTTGGCAACAAGGGCATGCTGTTGACTCATATCTACCTTCTTGTCCACTGTAACTACTTTTCTGCAGAACTGCTGCCTAGCCATTCGGTCCGTTGTCTGTAGCAGTGCATGGGATTCTTCCATCGTAAGTGCAGGACTCTGCACTTGTCCTTGTTGAACCTCATCAGATTTCTTTTGGCCCAATCTTATAATTGGACTAGGTCCCTATGTGTATTATCCCTACCCTACAGCATATCTACCACTCCTCCCAGTTTAGTGTCATCTACAAACTTGCTTAGGGTGCAATCCACGCGATCCTCCCAAATCATTAATGAAGATAGTGAACAAAACTGGCCCCAGGACCGACCCTTGTGGCACTCTGCCTGAAACCGGCTGCCAACTAGCTGCCAATCACAAGCTGTTCTACAGCTACATCATAGCATGAATTCTTCCTGAACCAATCATATCATAACAAGATTTTAAAACAAGAGCCCTCCACCTCCCTCCCCCAGCTGTTAAGCTTTATAAAGGGAAGATGTCATATCCAAGAAAATGTCAAAAGAAATGTGTAACTGCATGAAGGAGTACACTAAATACCCGCACAGTCTCCCTTGCGAATGAGCCTATCTGAAGAAACCACCTTCCTCAGTTTAACACTTTTGCTAAGTCCAGGAATTCTTTTCCTATCATGAAATAATATAACTGCGTGACAGGAATATTAGCTGGTTTTATACTGGATAACACTAAGCCCTGGTCTACACTATGAGTTTAGGTTGAATTTAGCAGTTTTAGATCAATTTAAACCTGCACCCATCCACACAACGAAGCCATTTTTGTCAACTTAAAGGGCTCTTAAAATCGATTTCTGTACTCCTCCCCGATGAGGGGTTTTAGGGCTGAAATTGACTTTGCTGGGTTGAATTTGAGGTAGTGGTGGATACAATTCGATGGTATTAGCCTCCGGGTGCTATCCCAGAGTGCTCCATTGTGACCGCTCTGGACAGCACTCTCAACTCAGATGCACTGGCCAGGTAGACAGGAAAAGCCCCGCGAACTTTTGAATTTCATTTCATGTTTGGCCAGCATAGCGAGCTGATCAGCACAGGTGATCATGCAGAGCTCATCAGCACAGGTGACCATGGAGTCCCAGAATTGCAAAAGATCTCCAGCATGGACCGAACAGGAGATACTGCATCTGATCACTGTATGGGGAGACAAATCCATGCTATCCGAACTCTGTTCCAAAAGATGAAATGCCAGAATATTTGAAAAAAATCTCCAAGGGCATGTAGGACAGAGGTTATAACAGGGACCCACAGCAGTGCCGCGTGAAGCCTATCAAAGAACCAGAGAGGCAAACAGCCACAACTATTCCATCCCTGTGCTTCCCTCCTCCCCACCCCTCCCAGGCTACCTTGTCAGTTATCCCCCCATTTGTGTGATGAATTAATAAAGAATGCATTAATTTGAAACAATAATGATTTTATTGCCTCTGCAAGCTGAGATCAAAGGGGGGAGGGGAGAGCGGTTGGCTTACAGGGAAGTAGAGTGAACCAAGGGTGTGGGTTTTCATCAAGGGGAAACAAACAGAACTTTCACACGGTACCCTGGCCAGTCATGAAACTGGTTTTCAAAGCTTCTCTGATGCACAGCACGCCCTGCTGTGCTCTTCCAACCGCCCTGGTGTCTGGTTGCACGTAATCAGAGGCCAAGGCGATTTGCGTCAACCTCCCACCCCGCCATAAACGTCTCCCCCTTACTCTCACAAATATTGTGGAGCACACAGCAAGCAGCAATAACGATGGGAATATTGGTTTTGCTGAGGTCTAACCGAGTCAGTAAACTGCGCCAGCGAGCTTTTAAACGTCCAAAGGCACATTCTACCACCATTCTGCACTTGCTCAGCCTATAGTTGAACTGCTCCTTATTACTGTCCAGGCTTCATGAGCCATGGGAACAAGGGGTAGGCTGGGGTAGGTGCGACCGCACAGAGCTGCCGCCTGGGAGAGCAGCCTGAGACAGAAGACTCCAGCTGGCATGATATTCCAGGCAGGACTGAATCTCCATTAGATGAAACTTAAGAAAGAGAATGACCTGGAGTCATTCCCATTTTTGTCCAGGAGCCCCCGACTGACCTCACCGAGGCTGGCAAGGAGCACCCATGTCTACCCAGGTGACCCTGACCAAGCTAACCAAGGATGGCCAGGAGCACTGATAGGCAGGGGTTTGCACATAGACCTGTTAACCCCAAAGTTGTGAGTTCAATCCTTGAGGGGGCCACTTAGGGCTCTGGGGCAAAAATCAGTACTTGGTCCTGTGAAGGAAGGAGGCTGGAATCAATGACCTTTCCAGGTCTCTTCCAGTTCTATGAGATAGGTAAGGCAAGGGGATGCTGCTGTGTAGTACTGTGTCTGCCAACAGGGTACATATGGTGACAGTGAGCTGAGCAGGCTCCATGCTTGGTGTGGTATGCCATCTGCACAGGTAACCGAGGAAAAAAGGCAAGAAACAATTCTTTGCCATTACTTTCATGGAGGGAGGGAGGCCTGACTATGTGTTCCCAGAACCACCCCCAACAATGTTTTTGCCCCATCAGGCATTGGGAGTTTAACCCAGAATTTCAGTGGGTGGCAGAGACTGC
The DNA here is from genome assembly GCF_016161935.1 of Mauremys reevesii. Classification (NCBI taxonomy): domain Eukaryota; kingdom Metazoa; phylum Chordata; order Testudines; family Geoemydidae; genus Mauremys; species Mauremys reevesii. Next base: position 6,658,950 of record NC_052635.1, read on the forward strand.
GGGAATTGTGGGATAGCTACCCACAGTGCAACGCTCCGAAAGTCGATGCTTGCCATGGTACTGTGGATGCACACTGCTGAGTTAATGCACTTAGTGAGGGGACACACAACCGACTGTATCAAATTGATTTCTAAAAAATCGACTTCTGTTACATCAATCTAATTTCGTAGTGTAGACATACCCTTAGAAAACAGTTTAAGCAAAAATTAGCTACTTTTTTCACATTGTAAAGGAAAACGTTTTATTTTCTCCTCCCTCCCTCCCCCTTCTAAGTGTTTTGAAGATAAGCACTTTTCTTTGGCTAACAGTGAAAATAAAGATACTCCTTTTAACAAAAGATGTTTAATTTCCCTCAGAAAATACACCAGGTTGCTTTAGAGTTATACAAAGCAGTGACTGTCCTATCCCCAGCACTGACAATAAACGCTGAAAGGAAAGAAATTATGTAGCATCCGGTCCCTCCTCCTTTTTGTTCCTAGAAGGCAACGATGAGGAGAAAGTAGATAAAACTCCCTTCTAACAGTTTTGAAGATAAGCTCATTTTGTAATTCTTTGGCTAACAGTGAATACAAAGATACATATTTTAACAAAAGTTGTTCTCCTTCTCTCAAAAAACCACTGGCTTGCTTTTTAAACTTTTGCCCAAAGGAAAAGTTCTGTAAAGAAATTATACAACTTTCACAACCCGAGGCCCCTCTTCTAACATAAAGACAATGACCGACAACTCCAGGGTTAAAAACACCAACCCTCAGAAAGACCCCAAGCCATAAAATGATTTAGCTGTAAACTTTGTAAAGTGTGAAAGTCCTATTCCCAGCACTGACAATAAAGGTTCAAAAGAACCTATATTAGCAGGGTTCTTACAGTGGATGACTCTAAGAAAGCAGCTTATACAAAAATCAGATCCTTTTACTCAAAAAAGAAAAACCTTATATTTTACAATAAAGAGATACCTCTTCTAAGATAATCACCCACACTGGTTATCTGAAGAAACACAAGCCCTCAGTAAACCATAAAACCAGCATTGAACAAGCTGTAACATAACAAGGTCTTTTTTAGAAATATTTTGTAGAAGTTCAGTGACATGAAGATGTTTAAGGTACACTAGCCTATCCTTTGAAAAATAGCATTTTTAAAGTACCAAAAAACAACTGAGTAGAATATGAAAACTGTCACAATTGAGGGGAGTTTCCATATGTGTTTCAATAAAAAAGAAGTTAGAATGCAGTGAGGACAATTTGAAGCAGCATATATTTTTAAAAGTTCTTAAATAACATAATCCCAAAAAGATGCTAAGTTAACTCAATTTCCATAACTAAATAATGATCATCTCTGCAACACAAAGATCTTAGTCTAACTGACTTACCTGGTAAGGTCAACCTCCTTCTTCCCCCTCCCCCTCCCCCCGCACCCCGGTCTGGTAAAATTAGGTTATTCGGGAATGTAAATTGTGAAGAAAGAAGCTCCTGAAGGACAGGCATATAATACAAAACCCTCATGTAAAGAAGAGTTTTACAATAATAAAATAAAATGTAAAGACAGGTTATAGCTTTCTACATGGTTAGGCGGGGTCTTTAAAATATAGTGTTTGTTTGTTTTTTAAACTTTTGTGTAAATGAATTGCCTAGAATACAAAAAGCGCTCTACTTATAAATGGTAAAGAGAGCTTTAAAAGTCAAGGGTGTGGTTAAGAATCTCCTCCCCCGTATCCCCCAACACCACACACACACACACACACAGAGGCAAATGAAGGGTTTTATAATAAAACAATTAAAAAGAGAAAAGCCACAGCCATAGAGAACAGGGCATAGGGATAAGAGAGCTGTCCTGAGCTTTTCGGAGAATATTGATAACTGACAGAAATCTTTTTTAGCGACACAGTTTTGTAGGCAGCCATTCTCTGTGAGTTGTTATGCTTGTGCACAGGCAAGCGTTTGTCATTCAGAATCCCTTCCCCACTCTACGAGGTATTATCTCCCCTATCCAATGACCTATTAGAAATAATATTAACAAAAACACAGAGGACTTACATACTTGAAGATACGTTGTAGTGGTGCCTGCAAAGCAACAATTCCAATTTTGTTTATTATTATCTTGTCTCGACATCATAGAGCGGGGTAGGCAACCTATGGCACAGGTGCCGAAGGTGGGACGTGAGCTGATTTTCAGTGGCACTCACGCTGCCTGGGTCCTGGCCACCGGTCTGGGGGGCTCTGAATTTATTTTAATTTTAAATGAAGCTTCTTAAACATTTAAAAAACCTTATTTACTTTACAAACAACAATAGTTTAGTTATATATTATAGACATAGAAAGAGACCTTCTAAAAACATTAAAATGTATCACTGGCACACGAAACCTTAAATTAGAGTGAATAAATGAAGACTCGGCACAGCACTTCTGAAAACTTGCCGACCCCTGCCTGAGAGAATTTTTGGTTGTGTTTTTATAAAACACTTTTATGCAAACTGTAACCCTAGATGCTGCACATCATTACATTATATGCACCAGTAGATGAAAGACCTGAGACATTGCTGAAAACAGAGGTGTCATGATCCCTAAAGTCCTAATGCAGAGGGCCTGCAGGGCAATGAAAAGGCACAGCCGAAGCAGAAGATGTTGTGGGTTAAGAGGGTTTCTGGAGCTACTTTGCAATGGCCCAGATGCCCCAACAGCCTATCCCTCATGCACAAATAGCCAGGGGCTCTTGTTAGAGGAAATGGCCGTCCATATATTTCTTGTCGTTGAAAAACTATAACGTAACTACAAGTATACCATGGGTTCAACCTACTTCTTTTTTGACAACCACCTCCACCCTTGAGCCCCATAAAAACATGCTTTACACAGACATTTTCAACTGACATTTTATTTCCAACAAGCAGCTTCATTTTATTTGTACAATATGCCGTTATGTTCCCAGACCACACTCTAACTTTTATCTAATGTGTATCCGTTGGTTTGATGATTTCATCTAACGCTCTATCTGGTTCCTCCACCTCTGTCATCTTGTCCACCAACTCTGCTATGAAACTGTTAGGTAAAAAGCAAGTCCTTACTCACCTCTCCAGCACCCGAGTTTGTGCGGAGTTGGTATGGGGCTCACAAATCTGTCAGAGACCAGACAATTCGTTGATCAACGGGCTCACACCATCCTTAGCTTAAAAGCTTCGGAGTAAGTGTGGCAAGTTTATTAGGGGTGAGCATCAATGTTTATACACAGAAGTAAACAAAGTGATTAACAGATCATAATGGTCATGCATAATCAATCAAGATTCTACAGGATAAAACAGGTTAAAATGTAAATTAGAAAAGACAAAGGAGGAGATGGCTGCTTATTGCGAGGGGGGGTGTCATGAGTAGTTCGCAGGTCAGAGCTTTGATTAAAAGTTTCAGATAGAGACATCAAGTCTGGGTTAAGTTTAAACTCATGAAAAGTTCAGACTCAACATTCCTCCATTTGTAGCTTTGGGATAACTATTTACCAAAAGCTACACCCCATTTTAAGGAGCCAAGGGCCGCTTGGCAATTTCAGCCTGGGCCAACTCGAAGAGAGTAAGGCCTTTGGCTGAAGTAGGAAAAGAATAAACTGACCCACATGAGTTTATGAGGGAGGGGACTCACTGAATACAGCAACACAGTATTATAAGGATTACTATGGCCCCAACAATACCCACCAAGAGTTTTTTAACCCACCCAAATCCAGGCAGCCAATTCCATAAGGCTCCCCACCAATCATAAGGTGGCTGGCCAGAGGAGTAGTTCTTAGCCATTTCCCTTAGATGTTTGGTACGTTGAAAAGTGTCAGGGTAGGTGTCGTTTACAAAAACACAGCATTCTTCATTTATGAGGGCGCAAGTTCCTCCTTGGGCTGCTAACATTATGTCTAAAGCCATTCGGTTTTGCAAAGCTAACTGGCGCAGCTGGGACATTTCCCCGGCCTGATTCTCAAATAGGGTCGCAGTTTCATTGGTTACCCTGAGATATCTGTTAATTGGCACTCCTGTTTTGTCCCATGTAAGATTGTGTTGGACTGGATCTTTTACTCTAGCCGGTGGCATCCAAGTCATATTAGCAGTGGTCAGGGGAATGGGTGTGAAGGGGAGTCCCTGTTCTGCATTTACTGGAAATTGAGTACATACCCAGCAATTACTTCTATTTCCTAAAATACGAGTTTTAACCTCGTGGGAATATCTAATAAAAGCATTATCTTCATAAGCAGAAAATAAACTAAAAAGGCATAATAAAAAACATACAGTTGTCAGAATAAAAGGTCCTCTCATTTTTTTCGAGTCAATTTAAGTCTGATGTCTGAAAGAGGTAAGCTGGTCCACTTGTCAGAGGCAGTGTCCTCAGTGGTGGCAAGAGCTGCTGGTCCGTCACTGTGGTCCACTACAGCTGGCTTGACGTGGGAGTGGTGGATCCAGGATTTGCGTCCTTCCAGGAACACTGCAGTCTGGGTTGTTAAAAGAACCTGGTGGGGTCCAGTAAACCTCGGCTGGAGGGCGTCGCCACGAACGAACTTTTTGGCCCAGACGAAGTCCCCTGGTTGGAACGGGTGGATCTGTTCTTCCAGCGGCACGGTCTGGGAAAACTGTGAGGCTTTCCAAAGGGTACGGAGGCGAGCCTGTAGGGAGAGAAACTGGCACGCGGTCATATGATCCCCTCCCAATAGTGAAACATCAGCACGTGGTAGCGCCCCGCCTTTGAAAGGGGGGTGTCCATAGAGCAGTTCAAAGGGGGATAATCCCAATACACGGGTTGGGCGAGTACGAAGGTGAAACAGGACCAAGGGAAGTACCTGAGGCCACTTTAACCCTGTTTCCTGACAGTATTTAGCCAATGTAAGCTTAAGCTCCCTATTCATACGCTCAACTTTCCCGCTAGACTGGGGGTGGTAGGGTGTATGAAAGGAGTGTGAAATGCCCAGTCCTTGTTCTAAACGGCCAAGGACATTACCAGTAAAGTGGGGTCCGCGATCTGAATCAAGTATGAGAGGGATGCCAAAACGGGGTACAATGTCTCTAAGGAGGATCTTCGCCACTGTGGCAGCAGTACAATTAGCAGTAGGAAAAGCTTCGACCCATGAAGTCAGAGGGCAAACCAAAACAAGGAGGTGCTTTTTCCCAAAAGCCTTTGGCATATCTGCAAAGTCAATTTGAAGATGTTGAAATGGGGCAGCAGGCGGAGGTCTTCCACCCTTAATTTTGTTAAGAGGCGGAGCAGGTCCATTTTGCTGACATGTGCTGCATGCTTTCACTATTGACAGGCAGTAGGGTTGAATGCCTGGAGCATACCAAAAGCGAGCGATGGTGTCCACAAGGGCGTGCGTGCCGTAGTGACCCCCCTTATCATGGTGCCAGCGAACTGCCACGGGGTATGTGGAGCGAGGGAGGCAGGCTCGGCCATCCGGCATAAGCCAGGTCCCTTTGACCAGAGTGGCTCCGAGGCTCTCCCACGACTGTAGTTCAGCAGCGGGTACCGGTACGGGGTGCGGTGGAGTAAAGGAGGAGGTCACAATAGCCAACGTGGGCATGGCTAAGGGTAAGACGGCAGCCGCCTTGGCGGAGGCGTCAGCCAGGGCATTCCCACGGGTGACGGGGCTATCATCTTTAGTATGGGCCCGGCAATGAACTACAGCCAGGACCGAGGGTTCTTGGAGGGCATCCAAAAGCTTGTGGATGAGGGGGAGGTGCTGAATGGGTTTACCGGCAGCTGTCTGGAAACCTCGAAACTTCCAGAGGTGGATGTGACAATGCACAACTCCAAAAGCATACTTGCTATCAGTAAAAATGGTAACGGTCTTACCAGCGGCCAACTGGCAAGCTCGGGCCAGGGCATAGAGTTTGGCGGCTTGGGCTCCCCAGTTGCCTGGCAGTGAGGCGGCCTCTTGAATGTCCCATTCAGAGGTGACTGCATAACCGGTGAAACGCTTGCCATCAACATAGAAGGAGCTTCCGTCCGAGAAGAGGATGCAATCAGGGTTGTCCAGTGGCACGTCAAACAGGTTGTTCCTTATCTGTAAGATGCTATGAACTACTTCCACACAGTCGTGCTGATCCTGGAGGACTGGCAGATCAGGAAGCAAGGTAGCTGGATTAAGGGGCCCACACCTTTCAAAAATTAGGTTAGTGTCTTCTAGGAGTTCGGCCTCTAGCTGCTGCTGACGATGGGCCGAAAAGACTTGGGTCGTGCCCCTACGCAGAAGGGCTGACAAAGCATGAGAGGTCCAGACCGTGGTAAAATGACCCAGGGTCAGGCTCTTTGCCTTTGTGATCAGCAGGGCAGCTGCTGCCAGAGTCCGGGTGCAGGATGGGGTTCCCTGAGTGACAGGGTCGATCTGCTGGGAGTAAAAAGCAAGCGGGAAATGGTGGGGCCCACTCAGCTGGGTAAGGACGCCACTAGCAATTCTGCCCCTCTTGTGAACAAAAAGGTGAAAGGGTTTGCTGTAATTGGGGGGGGGGCGGAGAGACATGGAGGAGGCCACACTGTCCTTGAGTAACTGAAAGGCTTGGATCGTGTCTGGGGACCACTGCAAAGGGTCAGGAGCAAGGTTAGCAGTGAGTCGGTGGAGCGGTTTGCTCAACTCCCCGCAGGACGGCAACCAAGGGCGACAGAAGCCAATTAATCCTAAGAAACCTTGAAGTTGTTTCTTGGTGTTTGGCAGAGGGCAGTTTTGGATAGTCTGTATGCGGACTGGGTCCATTTGTCTCCCCTCTGGGGTTAACAGGAAGCCCAGATATCGGACCTTCTGTGAGACCCACTGAATCTTGTTAGGGTCTACCTTGTGGCCTCTGGTGTGTAGGTATAATAAAAGTGCCTTACCATCGATGCGGAGGGCGGCTTCTTCGCGGTTACCTAGTAGGATGTCATCTACGTATAGGACTAACGTGGATCCCTGCGGACTGGTGAAGCCTTCCAAGTCGTGGCGGAGGCATTGGCTGAAAATCGTGGGGCTGTCTCTGTAGCCTTGAGGAAGTCGTTGCCAGACATAACTTTGTCCCTCCCAGGTGAAACCAAAGAGATATTGAGAGTCTGGGTGCACAGGAATGCTGAAAAAGGCTGATTTTAAGTCAATAACAGTGAACCACTCAGCATCCCAGGGGATTTGGCTGATGATAGTAGCTGGATCAGGAACTACTGCTTGAAGAGGGACCACATACTGATTAATAACCCGTAGATCCTGTACAAAGCGCCAACGAATAGGGTCTCCGTCCTTTTTAGGAGGCTTTTTGACAGGCAGTATAGGGGTATTACAGGGAGTGCGCTGATGGCGGACTAGCTTTTGTGCAATGAATCCCTCAACAATGGGGCGGATGCCCTCCCGGGCTTCCAGCGACAGGGGGTATTGGGGGACTGACGGGGGGGCTAAGGAGGGCTTCACTTGAATCCTTACTGGCTCTGCCGAAAGGAGCAGGCCAACATCAGTGTCAGAAATTCCCCAGAGGGTTGAAGGCAAGTCAGTGAGGTCGGGGGGGGGGGGGGGATTCCCAATTACCCTGAGCTGGGGCCGAATCTCCTAACACTGTCATCAATAATCCTACCCCTTCAGGAGTGCAGGTTAAAGTAGCCTCAAGCTTACAGAGTAAATCCCGGCCCATCAAAGGGATCGGACAAGCTGGGGAAAAAAAGAAAACGGTGAGAAAAACATTTGTCAGCATAAATAACATTTAGAGGCAAAGTGAGTCCCAGAGACTGTGGGTTGCCTTCCACCCCAGTTGCAGTTTTAACCTCAGAGGATAGCCAGGGAGAGGGGGCATGATTTAAAAGAGAGAAAGTAGCTCCAGTATCAATGAGGAAACAGACAGGCAGTCCCTGGACTGAAAGGGTTAGATGAGGCTCTTTGCTGGGAGGGAAGAAAGTGAGGAAAGAGCCGGCTAAAGACATTAAGGAAATAAGACCATCACATTGTTTGCCTTCGCCCCCGGGGTACCGTCATTGAGAAGGCTGAGTTTGCTGCAGCTGCTGCTGTTGCCCGTAGTTGATCCAGGCCTGAGGAACGGGCTGGGCTGGTGGTGCAGGGTGTATTCGTCCCTGGTGTAAGTATCTGTGGATGCGACCGGACCCTCTGGGCGTCCCCAGGGGCATTCACGTTTAAAGTGACCGGGCTGTCCGCACTGAAAACAATTTCCTGGTGGCTGGGGTTGCCAGGACCCTCTTCCCCGAGCACCCTGAAATCCCCTGCCATGGCCACGGCTTCTGCCTCGAATACCACCGCGAAAAGCTAAAGCCATCAACTTATATTCTTCCTTTTTCTCTTTCTTTTTACTACTTTCCCTTTCTTTCTCCCATGCAAAATCAGCTACGTCCAACACTGAAGTGACTGACTCACCTCCCCAACCAGGCGAAACTTTAAGAAATAATCCCTTACAGGGGGTACTGACTGATTCACAAAAAATGAAATAAGAGTAGTATGCATCCTGCTGCATCTGCTTGATCTTTTGCCTAGTAATTACTCCTCCCGAGGTGTGCCCTTCCATTTCCTCCTTATCCCTCTGCAGAGATTCCGATCTGGAGTCCTGCAGATTCCCCTCTGCACTCTGGAGAGAGTCCCCTTGCGGAGGAATAGGGGCAGGTGCAGTGGGGACCAACTGACGAGTTAAAACACGCCGTGGTTTACACCCTTCATCGAAATAACATGGAGGGGTTCTCGGAAGAATACCTGACTGCCGTAATTTTTAAAGATTTCCACAGCTCTGCTGCTGTGTCCCAACAAAACCAGTAACATAACTGTCCCGGATGGTCTTTTCGATCTGGCTCCTTACTCCTCTTAAGGCAGCCTGTCTGAAAGAGCCACACTGAAGGCCACCTCATCTCCGGGTCGGCCAATACCGCGTATACCCAGTCCAATTCCTTACACACAGTGTGTACAACTTCCTCCTAGACATTCCTGTCTGTACTGGGAGTTTCCCTTCATTCCATAACTTATTTACAATCCCCAGCGGACTCTCAAGAGGCACGCTAGTCCCTTGACCCATGGTGTCTGACAGGAGCCCTCCAACTGGCGTTTATCCTGCTGTCCAGTACACGACCCCTCAATATTGAATTGGCTGGGAGAAATCTCCCGTGGCGCCTGCCAATTCGTATATGAGTGGTCTGGCCACTGGACAGAGGCACCGCACCAGAAGGAATCCCGGACGAGCCCCCAAATTGTTAGGTAAAAAGCAAGTCCTTACTCACCTCTCCAGCACCCGAGTTTGTGCGGAGTTGGTATGGGGCTCACAAATCTGTCAGAGACCAGACAATTCGTTGATCAACGGGCTCACACCATCCTTAGCTTAAAAGCTTCGGAGTAAGTGTGGCAAGTTTATTAGGGGTGAGCATCAATGTTTATACACAGAAGTAAACAAAGTGATTAACAGATCATAATGGTCATGCATAATCAATCAAGATTCTACAGGATAAAACAGGTTAAAATGTAAATTAGAAAAGACAAAGGAGGAGATGGCTGCTTATTGGGAGGGGGGGTGTCATGAGTAGTTCGCAGGTCAGAGCTTTGATTAAAAGTTTCAGATAGAGACTTCAAGTCTGGGTTAAGTTTAAACTCATGAAAAGTTCAGACTCAACAAAACCTAAATGTTCCTGGGTTAAACTGGGTCACTGCAGCTCATACCCCAATGTAATGATGGTATTTTAAAAATGATTCATGCACAAATTACCACAAATTTCTTTAATTTTACAATTCACATCATCTACAGACCAGTTCACACAGTCCAGACCTGGGGTGGGATCGGAGCTGGTTTCCCCCAGAGAGGAAAGGTCCCACCTCGCATTTCTCATCACCATTGACAGCAGAAGGAAATGCATTGAGGGTGGCTGGATCCTAGTGGTTTGTTTAACTAACTGCCCATGTCAGACAGGCAGCTCAGACTGCCAGTGACTGGGGCTCCCCTGCCGTGGGGAGCTGAGTGACTGGGGCTCCCCTGCCCTGGGTGACAGTATACAGGAGAGAAGGAAACACTCACAGGGACGGGATTTCATAACACTCTGTGTTCAGGGCCCGTGTAACCATTTAGGCAAACTAGGCGGCCGCCTAGGGCGCCTAGTGGTTGGAGGCACCTAAAAGCCCGCTCAGGGGAGGAGGTGGAGTGGAGGTGAGCTGGGGCGGGGGGCGCGGGGAGGGCCGATCGCAGTAACCGGGTGGGGGGTGCACAGGGGAACTGCTCCCCACCCCAGATCACATCCACTCTGCCTCCTCCGCTGAGCACACAGCCCCCACTCTAATTCTCCTCCAATCGGCGTTGCAAGCCTGGGAGGGAAGGAGAATTAGAGCGACGCCAGCATGCTCAGTGGAGGAGGCGGAGCCGAGGTGAGCGGGGGTGGGATCGCCGGGTAGGGTTAGCTGCTGCGGGGCGGATGGGGGAGAGTGTCTCCCCGGGCAGGGTTAGCTGTCGTGGAGTGGGGTGTCTCCTCAGGTGAGGTTAGCTGCAGAGGGTGGGTAGCTGCTGCGGTTGGGGGGCTCCCCGGGTGGGGTTAGCTTCCGCGTGGGGGGTCTCCCCGGGCGGGTTCTCCCCAGGCAGGGTTAGCTGCCATGCAGGGGGGGTCTCCTTGGGCGGGGTTAGCTGCAGAGGGGGGAAGCTGCTGTGAGGTGGGTGGTGGGCTCCCCAGGTCGGGGGCTGGGTTATCTGCCACGGGGGGCAAGCTTAGCTGGTTGAGGGGGTGGCACAAGGTGGAAGTTTCACCTAGGGCACGAAACTTCCTTGCACCGGCCCTGTCTGTGGCTGGGCTACAGGAAGTCACAGCAGGGCCCCCGTCCCCTTCTTACTGCTCTGAGACGGATGCTGAGGCAGAAACAGGGAGCTGAGCCAAGCCAGCCGGTGACTCAGCCTCGGCCGCACTCCCCACCAGATGAGCTGCTGGAGCAGAGGAGATGGGCGAGCTGCAGATGAGCCCGATGCCAGGTGTGCTGGGCTCCAGGCAGATCCCAGGGGGCCCTGCTCCCAGATGTTCTGGGATGGGGTGAGAGATGCCTCGTCCCAGAGGGATTTTCCCCTGAGCTCCTTCCTCCAGAGAGAGGTTATTCTCCAGCCACCAGCTCCCTCCCTCATGTGTCGGTGGAGTAATGCTGAGGTTTCTGAGGGCGCCTGCGTGGTCCCAGCTCCCCACGAGGGGAGAGCGTACGTGATCTGCGGTTTCCTGCTGACTCTGTAAATCCCCCAGGGCTGAGGCACGATGGTGACGATGCTGATCCTGATCCTGCTGCCCGTGGCCTTTCTCCTGCCCCCCAGGGCCGGGGCTGGTGAGTGTTTTTGGGGGGTCAGGGATCCTGGGGAGTGGAGCCAGGAGCTCGCTGGGCTGTTTGCAAATCCTGGATCCTCCCCAGAGTCAGATGCTTCTGCAAGGGTGATTGCTGGCCCCCAGGACCCAGCTAGGGAACAGTTTGGAGATGGGGGATGAAGGAGTCTGGGTGGTGGAGCTGGAACTGAGACATATGCAGGAGAGAGACTCCTGGGTTCTATCCCCGCTTGGGAGTGGGGTCTAGTGATTAGAGTGGATCTCATGGGGAGGCAGTCAGGACTCCTGGATTCTAGCTCCTTTGTCTGTGATGTCATTTTAAATTGAAGCTCTTTACGGAAGGGATTGACTTTCCCGGAGCGTCTGTGCAGCACCCGGCACAATGGGACCCTCATCTGGGTTGGTTGGTGGCACCATATGCAGATAACAGCGACAGACTGTCAAAACAGCCTCATTCATATGGACCTCAAACTAACAGCCATGAGTCATCTGTTAAAACATTCAAGTGTGAGCTGCACACAGACTTGTGTTGCTTTAATTAACCTGATTTTAAACCGCATCTGTGGTTCAACTGGTTCAGCTCTTCCTGTGGCTGCTCTGATGTTGATTTAAACCTGGCGAAAGCGTCGGAAGCTTCCCAGGGGCCAGTTAACCTCAGTGAACCAGCCTTCAACCCATACAAGTGCCTCAAGACGAGCATTTGCACAGGGTTAAAACAAACCGCGCAGACTGGTAATTCCTAATTCCTACGTCCCTCTGATGGCTAGAGACCTTCTCACTTCCACCTCCATCTATCCCTGCCTGGTATATCCCCTTTTGTTCTTCTACCTACATTGTCCTTCAGCTTCACCAGCTCTTTCCCCCCGTTCTGTCCCCTCCACCCTGATGTCTTTACACCGATTGTCTAGGTCTGACTTCATCCACCTGGGCTGAGACGTTTCAGAGTTGGTCTGAAAAGTTTTTCCCTGGGAAATTTCAACTTTGAGTTGAAAACCCCCAAAGTAATTTGTTTTTCTAGTAACTCTGTATTAATTTTTAAAAGATACATAGAGAGTGAGAAAACAAGCAGCAAAATATACATAAACTTCTCATAAGATATTAAATATTTGCTACCTCACCTTAGCTAGGCTTGAAACATTTCGTTATCTGTCGTATGAATGATCAGACTATCAGTCCCTTGTTGTATTCCACAATTTACAAACAAAATATGCTTTATAAAAATCCAACTAGTTAAAGAAAAAATATTAAAGTAAGATAAAGGCTAGAAGCAAAATTCAAATGAGAGGGATAGATACAGGGAGCAGAAGTGGGTAGGGAAACGGGGGATTAGTGGGATGAGGTGGGGCCATGCATTTGATAGGATCATCAGATACTTCCAGGAGAGCTTCTCAGATCTCTAACAATTTTGCTTGGGAAGCTCTGTAACGGTCTATAGCTCTTTCCATGGTAGCCAGGCTTAGGGTGTCTACGCTCTAATCTTCTATTGCTGGTTGTTTTTTGGATTTCCATTTTGATGGTACTTGCCTTTTCACTGCTGTTAGTGCTCTGCTTTGCCAAAGTCTTTCTGATTTATTCTGCTTCCAGTTAATACCCACTAGGTTGAAAAGTACATGATTAATTTTATTTGATAGGAGAAAAAAAACCCACTGCCCCCTTCAGTTCCGCCCAAAGCCCACCGATCTATGAGCATATGGGTTAAGTCAGCACCTGCTGAGTCACAGCTGACTTAGCAGCACCTGCATTGAACACTGAAGAGGGGTCCGACGCCTCCTCCATATGATTCCTGTGGAATTAATCTTAAATGTAGCTCCAAGGAGCGGTTCAGAGCACTGGCTATGATTTCTTTCCACTTGGTTAGCAGAAAATAATTGGCCTAGTTTCTCCTCCCAATGCCTTTTTAGGGGATCAGTGTTTAGTTCAAATTTGCTGGCCAGGTGTGCATAACATTACCATAGAGCCTGGCAATCTGGGTAACGTTTGCAGAAACGAAAGCAGTAATGGCTGAAGGAGAGCGAAAGCAGCAGGGCTAAACAGATGGGGGGCGGCACGTTTCCCTTGCATACCTCACCACTCCATCTTAGTCTGTAGTGTGACCAAAATTAAAATTGTTTTAGTGACTAAAAAGTTACAAAGTTTCAACTGAAAAGTGCCAAAAACTGGGGGGAAATAATCAGTCCTCCAAGAAAAATGCCAAAATGTTTGAGGCGAGGAGACGCCTTCTGGGAAACTTTTCATTGTCTAGAAAATCTGATTTTCTGTACAAAAACAGTTTGGAGGGGCAGCTTGGGAGCAGCCCTGGCTTGTCACTGGGGGTCGGTGGAGAAGGTGAAACTTCAGCAGGGGACGTGTCAGTGGCGTTCCGGGTGAGACTGACCCTCAAAGCTGTTAACTCCGGGCAGTGCGATTACTGACCCACTCCTGGTGCATTTGGCACTGATTCTCCACCCAGTGATGTCAGAGCTTTAGATTTACCTGTCGGCACCATGGGGTGTCCAGTCTGGGGCAGAGCTGAGGAGGGGGCAGGGTTCCAGGCACAGGGATCCCCCAAGGAGAGCATCACAGGAGGTGGGTTGAGACTGTGGGGACTCCCCTTTGGGATGGGGAGCTTGGTCCCAACCTGGCCCGGGGAGATGATGGGGCTCTTTGTATGAACCTTGTCTCCCCCCAGGCAGGGCCGGCTCTACCATTTTTGCCACCCCAAGCAAAAAAAAAAGCCGCCCGAACTGCCGCAGCAAAAAAAAAAAAACCCAAAACCCTTAGTGTGCCACTCGAAGAATGAACGGAATGCTGCTGGTGCCTGGGGCCGGCCCTACCCCTAGGTGAGATCATCGGGGAACAGAAAGCCCAGCCCCACTCCAGACCCTGCATGGCCTGTCATATGACGTGCAGGGTTTTTGGTGAAGACAAACTTCATGTTGGCAGCCGCTGACTGCAATGGAGAGTAAGCGCCTCTGTGCTGGGGACATCAGGGCAGGTTGGGGTTAGTGGGTGATGGGGGGACTGGGAGCTCTGGCACCGTCATAGGTTGCAGGGAAGGAGCAGTTAGCAGGACAGGCTGGGAGAGCAAAGCCCAGGGGTCTGATGTGCTCAGGGGACATCGGTGTGTCTCTAAGGGCATCTGCAAACCATGGTCCAGCTCCAATGCGGGGGCTATGGCCAGTGACAAGAGCTGCAGTCTGGCCCATTGATCCCAATGGGGCTATGGCCAGTGACACCAGCTGGGGTCTGGCCCATTGCCGACATGGCGAATGGAGGGGCTCAGAGCCCCAGGACAGCTCTGCGGGGCTCTGGGGTGGGGGGAGCTGGCATGGGCCCCTGTCTGGATCCAGCTGGGAGGGGTCCCCTGGCTGAGGGGAGCCGAGGCCCAGGGGACAAGGGGAATGAAGGAGTCTGAGATCACTGCCTGAGCAAACCAGGCTGATCTCCCCCACCCCAGACATCGCTGCTCTCAGGCAGTGCCCAACCCAGGAGCAGCAAGGCAGGGAGCCTCAGGGAGTTAGGAGCCATGTTCAATTCCAACTGCATCAGCTCCGCTGGCAATCCCAACCAGGCCCTTAGGCTGCGTCTTCGGTAGGGAAACAGCTGGTTTATTTCTCCCGGTGTAACGGACACAAGCCAAACCCTGGGACAGACCTGGCAGTTTGTAGCTCTCCCCCATGTCAGCTGGTCGAGTGACCATTTATGGGAGATCCTCGTCATTACCTGACCTGCTAACTCCTGTTAAAACTGCAGCCTGCCCTGTCCTCACTGGGCCTTTTCCATATGCTATTTCCCCCGGGGGTAGCCACCGCCCATTCCAACAAGGGGAGCGGGAGTTTGTTCATGGGAGGAAAATTAGGAAATTATGCACTGAACTGATTTCAGCTGAAATGACAGTTCTGAGCACCTCCTTCTAACCTCCCCTCCCCTGCCCTGCCTCAGGGCCTGGTGTATTTTGCTTGCTCCCGCTTAGCCAGCAATGAATAAAAATGAAATTGCAAACAATGAAGTGGTGCCTTCCTGGGAATTGAATGAACGCCCCCAGCCTCGGACTCCCAGCTAACTTGTACCTAGCAGGGGTAACCAGGATTTGGGGCCTGGTGGGGAATTCACCCCCTGGGTTTGAGTAGTTCATGCCGGATCTGCCAGAAAGACAAGGAAAATCACAGGTGAAAAAGCAAATCACTGTGTGTGTTGTCAGCTCGCCTGACTCTGGCATCCCACTTCTGACACCTGGGCCAGCTCCCTGACAACAGGAGTGCACTTTAGGCCACCTGAGGAGAACTCGGTACCAGGGTATTCTTAGTTCCTTTGTACGTCATTCCTCTTCCACTCTGCACCTGTCTGGGGACAGAGGGGTCACAAACAGCAGGCAGGCCAGTCCCTCCATCAGGCACCTCAGCCCAGATGTCAAGGCCTGATCCCAAGGAGCCTCTGTGTGTGTCCCCCGTCTGCCTGACTCTAATCAGGGGCTATTCGGGCAGGGGGTAAACTCCATTGCTGTTTGCACCAGCTCCCCTGCAATGAAAATGCATCACAAACCTAGCCCAGGGCAGCAAGAATCAATGGATCGGACACGGCTCTGATGCTCTGGGAAGAGATGTCTCAGACTTGGACTTGGCACCATCTGCCGATGCCTGTTAGTGTCATCTCATTGTTCCCCTGGTTCTTCCCCGTCAGCCTGTCTGTATCCACTTGTTTTCTCCTGTCCTATACCTAGACTGTGAGCAACTGGGCACAGGGGCCATCGCTGTGTTTTGTGTTTGTGCAGCACCTGGCACAGTGGGGTCCTGGGCCATAGCTGAGAATCTACCTAGGTGCTACTGTGATCCTTTGCCATGACTGGGTCTTCTAGACACTACCACAATACACCTAATAAACTGGAACTCTGGAGCGGGACAAGCCCGAGACCTCACTTCCTGGTGGGAGTTCGAGGGCCAGATTAAAATGTGTGGAGGGCTGGATGTGGCCCCTGGGCCGTAGTTTGCCCACTCCGTTCGACAGTGACACTGATGTCTGGATGGACAGATCCCACCCCTCATTAATCAGACATAGCAATTCCAAGAGAGGGACCCAGAGCCAAACAATGGAAGAGCTGAGATTGGTTCTACCAATAGGCAGATACTAAAGGATAGAATCAGAGTTACTGCCAGTCAACGTGAGTTCATGGAGAACAGATCATGTTCAATGTCATTTCTGAGCAATCTTAAAAGTCTGGTTCATTAAGGTGACCGTGCTATTATGATATATACGTGGATTCCCATAGGGAGTTTGCCCAACTACCACACAACATTCATATTGAGAAATTAGCTCTCTAAATACTCAACATGGTTCCAAACTGGGCTAACTGATTCTCCTCAAAATATGATCCTCAATGGGGAATCAGAATCCACTGGGTTGTTGCTGGTGGGCCCCGCAAAGATTTGTTCTGGGCCTGAGGTTATTCAGTATCTAAATCAATGTTCTGGAAGTTCATGTAAATTGTTGCTGGCAAAGTCTGCAGAGAACACAAGGATAGGTGGGGTGGAGGACATCTCCAAGCTACAGAGCTACCTGGGTCACCTGGTGAGTTCGGTACAATTAGACCTGCACATGAATCCAGCCAAATGCAAGGTCAAACACTGAGGGAGAAGGGATGTTATTCATGCTGGCCGGATGGGAGCTGTGTCCTGGAGAGCAGGGGCTCTGAAAGGGAGCATGGTGGAACCCATCGAAACAGGAGATTTCAGTGGAATGCTGGAGCTAAGCAGGCAGATACCATCCTTAGGTACATAAACCAGGGGATATTCATTAGCAGCAAGGAGGTGGGGTCACCTCTGGATTTGTCCCTTGTGGGACCATGAGTGGAGATTTTGTCCAGCTCTAATGTCCACACCTTTAGCAGGACTTTGGCAAATTGAAAAGCGCTACAAGACCAAGCTGGCGGGGAGAGCGTCAAGGAGAGTGATCTCCTGAGGGTTTTGGAGGCGAAAAGGGGTGGGGGTTTTGAGAGCAGGGTCTCTTCAACCTCTGTGGCCAAGGCAGGACAAGATCCAATGGCCAGGAGATAGAGTCAGAAAAGGTCTGGCTGAGATTAATATGCAAACATTAAACATGGAGCTATGGGAACAACTGACCCAGGGCTGTGGTGGAGGCAGGAGTTGCTGGGTGGTTTCTGGCTCTGGGGTGTCCACCAGGGGATCAGATTGAAAGGTCACAATGGGCTCTAATGCCCTTGAAATCTATGGGTCTGGGTATCTTGGTGAAGAGAAGCCCAGGGGTGTTTCTTACACCTGCAGTAGGGAGGGAGCAAGGTTAACCACATCCACAGCCATGCTGGGTTGGCACCAGAGCAAGGAGAAAACCCCCCACCCTGATGTGGGCACAGCTGTGGCTGGAGGCTTCTCCAATTGGCGTCTTCACCCCTCCCCTCTCCTTGCCTGGTCCATATAACCCCTGGGGCTCAGGCAGAGGCTCTGTGCCCATCCCTGGATGTCTCTGATGATGCATCTCTTGATCCTTGTCCTGCTTCCCGTGGCCTTTCTGCTACCCCATGGGTCTCAAGCTGGTGACTTTGGGGTGGAATCAGGGCCCGTGGGGAGTGTGACCCTCACATATGGGGAGCTGTGGGCAGTGTTTAGGGTCTCCCCCTTGCTCCTGCTCGGGCCAAGCACCGGTATCGAATCCTGCATCCTCTCCTGACTGCGGCTGGGGCTCTCTCAGCAGCCCAAGGGGTTGGGTGGCCCAGCCCCCACAGGCTGCTTTGGCACCCCACTGCCAATCCCTGTCCCAGACAGGGAGGTTGGCCATGGGGCTGGGCCTCTGGGCTGGGACCCAAGAAATCTGGGACCGTTCCCAGATCTGCCCAGGATCTCTGTGGACAGAGACTTGTATGGATTGAGGATGGTCACCGAAATCCCTTTGCAGGTTTACAATCTCCCTGGGCCTCAGTTTCCCTAATTTTTCAATGTGAAGAACAATTCTGCTTGTGTCAGGACACTGCCTGGGTCAGTGAAAGGCCTGGAGCAAGGGAGCCCCTGATCTCAGTTAGTTTCTGCGCAGCCCCTGGCATAACAGGGGTTTGGTTCTCGGCTTATGTGCCACCCTCATGCGAATAACAGCAATTTGTAAAAGGTGGGATTTTCCAGCACACCCACCCACCTGGCGGGAGACTCTTCAGAGGTGATCACAAAACATGTTTTATTTTCCATGGGAAAAAAACCCCAAAGTGGCACTTTTAATTTTTCACCTAAATATTACCCAACACTGGGGGGAAAGAATCAGTTTCACCACAATAATTCAGACGGGGTTGAGACGAGGCTTTCTGAGAAAAAATGACATTCCTAAAATGTTTGGTGGGTCAGTCTTGGAGCAGCCTTGGCTGGTGACTGTGGGTTGAAGAAACATCTACAAGGGACCTGTCAGTGCCTTTCCAGGTGCTGCCTGGCTTAATCTGGGCTGACTTTGGACCCCAAAGCTGTTAACACCAGGCAGTGCAGTTACTGACCCCCTCCTGGTGCATTTGGCACCGATTCTCCACACAGCGAGGTCAGAGCTTTAGATTTACCCTCCAGCCCCTTGGGGTGTCCAGTCTGGGGCAGAGCTGAGCAGGGGGCAGAATTCCAGGCACAGGGATCCCCCAGGGAGAGCATCACAGGGAGTGGGTTGAGGTTGTGGGGACTCCCCTTCCGGGTGGAGAGCTTGGTTCCAACCGAGCCCAGAGAGATGATGTGGCTCTTTCTATGAACCTGGTCTCTCCCCAGGTGAGATCATTGGGGGCAAGGAAGCCAAGCCCCACTCGAGACCCTACATGGCCCATCTGGCTATACAACACAGAGGTGATAGCTATATCTGTGGAGGGCTCCTGGTGTCGGAGAACTTCGTGCTGACGGCCGCTCACTGCAATGGAGAGTAAGCGCCTCTGTGCTGGGGATGTCGGGGCAGGTCGGGGTTAGCAGGTGATGGGGGAGCCAGGAGCTCTGGTGCCATCGTAGGTTGCAGGGAAGGAGCAGTTAGTAGGAGAGGCTGGGAGAGCAGAGCCCAGGGATATGATCTGTTCAGGGGGCGTCAGTGTGTCTCTAGGGGCCGCTGCAAACCATGGTCCAGAGCCAACGCTGGGTAAGTCAGTGGAACTACGGCCACTGACACGAGCTGGGTTCTGGCCCATTGCCCAGATCGGGGCAGGGAGGGAGTCACAGCCCCAGGAGAGCTCTGCAGGGCTCTGGGCTGGGAGGAGCTGGCATAGACCCCATCTGGATCTAGCCGGGGGTGGGGAGGAGCTGAGACCCAGGGGGCAGGAGGCCTGTGGGGCGTGAAGGAGCTCAGAGGGACAACACGAGGGGCTGGTAGAGACACAGGCTGGGACCCCAACACCACTGGGCAGGGTCTTGGTGCTGCAGCCAGAGCCTCCTAGAGGGGAAAAGTCCCCTGTGCTATTTCCCAGCCCTGAAGCCGAAAGCTGAGTCTGAGATCACAGACTGAGATCCCAGGTTGCCCGGTCCTCCCCATATCACTGTTCATGAGTCGGACCCACATGTGCCCCTCCCCCTCCTCACGTACGCTCCTGCCTCTGACGCCCCATGTATTGCTCTTGGCTTTTACAGCAAGATCACTGTCACGCTGGGAGTCCATAACATTAGAGAACGGGAAGAGAGCCAACAGAAAATCTCCGTGCGCCACCGGATCCCCCACCGGCAGTACAACGAGACCACCCTGTACAATGACATCATGCTGCTGGAGGTATCACACCCATCCCATGACCCCACCCCCAGTTACCTCACACAGCCGCAGGTCCCCCCCATTCCATCACCCCACCCGCAGTGACCTCTCAGTCATGGGTTTGAGTGTTTCTGGGTTTTGGGATGTGTGTCTGTGTCCCTGAGTGCGACCCTCACATTGATCTTCATTGTTCTTGTGTCTCAGTTGGCAGAGAAAGCGACGCTGAACAGATGGGTTGATACCATCGCCCTGCCCCGCACCAACGAGAGAGTGGAGGCAGGCGCCATGTGCAGCGTCGCCGGCTGGGGCTGCACTAGGAGAGGGAGTAAATCGATCTCGGCCAAACTCCGGGAGGTGGACGTTGTGGTGATGCCAGATGACACATGTCTGAAGAATCCTAACGTGCAATACCACATCTATAACTCCTCTATCATGATGTGTGTGGGGGATCCAAAGACGAGCAAAGACTCTTGGGAGGTGAATCTCCTCCTGGTTTCAAGAACCTTTCATAAAATATTATTATTAATGAGGCTGTTGGTGTTGCAGTCAGGCCTATGAGCAGTGGTCAGTGATCAGGCCCCACTGTGCTTGGTGCTGTACAAATGAATGGAAAAATATCTGGTTTTCTTCCAGATGAGGCAGAGACCAGTTCTATGGGTAGGGGTAGGGGTGGGGGGACTGATACCAGCTGGGCCTTGGGGGAGCCGAGCAGAGACTGGGTGGACATAGGGGGGTGTCATTGAGCTGTGCATCAACAGGAAATGACTCCCTGAGCTGTTCTTCATCTGTGGCTTGTTTCATTTCACAGGGCGATTCTGGAGGCCCCCTGGTGTGTGG
The DNA here is from genome assembly GCF_016161935.1 of Mauremys reevesii. Taxonomy (NCBI): domain Eukaryota; kingdom Metazoa; phylum Chordata; order Testudines; family Geoemydidae; genus Mauremys; species Mauremys reevesii. The sequence continues at coordinate 6,679,694 of NC_052635.1, forward strand.
GGAAACAGCCCAGGGCATCGTCTCCTGGGGGCCTCCTACCCCTCCTGGGGTGTACGTGAAAGTCTCCATCTTCATCCCCTGGATACAGGCCACGATGAGGAGGCTGCAGCCTTGAGCCAAGCCGGGAATAGCTGCAGGAGCCGATGCTGTGTTGCTTCTGTCGTTTGGTGACGCCCAGATATAGGGCCTGCTTTGCAGATTGGCTGAGCTCCCCTCTCCCTAGGATAGCCCTCCACTATCGCTCCACTCAGGCAGTGCCCAGCCCATGAGCATCAAGGCAGTGAGCCTAGAGGAGTTAGGAACGAGATTCAAGACCAGCTCCTATCCGCTCCCTTGGCAATCCCAACCCAGACCCTTAAGCTGCATCTTCTCTAGGGAAACAGCTGATTTATTTCCCCTGGGGTAATGGACACAAGCCAAACCCTGGGGCAGACCTGGCGGATTGTAGCTCTCCCCCATGTCAGCTGATCGAGTGACCATTTATTGGGGGATCTTCACTGGTACCTGACCTGCTAACTCCTGTGAAAACTGCAGCCTGCCCATGCCTCACAGGACCTGTCCCAAGGGTTAGTTAATCGGGTTGGCCACCGCCCCTTCCAAACACACCTGTTCCCAGCGCTAGTGAGGCCAGTGGGACGGGAACGCAGAGAAGGCTGCACTGAACTGACTGCAGATCAATTCCCGGTGATGATCGCCTCTTTCCCACCTTCCCTGCCCCACCCTGCCGCGCGGCCTGCTGCATTTCGCTCCCTGCTACATTGCCAGCAATGAATAAAAATGAAGTTACAAAAAAATCTGGTATTAGAGGGGTAGCTGTGTTAGTCTGGATCTGTAAAAGCATCCGACGAAGTGGGTATTCACCCACGAAAGCTCATGCTGCAAAACGTCTATTAGTCTATAAGGTGCCACAGGATTCTTTGCTTCTTTTAAAAAAATCTGGAGCAGCTGCTGCATCTGCCAGGGCCAGGCAGGAATTAACCCCACAGGGGAAGGCTGGGCTTGTGGTTAATGTGCTAAGCTTGGGCCTAGGACACATCACATTTTTGACATTGAGTGCATGTCCCCTCCCCTTTTGTCCACGTGATCCTTCCTGACTAGCTGGTAATCATGGATTTTAACCGTCCAGTCACGGGAATCATCCCAGCAGGGTCCAGTCACACCTGCTACACCAAACGGATGCTCCTGGAGGAGCAATTCCAATTCCTCGTGTTTGTTCCCCAGACTCTTCGCACTGGTGCAGAGGCGAGTCAAGAATTTCTTCTCTTCATTGAATTGAGGTTCCTGGATTAATTTTGTTCTTGATTTTTGCTGAGAGCTCATTTCTTCCCCCTTTTTACCCTCCCCTTGGCCCATTAGTTTAGCCCTTCCTTGACTCCTCTAGCCAGCCTGTCCCCATGGAGATTGGTCCCCCTTCCCCTGAGGTAGAGGCCTTCCAAACTGCAGCCCCTTCTCCCCATAGAAGATAGACTGATGTTCCACAAACCTTCCACTCTCCACACTGCCAACAGAGAGTAATCAGAATCCATTTCAGGCTGTTTTTTAGTCTAATCCAGCCCAGCACATTCACCCTCCTCTCTTGTTAACATGGACTGAGCATGCTCAGTAACACTGCTGAAGCCGGCTGCCCTCACTCTGCCCCACTATTATTGGTGGGCATGAATCATCTCTGCCGGTGACTCTCAATCCTGACCTGCAGCAGCCCTGTTCCCATTCCTGGTCTCAGACCATGAGTCAGCTCTGCTTGTTCTCCCTAATGATGTCTGATGCTGAGAACTGTTTCCCTTCAATCTTTCCCTTCCCCGAAGGTTTAGTGCAAGGTCCCATAGTATCCACAGACCCTCCGGCAAACACCTCTTTAATACTGGGCATAGGCTGCAATGGTGCTTTACAGGGTCCCTTTAATCCTTACGCTTCTCATTTAAGGCACAACTCTTACAGGAATCTTTTATTATATCGAACATGTGAGGCCAATCGAAAATCTGTTGCAGCCCGTCACAGGGTCTTTCCACTCAAAAAAGTCCTGTGAATGGACAATCATGAGTTACGTGGAGCAATTCTCTCCTGTAGTTCTCAGCCACCTGCTTGCAAACCTCACCTCTCCAAAGTTTTATTAACTAGGAAATACAAATGACAGTTATTTACAGGTTGAAGCAAGCAAACATATACACACCAGTGAGTTAGCATCTAACTCCGAACAGGGACAGAGCTGTAGTGATCTGTCCCTTCAAAGTATCTTTCAGGGCAGCTCCAAGAGGTAGCTCCTGGGGTTCTCTGGCTTCAGTTGAGCATCTCTGGACCTTAGGAATTCAAGCATCCAAAAAGATGGAAAATTTTCCTGTGACCTTGTTTAATTTCCACCATTCAGCTTCCAAGCCCACAGGATCGGCTTCCTTGCTTGTAGCATTTCCCAGGTGCTATAGGGCCATTAACCTGCTATTTGTATTCAGATGGTTTTTGATGGCCCATCTGATTTTGATATTCTTTCTGGATGGGTGAGGCGAGGGATGATTCCCAGGTCTGAGTTCACAAGTTTTAGGCAACATTTTCAAAGTTACAAAGCAAGACTTACATATGTTCTTATAGCCTAGAATACCAACATTGCACGTGAGATTTCCAAGCATTTCAGAGAGTCAAAACACTAAACACATTCTTATAAGACATATGTATTTTGAACAAAAGTACCATATAAGTGAGATGGTCTGGTCTTCAGCGACAAGGTAGTCAGTTCCTAGCTAATGTCTGAAGCCTGGGTAAGAGCTGGCATCTGGCCTGCCAACGTCACATGGCTAATGCTGCCTCCTGCCTATTACCAGTGTCAGAAATGCCCTTGGGTTTTCTGCTCATAGATTCCAAGACCCATAAATTTCAAGGTCAGGAGACCCCATGGTGACCTTCCAACTTGAATCCCTGGGCACCCCAGAGCCAGAACCAGCAACTCCTGCCTCCAGTGTGGCCTCAGATCAGTTGTTCCTGTGGTTCTATGTCCTATGTTTGCACCTTTGGCCCTGCCAGGTCTTTGCTAACTCCCAGCTCCCAGCCATCGGGTCTTGTCCTGCCTTGGCCAGCGGGGTTGAAGATCCCCCTGCTCTCAGAAACCCCTGCCCCATGGAGGTTCCTATAGATAGGGGCTGAGTCCCCTTTTTGCCTGCAATACCATCAGGAGATCGCTCTGCTTGGAGCTCTCCCCACCAAGCAGGGTCTCCAGATGTCAGCTTTCTTGGGAGCTGCCCTAGCTCTGCCTGCAGAGCCGGGCTGGAGAGCAGAGATGCTGGGTGGGTTCTGGCTCTGGGGTGTCCAGGTGGGTACATCTGGAAGGTCAGCATTGCCCCTCCTGGCTTTGATATCTATGGGTCTGGGAATCTAGGTGCAGAATAGTCCAGAATACCTTTAACTGGTAGCTGGAGCGGGAGCTACGCTAACCACATCCTCAGCCAGGGGCATGGGGGGAGCAGTGTTAGCCACATCCTCATCCAGGGGGATGGGGGGTGGGGCATCATTAGCTATGGCCCCCAGCCAGTTTATTTAGGCAACAGAGCAGAGAGGAAATCTTCTCCCCTCCCCCAGCATTGTGGGTGCGGCTGTGACCTGACAATTTCCCAGTGGGTGTCTGCTCCTGGCTCAACTGGGATGGGAGTTTCCAGGAAGCAGGGTATGTGCCCCTGTACTTGGCAGGTCCTGCCCTCCCTTCCCCTAACCTGGTCCATATAACCCTGAGGGCTGAGGTAGAGTCTCCGCTCATGTCCCTGGATGGTTCCGACGATGCAGGTCTTGATCCTGGTCCTGCTTCCCACGGCCTTTTTTCTGTCCCCCGGCTGCCCATAGTGAAATGAGAGTTGTTTAGGGCGGGGAGCCTTAGGAGCAAACCATGCCTCTTGGATCAACCAATCATACAATCATACAATCATAGAATATGAGGGTTGGAAGGGACCTCAGGAGGTATCTAGTCCAACCCCCTACTCAAAGTAGGATCAATCCCCAACTAAATCATCCCAGCCAGGGCTTTGTCAAGCCTGACTTTAAAAATCTCCAAGGAAGGAGATTCCACCACCTCCCTAGGTAACCCATTCCAGTGCTTCAGCACCCTCCTAGTGAAAAAGTTTTTCCTAATATCCAACCTAGACCTCCCCCACTGCAACTTGAGACCATTACTCCTTGTTCTGTCATCTGGTACCACTGAGAACAGTCTAGATACATCCTCTTTGGAACTCCCCTCCAGGTAGTTGAAAGGAGCTATCAAATTTACTCCCATTCTTCTCTTCTGCAGACTAAATAATCCCAGTTCCCTCAGCCTCTCCTTGTAAATAATGTGCTCCAGCCCCCGATCGTTTTTGTTGTCCTCCGCTGGACTCTTTCCAATTTTTCCACATCCTTCTTGTAGTGTGGGGCCCAAAACTGGACACAGTACTCCAAATGAGGCCTCACCAATGCCGAATAGAGGGGAATGGCCATGTCCCTCGATCTGCTGGCAATGCCCCTACTTATACAGAACAAAATGCCATTAGCCTTCTTGGCAACAAGGGCACACTGTTGACTCATATCCAGCTTTTCATCCACTGTAACCCCTAGGTCCTTTTCTGCAGAACTGCTGCCTAGCCACTCGGTCCCTAGTCTGTAGCAGTGCATGGGATTCTTCCATCCTAAGTGCAGGACTCTGCATTTGTCCTTGTTGAACCTCATCAGATTTCTTTTGGCCCAGTCCTCTAATTTGTCTAGGTCCCTCTGTATCCTATCCCTACCCTGCACCATATTTACCACTCCTCCCAGTTTAGTGTCATTTGCAAACTTGCTTAGGGTGCAGTCCACGCCATCCTCCAGATCATTAATGAAGATATTGAACAAAACAGGCCCCAGGACCAACCCTTGTGGCACTCCGCTTGATACCGGCTGCCAACTAGCTGCCAATCACAAGCCGTTCTACAGCTACATCATAGCATGAATTATTCCTGAACCAATCATATCCTAACAAGATTTTAAAACAAGAGCCCTCCCCCTCCCTCCATCCTCCCCCAGCTGTTAAGCTTTATAAAGGGAGGATGTCATATTCAAAGAAATGTGTAACTGCATGAAGGAGTACACTAAGTACCCCCTCATTCTCCCTCGTTATTTGAAGCTGCTAACTACACGAAGCTACTTTTGCGAAGTCTAGGAATTCTTTTCCTATCATGAAATAATATAACTGCATGACAGGAATATTACCTGGTTTTATACTGGATGATGCTAAGAAAACAGCTTAAGCAAAAATTAGCTACTTTTTTCAAATTTAAAAGGAAAACCTTGTATTTTCTCCTCCCTCCCTCCCCCTTCTACCTGTTTTGAAGATAAGCGCTTTTCTTTGGCTAACAGTGAAAATAAAGATACTCCTTTTAACAAAAGATGTTTAACTTCCCTCAGAAAATACACCAACTTGCTTTAGATTTATATAAAGCAGTGACTGTCCTATCCCCAGCACTGACAATAAACGTTGAAATGAGAGAAATTATGTATCATCCGGTCCCCCCTCCTTTTTTCCCCAGAAGACAACATTGAGGAGAAAGTAGATAAAACTCCCTTCTAACTGTTTTGAAGATAAGCTAGTTTCTTAATTCTTTGGCTAACAGTGAATACAAAGATACACCTTTTACCAAAACATGTTCTACTTCTCTCAAAAAAACACTGCTTGCTTTTTAAACTTTTGCCCAAAGGAAAAATTCTGTAAAGAAATTACACAACTTTCACGGCCAGAGGCCCCTCTTCTAACATAAAGACAATGGCCAACAACTCCAGTGTTAAAAACACCAACCCTCAGAAAGACCCCAAGCCATAAAATGATTTAGCTGTAAACTTTGTAAAGTGTGAAAGTCCTATTACCAGCACTGACAATAAAGGGTCAAAAGAACCTATATTAGCAAGTTCTTACAGTGGATGACACTAAGAAAGCAGCTTATACAAAAATCAGCTCCTTTTTTCAAATAAAAAAGGAAAACCTTATATTTTATCACAATGAGATACTTCTTCTAAAATAAACACCCACTCTGGTTATCTGAAGAAACACAAGCCCTCAGTAAACCATAAAACCCAGCACTGAATGAGCTCTAACATAACAAGGTCTTTTTTTAGGAATATTTTGTACAAGTTCAGTGACACGAAAATGTTTGAGGTACACTAGCCTATCCTTTGAAAAATAGCATTTTTAAAGTACCAAAACAACAACTGAATAGAATATGAAAACTGTCACAATCAAGGGGAGTTTACAAATGTGTTTCAATAAAAAAAGAAGTTAGCATGCAGTGAGGACAATTTGAAGCAGCATGTCATAAATAAACAGATCAGGGTTAAGGTCTCTTTTCCCTGGAAAGGGTTAACAAGCTCAGTAACCTGAGAAACACCTGACCAGAGGACCAATCAAGGAACAGATTATTTTCAAATCTCTGTGGAGGGAAGCCTTTGTCTGTGTTCCCTGTTTTGCTCAGAGAACTCTTTTGAATCTAAAAGAGACCAGTCATGTCTCCAAGTTCTCCTGGAGTAGTTTCTACTAATTAATAGTGAGTATTAATTAGAAAGGCGAATTAGTCTTATGATTTGATTTCTATATTTGCAATTGTGTGTTTGCTAAAGGAAATTCTTTATTCCTGTTTGCTGTTACTTTGCTTTCACTGAGAAAGAAAGGGGGAGAGGGGATTCTCTCCAGAGATTGATAAGGTTATACCCTATGAGTGTCCAGCTTGGGCTCATAGAGATTCTGTATTTTCTTTTTGTTCTCTTAATAAATTCTTTTCTTTTCTTTGGACTTGGTTAATTCCTTCTTCTGTGGAAATTCAGGGGAAGGTGAGGGGGGAAGAGACAGTTCCTCCTGGGTTTGATTCAAGCAGTTTGAATCAGGTATCTCTCTCCTAGGAAAAGGGACGGGGGAGGAAGCAGGGGGAATGGTTTGTTTCTCCTGGGTGTAAGAACTCCATGGATTTGGGGCTCTTGGAATCCCCTAGGATTTTGGGGAAGGACTGTGTCTCAATCCACATTTCCTGATTGAGTGGTGGCAGCTTAGTAGATCTAAACTAGAATTTTAGTTTAGAGGGAAACCAAGTCAGGTCCCCACATTGGAGCCCAACAGTTCCAAGTGGGGGTGAGACCTTTGACATGGTGGCATGCGGGTCCTCACCTTGAAACCCCCCAGTTTCAAGTGAGGGTAGACTCATGACACAGCATATTTTTTTAAAAGCTCTTAACTTTTCCAGCAAAACCACAGGCTTAAAATTAAATAATATAAGCCTAAAAAGATGCCAGGTTTACTCAATTTCCATAACTAAATAATGATCATCTCTGCAACACAAAGATCTTAGTCTAACTGACTTGCCTAATAAGATCAATATCCTTCTTCTCCCCACCCCCCCAGCCGGGTAAAATTAGGTTACACTGGAATGTAAATTGTGAAGAAATAAGTTCCTGGGGGACAGAAATATTATACAAAACCCTCATGTAAAGAAGAGTTTTACAATAATAAAATAAAATGTAAAGCCATGTTATAGCTTTCTACATGGCTACGCAGGGTCTTTGAAATACAGATTTAGGGTTTTTTTTAAACTTTTGTGTAAACAAATTGCCTAGAATACAAAAAGCGCTCTACTTGTAAATTGTAAAGAGGGCTTTAAAAGTCAAGGGTGTGGTAAAGAATCTCCTCCCCCCATTCCCCAACAGTGCGCGCACACACACACACACACACACACACACACACACACAAATTAAGGGTTTTACAATAAAACAATTAAAAAGACAAAAGCCACAGCCATAGAGAACAGGGCATGGGGGTAAGAGAGCTGTCCTGAGGTTTTCGGAGAATATTGATAACTGACTGAAATCTCTTTTAGCGACACAATTTTCTAGGCAGCCATTCTCTGTGAGTGTTATGCTTGTACACAGGTGAGCGTTTGTCATTCAGAATCCCTTCCCCACTCTACAAGGTATTATCTCCCCCATCCAATGGCCTATCACAATAATATTAACAAAAACAGAGAGGAATTACATACTTGAAGATACTTTGTAGTGGTGCCTGCAAAGCAACAATTACACTTTTGTTTATTATTATCTTGTCTCGACACCTTAGAGAATTTTTGGTTATGTTTTTATAAAACACTTTTATGCAAACTGTAACCCTAGATGCTGCACAGCATTACATTATATGCACCAGTAGATGAAAGACCTGAGACATTGCTGAAAACAGAGGTGTCATGATCCCTAAAGTCCTAATGCAGAGGGTCTGCAGTGAAATGAAAAGGCACAGCTGAAGCAGAAGATGTTGTGGGTTAAGAGGGTTTCTGGAGCTACTTTGCCATGGTCCAGATGCCCCAACAGCCTATCCCTCATGCACAAGTAGCCAGGAGCCCTTGTTAGAGGAACAGGCCGTCCATATATTTCTTGTTGTTGAAAAACTATAACCTACCCTTGAGCTCCATAAAAACATGCGTCACACCGAGATTTTAAATGGACATTTTATTTACAACAAGCATCTTCATTTTATTTGTACAATATGCCCTGTTATGTTCCCAGATCACACTCTAACTTTTATCTAATGTGTATCTGTCAGTTTGATGATTTCATCTAACACTCTATCTGGTTCCGCCGCCTCTGTCACATTGTCCACCAACGCTGCTACGAAACCTAAATGTTCCTGGGTTAAACTGAGTCACTGCAGCTCATATCCCAATGTAATGATGGTATTTAAAAAACGATTCATACACAAATTATCACTAAAATATTACCACAAATTTCTTTAATTTTATAATTCACATCATCTACAGACCAGTTCACGCAGTCCAGACCTGGGACGGGATTAGAGCTGGTGCCCTCCAGAGAGGAAAGGTCCCATCTCGCATTTCCCATCACCACTGACAGCAGAAGGAAATGCATTGAGAGTGGCTGGATCCTAGTGATTTGTTTAACTAACTGCCCTGGTTGGACAGACAGCTCAGACTGCCAGTGACTGGGGCTCCCCTGCCCTGGGGAGCTCAGTGACTGGGGCTCCCCTGCGCTGGGTGACAGGGATCCGGGAGAGAAGGAAACACTCACAGGGACGGGATTCCATAAAACTCTGTGCTGATTCCAGAGGATACGAGCCAGCCAGTGAAATTAACAAGTAAAGAGGGCAGATGGCAGGGAGGGAAGGGGACTTTACCCAGACATCTGCTGGAAGAGTAATAGAACAAGACAGAAGATTTCCCATAAGTGCCTGGAATGTCTTGGGGACAACATTTTGTTTCAGAAAGTGGAAGAAAAACGGAGGAGGGGGGCATTTTAGACTTGAATCTGGCAAGCAGGGAGGAATTGGTTGTGAATCTGAAGGTGAAAGGCAATTTAGGCTAAAGCAACCCTCAAATGATAGAATTCCTGATCCTAATGAAAGGAATGAGAGCAGCAGAATCAGAACAATGGACTTAAAAAACCAGACTAACCAGATGAGAAAAGTATAGGTGAGGTCCCATGTGAAGAAAATCTCAGGGCTAAAGTAATTCAGGAGACCTGGCAGTTTCTGAAAGGGGCAATATTAAAGACACAACTACAAACTATCCCTATTGAAAGCAAAGACAGGAAGAATAGTAAGAGACCAATATGGCTCCAACAGAAACTCTTTAATGTCGTGAAAATCCATAAAGGGGAAAATTGAAAAAATTACTAAGGGGGAGTCCAAAAGACTAGGACTAGCATGTAGGACCAAAATCGGAAAGGCTAGGGCCCAAAATGAGTTTCACCTCGCAAGGACCTAGCAAGGGACAGGTGAGAGGTGGAATCTCCTTCCTTAGAGGTTTTTAAGGCCTGGCTTGTCAAAACCCTGGCTGGGATTATTTAGTTGGTGTTGATCCTTCTTTGAGCAGGGGGTTGGACTAGATACCTCCTGAGGTCTCTTCCAACCCTGATATTCTGTGATTCTATGATTCTACTGTGTCCAGTTCTGGGTGCAACACTTTAGGAGAGATGTAGAAAAACTGGAGAGTTTCCTGAGGACAGCCACAAAAATAGTTAAAGGTTTAGAAAACCTGATCTAGGAGGAAAGGTGAAAAAAAACTGGGTATGTTTAGTCTAGAGAAGAGGGGGCTAAGTGGGAACCTGAGAACAGTCTTCCAATATGTTAAGGGCTGTTCTAAAAAGTATGGGAGTCAATTGTCCCCTGACGGTAGGAAAACAAGTAATGGGCTTCATCTGCCGCAAGGAAGATTGTGGTTAGTCATTGGAAAAAACTTTCTAACCCTAAATGGAGTTAATCTCTGGAACAGGATCCCAAGGGAGGATGTGGAAACCCTGTCACTGAAGGTTTTTAAGGCCAGATTAGACACAAACCTGTCAGAGATGGTCTAAGTTGACATGGTCTTGCCTCACAAGAGGAGGATGGACCAGGTGACCTCTCGATGTCCCTTCCAGGATGATATTTCTATCATTCTACTCTATGAAATGGCTTCTGAGATGAAATCCCCTAAGCTTTGTTCCCCTCTGTTGCCCATTATCTGGAGACCAGCTAGCCAGGGGCCAGGGAGATATGAAGCATTACACTGAGAAAGCTGGTCTTGAAAGTTTTCTAAGAACCAGGAGAAGAAAGAAATTATTTAGCCCGTGGGGAGTGGAGAAATAACAAATGTGCAGAGAAAGATATAGACATTTAATAGTCTTTCTGGTGCAGGCCAGAGGTGGTGCAGCAGGGGATTGGCGGTATGTGACTACACATGGCCCCCGATTGCTACTTAGCTTATACTGACCATGCTAATATGGACTGAGCATGCTGGATAGCACTGCTGAAAGGGGCTGCCCTCATTCTGCTCCCCCACTATGGGCAGGCCTGGGTCATCTCTGCCGGTGACCCTCAATCCCGACCTGCAGACCCGCCATCCCCGTCCAGGACTCAGGCCCTCAGAGAGCTCAGTTTGTGCTCCCCAATGTCTGACTCTGAGAACTGTTTCCGTTTGTGACATGGCCGTATGGGAGAATGCACCTTTCTCTGCCAGGGGGACGGGGAGATGTCCCTGCTCAGATGTTCAGCTTGTCAGTCAGGCCTCAGGGATGACAGCCTGCTACAGATGGGAGGGTTTTACCATCCAGGCGCTGGACACTGGCGGTTCGTCAACACCACAACCCCCCGCCCCACTGCAGCCAGTTTCAGAGGCTGAATCAATTGATCCCATAGGACGGACCAGACTGGACACAGCCCCAGCTGTGCAGAGCCCAAGGTGCTGAGTGTCTGCAGATGTTGGGGGCCCGTCCCTTCTCCCTGCCATGTGGCTGGGTGTACATGGACCAAGACAGCCTAGAACCCACCTACGCACTGGGAACCTGATGCTGAGGTTTCCTGTCCCCACCCAGCTGGGGCTGTAACCCCTCTGGGCCCAGGCAGAAGGGCTGCCCCCTCCTCAGACAGGCCATGAAGATGCCGCTCCTGGGGGATGGGAATATGTCATCTGGGAATGAACAAGGGGTTCTCATGCTCTGTGGCTGCTGTCTCAGTCATATTAGGGCACCCTGAGGGAGTGGGACAGATGAGGAGAAGACCAGGGGGCTTTATGCATTTAGGGGTCATGTCTTCAAGCTCTTCTCCACAACTTCGTGGGCTCAAAACATCCAATTTACCACAAGAGAAGCCAAAATTTGCAGGTGATCCCATGACTCCTGATGCTGGGGCTTCATGAAACACACCAAGGTAATTCAGGAGAGTTCGGAGCTTGATGGAGAAATGGGGCTGGGTCCTCCGTGCAATTTTAAGCCACTTTCTGGGGCCCAGAATTATAGCATGTTCAAACGCCTGGACAGCCAGGGTCACATTTTCAAGTGGTCACCCCTGTTGTGTGAGGACGTTTGCTCTTTACTGAACTATGCCACCCATGGGGCAGGCCTAGAGGAACACGGCTCCAGCACCCTCTGTTTAGGGCCTTCCCCATCGCCCATCACCATGGTATCAGTGCTCCCCCACGTCCACCACTGGGTGGTCTACATGGTCCCCAGCCTCTGGAAGAATTGCTGCTATGGGCTCTGTGGCTGCTCTACAGGAAGTCACAGGAGGGACTCCATCCCCTTCTTATTGCTCTGGGATGCACACTGGACAGGAAGCGGGGAGCTGAGCCAAGCCAGCCGTGACTCAGCATCAGCCACACTCCCCACAAAGATGAGCTGCTGGAGCAGAGGAGATGGGTGAGCTCCAGATAAGCCTGGTTGCAGATGTGCTGGGCTCCAGGCAGACTCCAGGAGCCCCTGCTCCCAGATGTTCTGGGATGGGGTGAGAGATGCCTCGTCCCAGAGGGATTTTCTCCTGAGCTCCTTCCTTCAGAGAGAGGTTGTTCTGCAGCCACCAGCTCCCTCCCTCGTGCCCCCATGTGCCAGTGGAGTAATGCTGAGGTTTCTGAGGGCGCCTGCGTGGTCCTAGCTCCTCACGAGGGGAGAGAGTGTGTGATCTGTGGTTTCCTGCTGACTCTATAAATCCCCCAGGGCTGAGGCACGAGCACTGTCATTTTTCCAGACGGTAATGATGCTGATCCTGATCCTGCTGCCCGTGGCTTTTCTCCTGCCCCCTGGGGCTGGGGCTGGTGAGTGTTGGAGGTCAAGGATCCTGGGGAGTGGAGCCAGGAACTCTCTTGGCTGTTTGCAAATTCAGGAACCTCCCCAGAGTAAGATGCATCTCCTAGGGTGATTGCTGGCTCCCAGGACCTGGTTAGGGAAGAGTTTGGAGGTGGGGATGAAGGAGTCAGGTGGTGGAGCTAGTGCTGAGATAAAGCCCCCAAGAGATACACAGAGAGCTTGAGAGCAGGAGAGAGACACAGGTATCTTTAGTAGGTGCTAGGAGCCAAGACTCCTGGGTTCTACTCCCCACTTGGGAGTAGGGTCTAGTGATTAGAGTGGAGGTCGGGGTGAGGCAGTCAGGACTCCTGGGTTCTAGCTCTTTCTTCCTTTGTGTGTGATGTCATTTTAAATTGAAGCCCTTTAGGGAAGGGACTGACTTTCCCGGAGGGTCTGTGCAGCACCCGGCACAAAGGGGCTATCATCTGGGTTGGTGGCACCATATGCGAACAATAGTGACACACTGTCAAAACAGCCTCGTTCATATGGACCCCAAACTAGTATCTATGAGTCGTGTGTTAAAACATTCAGGTGTGAGCTGCACACAGACTTGTGTTGCTTCAATTAACCTGATTTTAAACTACATCTGTAGTTCAACTGGTTCAGCTCTGCCTGTGGCTGCCCTGATATTGATTTAAACCTGGCAAAAACGTCGGAAGCTTCCCAGGGGCCAGTTAACCACAGAGAGCCAGCCTGCAACCCATACAAGTGCCTCAAGATGTGCATTGGCACAGGGTTAAAAACAAACCATGCAGTCTGGCAATTCCTAATTCCTACGTCCCTCTGATGGTTAGAGACCTTCTCACTTCCACCTCCATCTATCTCTGCCCCCTTTTATCCCCTTTTGTTCTTCTACCTACATTGTCCTTCAGCTTCACCAGCTCTTTCCCCCGTTCTGTCCCCTCCACCCTGATGTCTTTACTCCGATTGTCTAGCTTTGACTACATCCACCTGGGCGGAGACGTTTCAGAGTTGGTCGGAAAAGTTTTTCCCTGGGAAATTTTGACTTTTTGTTGAACCCCCCGCCCAGTAATTTGTTTTTCTAGTAAATTTTTATTAATTTTTAAAAGATACATAGAGAGTGAGAAAACAAGCAGAAAAATATACATAAACTTCTCATAATGCATAAACACCTCATAAGATATTAAGTACTTGCTACCTCACCTTAGCTAGGCTTGAAACATTTTGTTATCTGTAGTATGAATGGTCAGAATATCAATCCCTTATGTAGTCCACAATTTACAAACAAAATATGCATTATAAAAATCCAGCTAGTTAAAAGAAAAATTATTAAAGTAAGATAAAGGCTAGAAGCAAAATTCAAATGAGAGGGATAGATACAGGGAGTGGAAGTGGGTAGGGAAGCGGGGGGATGAGGTGGGCCCATGCATTGGACAGGATGATCAGATACTTCCAGGAGAGCATCTCATACCTCTAACAACTGTGCTTGGGAAGTTCTGTAACAGTCAATAGCTCTTTCCATGGTAGCCAAGCTTGGGATGTCTACGCTCTGATCTTCCATTGCTGGTTGCTTTTGGGATTTCCATTTTGGTGGTACATGTTTAATATTATTTGATAGGAGAGAAAAAAACCCACTGTCCCCTTCAGTTCCGCCCAAAGCCCACCGATTTATGAGCATATGGGTTAAGTCAGCACCTGCTGAGTCACAGCTGACTAAGCCGCACCTGCATTGAACATTGAAGAGGGGTCCAATGCCTCCTCCATACGATTCCTGTGGAATTAATCTTAAATGTAGCTCCAAGGAGCGGTTCAGAGCACTGGCTATGATTTGTTTCTATTTGGTTAGCAGAAAATAATTGGCCTAGTTTCTCCTCCCAATGCTTTTTTAGGGGATCAGTGTTTAGTTCAAATTTGCTGCCCAGGTGTGCATAACGTTACCACAGAGCCTGGCAATTTGGGTAACGTTTGCAGAAACGAAAGCAGTAATGGCTGAAGGAGAGCGAAGGCAGCAGGGTTAAACAGATGGGGGGCAGCACGTTCCCCTTGCATACCTCGCCACTCCATCTTAGTCTGTAGTGTGACCAAAATTAAAATTGTTTTAGTGACTAAAAAGTTACAAATTTTCAGCTGAAAAGTGCCAAAAACTGGGGGGAAATAATCAGTTTTCCAAGAAAAATGCCAAAATGTTTGAGGCGAGGAGACGCCTTCTGGGAAACTTTTCATTGTCTAGAAAATTCGATTTTCTGTTCAAAAACAGCTTGGAGGGGCAGCTTTGGAGCAGCCCTGGCTTGTCACTGGGGGTCGTGGGAGAAGGTTAAACATCAGCAGGGGACGTGTCAGTGGCGTTCTGGGTGAGACTGACCCCCAACACTGTTAACTCCCGGCAGTGCGATTACTGACCCACTCCTGGTGCATTTGGCACTGATTCTCCACCCAGTGATGTCAGAGCTTTAGATTTACCTGTCGGCCCCGTGGGGTGTCCAGTCTGGGGCAGAGCTGAGGAGGGGGCAGGGTTCCAGGCACAGGGCTCCCCCAGGGAGAGAATCACAGGGGTGGGTTGAGACTGTGGGGACTCCCCTTTGGGATGGAGAGCTCGGTCCCAGCCTGGGCCGGGGAGATGATGGGGCTCTTTGTATGAACCTGGTTTCCCCACAGGCAGGGCCGGCTCTACCATTTTTTGCCACTACAAGCAAAAAAGAAAAAAGCCGCTGGATTGCTGCGCGAACTGCAGAAGCAAAAATAAATAAATAAATAAATTTTAAAAAAGCAAAGCCCTTACTGTGCTGCCCCAAGAATGCAGGGAATGCCGCCCCTTAGCATGTGCCGCCCCAGGCAGGGCTTCCTCCGCTGGTGCCTGGGGCCGGCCCTGCCCCCAGGTGAGATCACTGGGCAACAGAAAGCCCAGCCCCACTCCAGACCCTGCACGGCCTATCTGGGTATACAACGTGCAGGGTTCCTGGTGTCGGAGAACTTCGTGCTGACGGCTGCTCACTGCAATGGAGAGTAAGCGCCTCTGTGCTGGGGATGTCGGGGCAGGTCGGGGTTAGCAGGTGATGGGGGAGCCGGGAGCTCTGGCGCCTTCATAGGTTGCAGAGAAGGAGCAGCTAGCAGGACAAGCTGGGAGAGCAGAGCCCAGGGATATGATCTGCTGAGGGGGCGTCAGCGCGTCCCTAGGGGCCTCTGCAAACCATGGTCCAGATCCAACGCTGGGGAAATCAGTGGAGCTACGGCCATTGACACCAGCTGGGGTCTGGCCCATTGATCCCAATGGGGTTAGGGCCAGTGACACCAGCTGGGGTCTGGCCCATTGCCGACATGGCGAATGGAGGGGCTCAGAGCCCCAGGACAGCTCTGCAGGGCTCTGAGCTGGGGGAGCTGGCATGGGCCCCTGTCTGGATCCAGCTGGGAGGGGTCACCTGGCTGAGGGGAGCTGAGACCCAGGGGTCGAGGGAAATGAAGGAATCTGAGATCACTGCCTGAGCAAACCAGGCTGATTTCCCCCACTCCAGACATCGCTGCTCTCAGGCAGTGCCCAACCCAGGAGCAGCAAGGCAGCGAGCCAGGGAGAGTTAGGATCCATGTTCAATTCCAACTGCATCAGCTCCCCGGCAATCCCAACCCAGGCCCTTAGGCTGCGTCTTCGCTAGGGAAACAGCTGGTTTATTTCCCCCGGGGTAACGGACACAAGCCAAACCCTGGGGCAGACCTGGCAGTTTGTAGCTCTCCCCCATGTCAGCCGATCGAGTGACCATTTATGGGAGATCCTCGTCCTTACCTGACCTGCTAACTCCTGTTAAAACTGCAGCCTGCCCTGTCCTAACTGGGCCTTTTCCACGTTATTTCCCCTGGGGTAGCCACCACCTGTTCCAAAGACCCCTGTTCCCAGCGCCCACAAGGACAGCGGGAGTTTGTTCATGGGAAGGGAAATTAGGAAATTATGCACTGAACTGATTTCAGCTGAAATGACAGCTCTGAGCGCCTCCTTTTAACTTTCCCTGCCCTGCCCTGACCTGCTCTGCCCTGCTGCGCGGCCTGGTGTATTTTGCTCATGACTCCTTAGCCAGCAATGAATAAAAACGAAGTTTCAAAACAGTGTGCCTTCCTGGGAAGGGGCCTCGGACTCCCAGCTAACTTGTACATAGCAGGTGTAACCAGGGTTTGGGCCCCGTGGGGAATTCACCCCCTGGGTTTGAGTAATTCATGCTGGATCTGCTAGAAAGACAAGGAAAATCACAAGTGTAAAAGCAAATCACTGTGTGTGTTGTCAGCTCGCCTGACTCTGGTATCCCACCCCTGACACCTAGGCCAGCTCCCAGCTAACAGGAGTGCACTTTAGGCCACCTGAGGAGAACTCGGTACCAGGGTATTCTTAGTTCCTTTGTACGTCATTCCTCTTCCACTCTGCACCTGTCTGGGGACAGAGGGGTCACAAACAGCAGGCAGGCCAGGCCCTCCATCAGGCATCTCAGCCCAGATGTCAAGGCCTGATCCCAAAGAGTCTCTGTGTGTTTCCCCGCATCCCTCACCACCCAACTGACTCTAATCATGGGCTATTCAGGCAGGGGGCAAATTCCATTACTGTTTGCACCAGCTCCCCTGTAAAGAAAATACATGTCAAACCAAGCCCAGTGCAGCAGGGATCCATGGACCAGACACAACTTTGATGCTCTGGGAAGAGACATCTCAGACTGGAACACGGCACCGTCTGCCGATGCCTGTTAGTGTCACCTCATTGTTCCCCTGGTTCTTCCCCGTCAGCCTGTCTGTAGTTACTTGTTTTCTCTTGTCCGATACCTAGACTGTGAGCAACTGGGGACAGGGGCCATCGCTGTGTTTTGTGTTTGTACAGCACCTGGCACGGTGGGGTCCTGGGCCATAGCTGGGAGTCCACCTAGGTGCTACTGTGATACACCTAATGAGTCATGTGCAGCGGCAATGGGATCCTTTGCCATGACTGGGTCTTCTAGGCACTTCCATAATACACCTAATAAACACTGTACAGCACCCAGCACAACAAAGCTCTGGTCATCTGAGAGCCTGGACGTGCTCCATGGCTCAGGTTGGACACCAGGAACCAGAGTCACCCAAGGGTCCCAGCTCCAGCTGCCATCAGACCTGCGGGTGTCACAGCGCCGGGCAGAGCGGTCAGTGCTTACAGAGCCAGGGCAGGTGCAGGGAGCAGGCTGACGCTTGCTGGGCTGGGCCCAGTCACACCCCAGCGGTGAGAATCCAGCCGACGCCGTGTTCTCCCTCCCAGCCCCAGGGACGCGGCCACCTCCCCTGGTCCGGGGCTGTGTCCCAGAGAACTGGGGCTCCACAAAGGATCTAGGTGGGGGCTTAGAGTGAAGAAGCAAGACCGTGAGCTCCCCACGCACTGCTGGGGCAAAACTGGCCACGACCTGGGCTGTAAAAACAGGGAAGGGATTTTGCCTCCCTAGGCAGCATTGGTGAGAGTAAGAGCAGCCCTGGGATGGGGGACAGGCTGGTTTGGGGGAGTGGGAATGGACTTGGGGTCTTTCCCCTGTAGGGGGTGCCAGCTATGATACAGCCTCATGGCAGGGGACTGGCTGGTTCTAGGGGTACAGAATGTTATGTGGGGCCTTTCCCCTCTTGGACATATCTGTGCTGCTGTCACAGTTCCAGGCACCTGTAGCTACCAGCAGGGTCCAGACAGCAGGTCGGTCCAGCACTGGTAGGGAGAAATGACGGATGTACAGGGATGTGAACCAATCTAGAAGGGATCTCCAGGTGGCTATGTGGGCATGGGTAGATCTAGAAACACAGCACCAACTGAAGTGAATTTAAATGGACTTAGTTGGGTATTCATGCATGTATATTGATTTTGAATGGATTCAGAGAGGTTCTGGAATTGTTTTTGATCAGGGGTGGGCAAAGTGTTTGGCTCAAGGGCCATCTGGATATGGAAATTGTATGGTGGGCAATGAATGCTCATGAAATTGGTGGTTGGGCTGCAGGTGGGCGTGAGGGCTCCTGCTGGGGATGCGGGATCTGGGATGAGGCTGGGGATGAGGAGTTAGGGGTGCAGGAGGGTGCTCCGGGCTGGGACTGAGGGGTTTGGAGGGCAGGAGGGGGATCAGGGCTGGGGCAAGGGGGTTGGAGCATGGGAGGGGGTCGGGGGGCAGGCTCCTGATGGTGCTTACCTCAAACAGATCCCAGAAACAGAGGCATGTCCCTGTTCCGGCTCCTATGCGGAGGCATAGCAAGGTGAATCTGCGCACTGCCCTGTGTGCAGGCATTGCCCCTGCAGCTCCTATTGGCTGTGGTTGCTGGCCAACGGGAACTGCAGGGGCGGCGCTTGGGGTGAGGGCAGTATGTGGAGACCCTTGGCAGCCCCTATGAGTAGGACCAGAGTGGGGTCAGGACCCTGCTCCCAGGAGCTGTGCAGAGTGGGGCAAGACCCTGATCCCACTCCCCGACTGGAGCACCAGGGCGGGACAAGCCCCAGACCCCGCTCTTCGGTGGCAGTTCGAGGGCCAGATTAAAATTTCTGGAGGGCCAGATGTGGCCCCTGGGCCGTAGTTTGCCCACCTCTGTTCGACAGTGACACTGATATGTGGATGGGCCGATCGCACACCTCATTCATCAGACATAGCAATTCCAATAGGGTGATCCAGAGCCAAACAATGGAAGGGCTGAGATTGGATCGACCAATAGCCAGATACTAAAGGACGGAAACAGAGTTAACGCCAGTCAACGTGGCTTCATGGAGAACAGTCCATGCTCAATGACCATTCTGTCATTTCTGAGCAACCTAAAAAGTCTGGTTCATTAAGGTGACCGTGCTATTGTGATATATACGTGGATTCCCATAGGGAGTTTGCCCAGCTACCACACAACATTCATATTGAGAAATTAGCTCTCTAAACACTCACCATGGCTCCAAAATGGGCTAACTGATTCTCCTCAAAATATGATCCTCAATGGGGAATCAGCATCCACTGGGGTGTTGCTGGTGGCCTCCAGGCTCTGTTCTGGGCCTGAGGTTATTGAGTATCTATATCAATGATCTGGAAGTTCATGTAAATTGTTGCTGGCAAAGTCTGCAGAGAACACAAGGATAGGTGGGGTGGAGGACGTCTCCAAACTACAGAGCTACCTGGGTCACCTGGTGAGTTTGGCGCAATGAATCCAGCCCAATGCAAGGTCAAAAATTGAGGGAGAAGGGATGTTATTCATGCTGGCAGGATGGGAGCTGTGTCCTGGAGAGCAGGGGCTCTGAAAGGGAGCATGGTGGAACCCATCCAAACAGGAGATTTCGGTGGAATGCTGGAGCTAAGCAGGCAGATACCATCCTTGGGTGCATAAACCAGGGGATATTCAGTAGCAGCAAGGAGATGGGGTCACCTCTGGATTTGTCCCTTGTGGGACCATGAATGGAGATTTTGTCCAGCTCTAATGTCCACACCTTTAGCAGGACTTTGGCAAATTGAAAAGTGCTAAAAGACCAAGCTGGCTGGAGAGCTTCAAGGAGAGTGATCTCCTGAGGGTTTTGGAGGCGAAGAGGGGCGGGGGTTTTGAGAGCAGGGTCTCTTCAGCCCCTCTGGCCAAAGCATGACAAGACCCAGTGGCCAGGAGCTGGAGTCAGAAAAGATCTGGCTGAGACTAATATGCAAACATTAAACATGGAGCCATGGGAACAACTGACCCAGGGCCGGCTCTGGCTTTTTTGCTCCCCCAAGCAAAAAAAAAAAAAAAAGGGGGGGGGGCGCAGAGCGGCAAAGCAGGAGGGGAAAAAAACAAAACAAAACAAAAAAACCTGTGGCGTGGACGGAGCAGCAAAGTTGCAGGGGACACCTGCAGCGCGGCTGGAGCGGCAAAGAAAACAAAACAAAAAAACTTGTGGTGCAGCTTGAGCGGCAAAGCAGGAGGGGAAAAAACAACCAAACAAAAAACCCTGCGGGATGGCCGGAGCAGCGATGAGGAGGGACCTGCAGCATAGCCGGAGCGGCAAAGCAGGGAAAGAAAACAAAACAAAACAAAAAAACCTGGGGCATGTCCGGAGCAGCAAATCAGGGGGGAAAAAAAACAAAAAACCCGCCACAGCCGGAGCGGCAAAGCAGGAGGAAAAAAACAACAACAAAAAGCCCTGCTGGGCAGCCAGAGCCAGGGTGCAGGGGGACTCCCTGTGCTGCTGACATGCAGCGGAGTGCGCACCCAGTCTAGCGGGGAGGGAGCGGGGGAGAGAGAGAGCAGGGGGGCGGCCAGGGCTTCAGCGGGGCGCTTGTCCCACGGTCCCGACCTCTGCGCCGCCTGCTGGGAGGGCTCCGCGCCGCTCCAGTCGGCGGAGAGGGAAGAGCAGGGGCTGACCTGCCCAGTCTGCTGCAGGGCGCGCCCCTCCTCCGCACTGCCGCCCCCTACAGGGTGGCCAGAGCGGCAAACCAAAAAAAAAACCCCAAAACCCAGCCGTACTGCCCTAGGATTGGGCGAAATGCCGCCCCATAGAATATGCCGCCCCAAGCACCAGCTTGCTCCGCTGGAGGCAGGAGCCGGCCCTGGAGGCAGGAGTTGCTGGGTGGGTTCTAGCTCTGGGGTGTCCACCAGGGGATCAAGTTGGAAGGTCACAATGGTCCCTCCTGCCCTTAAAATCTATAGGTCTGGGTATCTAGGTGCAGAGAAGCACAGGGGTGTTTCTTACACCTGTAGTAGGGGGGAGCAGGGTTAACCACATCCGCTGCCAGGCTGGGTGGGCACCAGAGCAGGGAGGAACCCCCCCTCATGCTGATGTGAGCACAGCTGTGGCTGGAGGCTTCTCCAGTCGGTGTCTCCACCCTTGGGCCATCTGCAGTGGGAGTTTCTGGGCAGCAGGGTTCACGTCCCTGTGGTTGCCAGGCCCTGCCCTCCCCTCCCCACCTCTGGTCCTTATAACCCCCAGGGGGGCTCAGGCAGAGGCTCTGTGCCCATCGCTGGATGTCTCTGACAATGCAGCTCTTGTTCTTCGTCCCTCTTCCCGTGGCCTTTCGCCTTCCCCCTGGGTCTCAGGCTGGTGACTTGGGTTGCGGGGATCAAGGCCTGTGGGGAGCGTGACGCTCACCCGATATGGGGAGCCGTGGACAGCTTTCGGGGTCTCCCCCTTGCTTCTGCTGGGGCCAGGCACCTGTATCAAACCCTGTATCCTCTCCTGAGTGTGGCTGGGGCTTTCACAACAGCACAAGGAGTTGGGTGGCCCAGCCTCCACAGGCTTCTTTGGGACCCCACTGCCAATCTGTGTCCCAGATAGGAAGATGGGCCATGGGGCTGGGCCACTGTGCTGGGACCCAAGAAATCTGGGACCAGTTCCCAGATCTGCCCAGGATCAGTGTGGACAGGGGTTTGTATGGTTTGAGGATGGTCACCGAAATCCCTTAGGCAGGTTTACAAACAATCTCCCTGGGCCTCAGTTTCCCTATCTGTACAAAGTGAAGAATAATTCAGCTTGTGTCAGGACTTTGCCCCCACCCGCCAAAGCTGTTAACACCAGGCAGTGCGATTACTGACCCCCTCCTGGTGTGTTTGGCACCGATTCTCCACACAGCGAGGTCAGAGCTTTAGATTGACCCTCTGGCCCCATGGGGTGTCCAGTCTGGGGGAGAGCTGAGCAGGGGGCAGAGTTCCAGGCACAGGGATCCCCCAGGGAGAGCATCAGCGGGGGTGGGAGGAGGTTGTAGAGACTCCCCTTAGGGATGGGGAGCTCGGTCCCAGCCCGGCCCAGAGAGATGATGTGGCTCTTTCTATGAACCTGGTCTCTCCCCAGGTGAGATCATTGGGGGCTGGGAAGCCAAGCCCCATTCCAGACCCTACATGGCCTGTCTGCAAATACAATGCAAAGAGAAGATGCATATGTGCGGAGGGCTCCTGGTGTCGAAGAACTTCGTGCTGACGGCCGCTCACTGCAATGGAGAGTAAGCGCCTCTGTGCTGGGGATGTCGGGGCAGGTCGGGGTTAGCGGGCGATGGGGGAGCTGGGAGCTCTGGCGCCATCATAGGTTGCAGGGAAGGAGCAGTTAGTGCGACAGGCTGGGAGAGCAGAGCCCAGGGGTCTGAGCTGGTCAGGGGGTGTCAGTGTGTCTCTAGGGGCCTCTGCAAACCATGGCCCAGATCCAACGCTGGGTAAGTCAGTGGAACTACAGCCACTGACACCGGCTGGGTTCTGGCCCATTGCCCAGATCGGGGCAGGGAGGGAGTCAGAGCTCCAGGACGGCTCTGCAGGGCTCTGGGCTGGCAGGAGCTGGCATAGACCCCGGTCTGGATCTAGCCGGGGGTGGGGAGGAGCTGAGACCCAGGGGGCAGGAGGACTGCAGGGCGTGAAGAAGCTCAGAGGGACAACACGAGGGGCTGGTAGAGACACAGGCTGGGACCCCAAAATCACTGGGCAGGGTCTTTGTGCTGCAGCCAGAGCCTCCTAGAGGGGAAAAGTCCCCTGTGCTATTTCCCAGCCCTGAAGCCGAAAGCTGAGTCTGAGATCTCGGCCTGAGATCCTGGCTGCCCTGTCCTCCCCCTATCACTGTTCATGAGTGGGACCCACATGTGCCCCTCCCCCTCCTCACGTACGCTCCTGCCCCTGACGCCCCATGTATTGCTCTTGGCTTTTACAGTGAGATCACTGTCACGCTGGGAGCCCATAACATTAGAGAATGGGAACAGAGCCAACAGAAAATTTCTGTGCACCACCGGATCCCCCACCGGCAGTACAACGAGACCATCTGGAACAATGACATCATGCTGCTGCAGTTAAGACCCCCATCCCATGACCCCACCCCCAGTTACCTCAGACAACTCCTTGTACCGCCCCTATCCCATCCCCCGATCCCCAGTGACCGCTCAGTTATGGGTCTGAATGTTTCTGGTTATTGGGGTGTGTGTCTGTGTCCTTGAGTGTGACCCTCACATTGATCTTCGTCGTTCTTGTGTCTCAGCTGGCAGAGAGAGCGAAGCTGATCAGATGGGTGGGTACCATCGCTCTGCCCCGCGCCGGCAAGAGAGTAAAGCCAGGGACTATGTGCAGCATTGCTGGCTGGGGCTGCACTAGCACAGAGAGTGAATCAACCTCGGCCAGGCTCCAGAAGGTGAACGTGGTGGTGATGCCGGATGCTGCATGTTCGAGGAAGCCTAACGGGTATTATCGCAGCTATAACTCCTCCACCATGATGTGTGTGGGGGATCCAAAGACGGGCAAAGACTCTTGGAAGGTAAATCTCCTCCTGGCTTCAAGCATCTTTGATAAATTGTTATTATTAATGAGGCTGTTGGTTTTGCAATCAGGCCTACGAGTGGCGGTCAGCGATCAGGCCCCACTGTGTTTGGTGCTGTACAAATGAATGGGAAAATATCTGGTTTTCTCCCAGGGGAGGCAGAGACCAGCTCCAGGGGTGCGGGTAGAGGTGTGGGGACTGATACCAGCTGGGCCTTAGGGGAGCCGAGCAGAGTGGACATAGGTGGGTGGACATAGGTGGGTATCACTGAGCTGTGCATCAGGGGGAAATGACTCCCTGAGCTGTTCTCCATCTGTGGTTTGTTTTATTTCACAGGGCGATTCTGAAGGCCCCCTGGTGTGTGGGAAAACAGCCCAGGGCGTCGTCTCCTGGGGGCCTCCCACCCCTCCTGGGGTGTACACGAGAGTCTCCACCTTCATCCCCTGGATACGGGCGACGATGAGGAGGCTGCAGCCCTGAGCCAAGCCAGGAATAGCTGCGGGGGCTGGAGCTGCGTCACTTCTGTCCTTTGGTGATGCCCAGATGTAGGGCCTGCTTTGAAGATTATCTGAGCCCTCCCCCCCTCTCCAGAATATCCCCCCACCACCATCGCTCCACTCGGGCAGTGCCCAGCCCATGAAGATCAAGGCAGTGGGACTAGGGGAGTTAGGAACCACGTTCAAGACCAGCTCCTACCCGGAGTTAGGCTGCTTCTTCTCTAGGGAAACAGCTGGTTTATTTTCCTGGGGGTAATGGACACAAGCCAAACCCTGGGGCAGACCCAGCGGTTTGTAGCTCCCTGCCATGTCAGCCGGTCGAGTGACCATTTATTGGGGGATCTTCATTGGTACCTGACCTGCTAAAGCCTGTGAAAAGTGCAGCCTGCCCTGGCCTCACAGGACCTATCCCATGGGTTAGTTCATCGGGCTGGCCACCACCCCTTCCAAACACACCTGTTCCCAGCGCCAGTGAGGCCAGTGAGACCGGAACGCAGAGAAGGCTGCACTGAACTGACTGCATTTCAATGCCCGGCGCTGATCCCCGGTGCTGATCGCCTCCTTCCCACCTTCCCTGCCCCACCCTGCCGCGCGGCCTGTTGCATTTTGTTCCCTGCTCCGTTGCCAGCAATGAATAAAAATGAAGTTATAAAAAATAGTGTTTCAGGTACTGAGCGATCAACTCGAGCTGTGAAATCCAGAGCAGCTGCTGCATCTGCCAGGGCCAGGTGGGAATTAACCCCACAGGGGAAGGCTGGGCTTGTGGTTAATGTGCTAAGCTTGGGCCTAGGACACATCACATTTTTGACACTGAGTACACGTCCCCACCCCTTTTCTCCACTTGATCCTTCCTGACTAGCTGGTGATCATGGATTTTAACTGCCCAGTCATGGGAATCATCCTACCAGGTTCCAGTCACACCTGCTACACCAAACTGATGCTCCTGGAGGAGCAATTCCAATTCCTCATATTTGTTCCCCAGACTCCTTCCACTGGTGCAGAGGTGAGTCAAGAATTTCTTCTCTTCATTTAATTGGGGCTCCTGGATTAAATTTGTTCTTGAGTTTTGCTGAGAGCTCATTTCTTCCCCCTCTTTACCCTCTCCTTGGCCTGTTAGTTTAGCCCTCCCTTTACTGCTCTAGCCGGCCTGAACCCATGGAGATTGGTCCCTGTCATAGGTTTCACCCCCACTCTGAACCTTAGAGTATAGATGTGGGGACCTGCGTGAGAAGCCCTAAGCTTAATTACCAGCTTAGGTCAATATGTTGCCACCATCCAAATATTTGTGTCATTTGGAAAACTCTGTCTCCAACCCCCAAACCTTCCCCTCTCTGGGTAGCCTTGAGAGACTCCTCCACCAGTTCCCTGGTGAACACTGACTGAAACTCCTTGGACCTTAACACAAGGAAGAATTACTTCCCCCCTCTCCACTCCCCCCCCCCCACCAATCCCTGGTGAGTCCAGATCCAACCCCCTTGGAGCTAAAAACAAGGAAATATCAATCAGGTTCTTAAAAAGAAGGCTTTTAATTAGAGAAAAGAAAGGTAAAAGAAAAAAACCCCTCTGGGAGATAGCATACAAGCTGATCTCACAGACAACAGATTCAAAACACAGGATGTTCCCCATGGCAAAAACCTTAGTACACACAAGAATACCCAATTTGATTATCCCCTTAATGCCAAGACAAATTACAAAAAGAAAATAAACATAAACCTATTTAGTTCCTTCCTTAATACTCACTATGATAAGAGGCTGATTCCTTGATCTTTTCCACTCTGGCCAAAACTGAAACTGACTCTAAACAAAGGAAACTTCCCTCCTTCCTTTTGAAACATCTTGTTCCCCCATTGGTTCCTCTGGTCAGGTGTCAGCTAGGCTAGGTGAACCTCTTAACCCTTTACAGGTAAAAGAGGCATTTACACCTTAACTATCTGTTTATGACAGTCCCCTTCTCCTGAGGTGGAGTCCATCCAAACTCTGCAGCCCCCTCTCCCCATAGAAGATAGACTGATGTTCCACAAACCCTGCACCCTCCACACCACCTATATAGAGAGTAATCAGACCCCATCGCAGCCTGAGTCTTAGACTAATCCAGCCCAGCACATTCATTCTCCTCTCGTCAGACCTGCTCTCCAGTCCCCTGAGCACCCTCACAGCCCTTCTCTGCATCTGCTCCAGTCTGAATTCCTCTGTCCTGCACACGGATAATGCAAATTGGTTCCCGATGGGAAGCCGGGTTCATGGCAGCTCCTGGTGCACCCTGAACAGTGATGGCAGGTGTTTGTTGAGGTCGCAGCACTGGCCAGGGCAGCTGGAGTCCGGCATCCCACGACCCCGGGAAAGGTGCCCAGCAGCACGCCTGGCCCCAGGAGCCTGCCTTGGGAGCCCCAGAGCTAGGGGCAGTGGCCTGGCTTGGCCCAGATGTGTCTCGCTCAGAATCATGTGAGGCCTGGCATTTGGGTTTGCCTGCCACAGATTAGCTCCTGCACGGTGGGGCTGAATCAGGTCCATCTGGGGTGATGCCTCCCCCCTCTATAGGCAGAGGCAGGGGGAGCAGGAAATGGACAGGTTGCACCCCTCAGAAAGCCCATGTGACACATGCACAGGCCTGTGGAGGACGGATGTGGGTCCTGGCTGAGACCCTCAGAAACCTCAGGGTCATCATGCAAGCACTGTGGTTCCTTCTTTCTCGCATTCAAGATGCCGGGGATAAGGCCACTTGGTGAGGAATGACCCACAGCCTGGAGTGCTGCACAGCTGGGGCCATACAAAGTTGGAGCCCGGCCTACATAGATACGAGCTCTGGCAGCTCTGCAGCCCATGGGACGTTCCTCCACCCCCATGCTGGTCTGTTGGTCAATGTGGCAAATGCTCTCCAGTTGAGGTGACACATCAGCCCCCTCATTCACAGGAGCGGGAGAGGACACAGCTCAGGATGGTGTTGCAGATGGGGATTTACAAAGAGCGACTTAGTGCAGGCCTGGGCCTATGGATTCCAGGCCTCGGGTGAGATGCAGTAATGTTCCCTGCCCACTGAGCCAGTCAGTACCCCAGACCTGGGTCCTCATCAGAGCCGGTGTCCTCCAGAGAGGAAAGGCCTCTTCTTGCATTTACCATTGCCACTGACAACAGAGGGAGATGCAGCTAGACTGGCTGAATCCTAGTGATTTGTTTTTCCTATTGCCCTGCTCTGACAGACAGCTCAGACTGCCGGGTTTAATCACTGCGTGGCTGGGGCTCCCCTCTCCTAATTAACAGAGATCCAGGAGGGAAGGAAACACTCACAGGGATGGAATTTCATAGAATTCTGTGTTGATTCCAGAGGACACAAACCAGTCTGTGAAATTAACAAGTTAAAAGGGCAGATGGTGGGGAGGGAAGGAGACTTTAACGACCCAGGTTTCAGAGTAGTGTCGGAGAAAAACTCAGTTCTTGCTTTTTCGTTTGGGTGCAGCAAAATCAAATACTTTATTATTTCTCCAGTAATTACAATGGAGGGAGAGAGTGCCATAGGACACAGGGTCGCCCCAGTCCCGGACAGGTCTCTCAACTGGTAAACAATTAGAGCAAGCCTTTATACTTTTGTTACTGACAATAACTAGCAATAATACAGACAATAAAGAGCAACAACTACATTTGTTTATACATAAGCCATTCTGCTATCTTGTTTTCTCACTCCTAGAAGACACCAGGCTGCATATTTGGTTATCAGTTACAAGGTCGTAATAACTTTTTACACAGTTCTTTCCCTCTGCCTCACACTATCCTTGCTTCTAGAAGTCTCAAGTCATTAGGGTTACAGCTGGGCTAACTCTTGCTAACTGACTGACATGCATTAAGATCCCCTTCAAATCCTTATTAATTCTTTCCCTGCTTCCACAGTAGCAGCCATGTTAGTCTGTATCTGCAAAAAGAACAGGAGTACTTGTGGCACCTCAGAGTCTAACAAATTTATTTGAGCATAAGCTTTCATGGGCTACAGCCCACTTCATCGGATACATAGAATGGAACATACAACAGGAAGATATTTATACATACAGAGAACATGAAAAGATGGAAGTAGCAATACCAACTGTAAGTGATACTTTCTTGGGGAAAACAGTTTTAGGAAGAAATCACTGGAGACACACAGCTGTAAACCTTGGAGCAGCCATTGACTGCTACACGCAGAACTAACCAACAGCAAGCCAAACAGGCTGGGCTACCCCCTAGTAATCTGACTCAGTTGCCATAGCAACACAAGATTCTATTACCATGACAACCAAATACACAACATATTCCTCCCCCTTTAATAAGAAGGTCCCCAAAATAAAACAAACACTAACTAGAGAAGGAGGGTAGACTGCCTCCATTCCCGGCTAACCCCCGGGGATTATTTTGCCCCGTAACCATGGGTTCGGCCTAGCTAAAGATCCAGCCGACAAGGAGGCCTTCTGTCTCAAGGTGGATTATGGCGGACTTCTGGTATTGTTGCACCCGGAAGTGTCTTGGGCATGGGCCTGACAATGGGCTCAGGGTTCGTAGGGCGAAGAGGTGAGGATGGGGTATCAGCTTGTGCCGGGCAGAGGGGTATCTCTGCCCCTGGCAGTAATGGAGGGGGACAGTCAGGAACAGGTGACTCTTGATTCGGTGTCTCGCGGGAAGTGGTGAAGTCAGGCAACTTAACTGAAGATGTGTCCTGAGGACTGGTATGACCGGGCAGCAGCTGATCTACATGTTGCTGCCAGGTGAGCTCCTCTGCAGTCCAGACTGTGTAGGAAACAGGTCCCGTTTGAGCGATGACAGTGGCAGGGACCCATTTAGCTCCAGAAGTATAATTCTGAGACAAAACCAGCTGTCCTGGGTTAAAGGTTCATGAAGTCTTTTGCTCTGGGTGCAGGCCTGATTACTTGATCTTGCTGCTGACGTTGCACAATTTGTCTGGGTTCAGAAGGTTTCAGCAGATCAAAGCAAGTGCACAGCTGTCATCCCATCATTAGAAAGGCCGGGGATGCTTTGGTTGTAGCATGAGGTGTGTTTCTGTAGGATAGTAAGAAGGTGTCCAGACGCTTTTGAATGGATAATTGTCCCCTTGCCGATTTCAAAGCTTGTTTCATTGTCTGCACAAATCTTTCAGCTAATCCATTGGTGGATGGATGATATGGTGCTGAAGTGATGTGGTGTATCCCATTTGCCTTCATAAACTTTTGAAACTCCTGAGAGATGAACTGCGGTCCGTTGTCACTCACAAGTTATTCTGGCAGACGGAAACGACTGAAGAGTCCTCGTAGTTTTTGGATAGTACTCTCTGCAGTAGTGGACGGCATTATAGAGACTTCTGGCCATTTAGAATGGGCATCTACCACCACCAAGAATATGCTTCCTTCAAGGGGGCTAGCGAAGTCAACGTGAATACATTGCCACGGGTTTTCAGGCCAGTCCTATGGATGTAGGGGTGTCCACTGGGGTGCATTCCTCACACCCTGACATGACATACAAGCTCTTGCCTTCTCTTCAATAGCACTGTCCAATCCA
Organism: Mauremys reevesii; assembly: GCF_016161935.1. Lineage (NCBI taxonomy): Eukaryota > Metazoa > Chordata > Testudines > Geoemydidae > Mauremys > Mauremys reevesii. The sequence continues at coordinate 6,709,418 of NC_052635.1, forward strand.
GGCCACCAAAAATAGCTTTGTGCAATTTCCTTCATGCGCACTATTCCACAGTGACCGGAATGGAGCTGTTCTAACATCTGTGATCTCAGTGGTGGTGGGATAATGACACGTCTCCCCGACAACAAGCAACCAGATTGGATTGATAACTCTGTCCTCCTAGACATGTAGGTAACAAGGTTGGGTGAGACCGGAGAGGTTTGTTGAGATGTTCCATGCATCACCAGGTCCATAACTTGGGACAATACTGGGTCAACTCGAGTTGCCTTCTTTACCTGAGAAGCGGTGATGGGTGTGTTCTCTACAGTAAGTAAAAGATTTCCTTCTGGGCAATATCTTGATGTTTGACTGGCAAAGGCAGCCTTGAGAGAGCATCCGCATTGCCGTGCAGAGTGGATTTACGATATTGGATTTCATATGTGTGTGCATACGACTAGCGGCTAATGGAGAAATGTCTGTGCGGGGTCCAAAAATTGAAGTCAGGAGTCGATGGTCTGTGAGAAGAGTAAACTTCCGTCAGAACAGGTGCTGATGAAACTTCCGAATTCCAAAAAAGATTCCTAATGCCTCACGTTCGATTTGGGCATAGTTAGTTTCTGCTTTGCTTAGAGTGTGTGAAGCAAAAGCAATAGGTATCTCTTCTCCTGAAGGCATAATGTGTGACACAACTGCTCCCACTCCATAAGGGGACGCATCACAGGCCAACTGTAGGGGTAAGGATGGATCAAAGTGCGTCAGAACTTCAGAATTTAGCAATTCATCCTTAGCTTTGTTAAATGCAACATCACAGGCTTCAGTCCACTTCCAGGCCTTGTTCTGCCCAAGGAGTTTGTGAAGTGGTTTTAGCAGTGTGGCTAACTGTGAGATAAATTTTCCATAGTTCAATAGTCCTGGAAGTGAGCGAAGCTGGCTAACATTTTGAGGAGGGGGAGCCTCCACAATAGCCTACAACTTTGCTCTATTCAGCACAGAGAGATTATATATGACATCACATGTTAGCTAATAATAACATCATACTATAAATGAGTAATAAACTAAAATCATTGGCTACACATCCATCCATCCATCCATCCATCCATCCATCCATCCATCCATCTGCAAGAGCCAGTCATTCAGCCATGCCTCTGTAATACCCAGCTATATCTCCAGTCAGGCTGGAGGAGGTGGACGCTCCTCTCTAAAGCTTCAGATGCAGGGTTTTCTTGATCCAGCACATGTATTTGGAGAACCTGGTAAACACACTGGGAGTTGACTCATCAGCGTTGCCATGGGAGACTATGCCCTGGGCCTTCCCATCACAGACTGGGGGGCTCCCGGAGTCGCCCTGAGAAGCAAACACCAGGCACGGGGTTACTGATGTCCAAGCAAAGGATGGGCTGCATTCTGTATTCACAGTCCTGAAATCCAGCTCCTTACCCTGCTTCCTGGGGACTCACAGTCAAATCACTCCAAGGACGTGCCCGGGGCTCCCACTCCATGGTCCAGGGACCCAGCAGACCCCTGTCCCTGATTTCTCAGATCTGCCCAGTTCCAGTGTCTGATTTCTAACATCCATCCCTGATTTTTTTTAACCTGCTCATTTCCCATGCCGGATTCTGCTGATTTCCAGCATCCCTATCCTTGATTTCTAGGATTTCCTGCTGATTTCTCAGATCCACCCCTGGGCTCTTTCTTTTATTAATTCCCATCATCTCTCTCCTAGGAGACAGTTGATTCCAAAACTGGATTTCTAGGATCTCTCCCTAGGGTCAGAGAAGGGGTGTACTTGTCTGGCTGGGGGGGAGCAGAAATTCCCGACCCTCACTGATTTGAGTCCATTGTTATGGGCATACATGTGCTAATGTAGCTGTAGCCAGGGCCATCCTTACCCATATGCAAACTACGCAGCTGCGTAGGGCACCAGGAAATTGAGGGTACCAAACTGACGCAAATTTCCTGGTGCCCTACGCAGCTGTGTGCTTCTCCAGTGCCCAGCCCGATTTCCCGGCCAGCTGAGCCAGCCAGGAAATCTGCCCCTGCCCCTACTCTGCCCTGCCTCTTCCTCAAATCCTCCGCCCCTGCTCTGCACCTCCTCTTCCCACCCATGCTCCACCCCATCTCCATCCCCACTCCACACCTTGCCCTGAGCTACGTCCCGGGGGAATGCAGCAGGGTCGGCGTTCCCCTGCACTCACCAGGTGGCGGGAAGTGGAACGACCCAGCCCAAGCCCGCTCCACTCCGCTGGCTCCCAGCCACACCACCAGTGAATGCTGGGGGTTGGTTCCCCTCTGCCCCCAAGTCCCAAGGCTGGGAGCCAAGGGGCCCAGAGCAGAGCAGGCTGGGGCTCTGTCACTCCACTTCCCACTGCCCCGTGAGTGCGGGGTCAGGCCTGCCCTACGATCACTGGGCGGCAGGAAGTAGAGTGACCCGGCCCCCAACCTGCTTCGCTCTGCCGGCTTGTGCTGGGGGGTGGTTTCCCCCCTGCCCCACAAGCCAGCTTCTGTACCACACAGTGTCTAGGGACGGCCCTGCCTGTAGCCTGTATACAGCACTAATACCGTGCTCTGTTGGCAACAAACCTGGCCAAGCGCCTTCTCCAATAAACCAAGCCTGTGATCTTCTTGGACAGTTTGACTGAAGTCTGTTGTGCAGGCTGTCTGGTCAGACTCAGTGCAGCACACACAGAGAACACACACGTAGCCAACAACTGACAACACTGATGACCCTGACCACTAATCTGGTAAGTAGGTGAGCTGCCTTCTGTTGGAATCGTGACCTAACATGGCAGAAAGCTACGAGACAGGGAAGCCTCTTATCCCCGTCCTGCAAATCCCCATAAGTTTGATGAGATATGGACGCTCTGGGTTGCCAGCAAACTGTTAGAGAAGAAGGAGCAGGTTGACCTAGAGGAGGATTTGAGTACGGGCTTCTTTATTGCGATACTTGTTCCCCAATTGTGGAGTAAGCACTGGATTAGTTACAGCACACTCTTCTTTATCTAAGTTAGTATGTAAACGCCTATGTCCATTACAACACCTCAAAACCCTTATTAAGTAATAGAAACACCTTTACTATTCGTATTCCCACCCCGTCTATTGTTCACAGCATTATGCATGTTGTACAGGCATTTTTACCTTGAAAATACATTTCTTTGCAGTAATTGGTTGCTACAAATTCCCTTAATCAGCGGTTCTCAGGGGAGGGAGGAAGGGGCCATGACCCAGGGCTCGCTTGTGTAGCTGGGAAAGGAAGGGACGGGGAGATAACACTTCTTTTACAGAAAGGGTATTCTTAGTTTAGACAACTACGTTTTTCATGCAGCTGCAGGTTTATCAATCCTTACAAGCAACAGGGAAGGGAAAAGTATGGCAACTTATGTATCAAACAAAGAAATACTGCCTGCTTATGCCTTTATCCCCTAATGCCATGTCAGCACATCAGCAGCTTCCCAGGTCTTTACTTAATCCTAACATATCCCAACACAAAGGATGTCCATAAGAATTTTAAAAAGAACACGGGGAAGAAACATAGAATGGAATCTGTAAGGCTAGAGCAGAGACAGAAGTCTGGGAAAATAAAAGCGTAATTTCTGACTGGATGGAAATCTCATGGCAGGCTCAACTGATCCCTCCCTCCCTCCATCCTGCTTCAACATCTATCCATCATCCATCCTTCCCTCCTTCTGCAATATTTATCCATCATCCATCCTTCTGTAATATCCATGTCTGCCTTCTCATCTGCCATCCATCCATTGTTCCACAGTATCTATTCATCATCTGTCCACCCGCCCTTCTGCCATACCCAGAAGTCTTCTCATCTACCATTTTAACTATCCATCCCCAATATCCATCCATCTAGCTCTCCATCCACCCTTCTGCAATAGCCATCCTTCTGTAGACTTTTTATTTTATGTAAAGTTAATTTTGTACTATGTAGATGGGTTCGGCTCTGTTGGCTACAGTTTCAAGCTCACAGAGTGAAAGTCACCTCGGCTACTTGCTTCAGATTTAGAGTTTTTAGGAACACATAAAGACCAAAGGTAGTGACCACACACACATTTCACAAGGACAAGGCCTAGTCTGTTTTTCAAGTTTTATTAAAGCTACAGTTAAAGTTATGATGACCCAAGCATGTAGAAATTCTATACAGACCTAGGCACACGTTACATATACAGTTACACTCACACCCTTAATGATATTCTTAAGGTCTGATGGCTGCCTGGCCAAATGATTGTCAGTAGAGGGATGGTTCCTGCTGGGGTTTCCAATAGGGAGCTCAATTTTCCTAATTTGAGCACCCTCTGCTTATAATGTGATTCCAACTATTCCTCATTAGGGCCTTCCCATCACAGACAAGGGGGCCTGTGGAGTTGCCCTGAGAAGTAAAATCAGCAGGTGAGGAGTTACTGATGTCCAAGAAAAGCGCGGGCTGTATTCTGTATTCATGGTCCTGAAATCCAGCTCTGTACCCTGCTTCCTGGGGACTCACAGTTAAGTCACTCCTTCCTTAGAGGTTTTTAAAGTCAGGCTTGACAAAGCCCTGGTTGGGATGATTTAGCTGGGGATTGGTCCTGCTTTGAGCAGGGGGTTGGACTAGATACCTCCTGAGGTCCCTTCCAACCCTGATATTCTATGATACGCCCGGAGCTCTCACCCACAGTCCAGGGACCCAGCTGGCTTCTGTAACTGATTTCTAGGATCTGGGCATTCCGGTGTCTGATTTCTAGCATCCATCCCTGATATCTTTAATCTGCTCAGTTCCCATCCCTGATTCCAAACCCTGATTTCCAGCATCTGGCTGACTCCTGCCCTTGATTTCTAGGATCTCATGCTGACTTCTCAGATCCATCCCTGGGTTCTTGATTTGGGAATTCCCATCATGTGACTCCTAGGATTCAGCAGATTCCCAACCCTGATTTCTAGGATCTGTCCCTCACTATTAAGATCCATCCCTGATTTCCAGGATGTGATCCGTGTCCTTGACCTCTGGGGCTCTGCACACCCTGGGGACTGAGCAGATATGGGCCCTGCACCCCTGGAGGTCTGTGACTATGTGGGGCCCTGCACCCCTTGGGGCTCTGCACATGTGGCTTCCTGCACCACTGAGGCTGTGCACTTCTGGGGCCCCTTAGCCCTAGGGCTGTTCACATCTGGGGCCCTGCACCCTTGGAGGCTGTGCACTTGTCTGGACCCAAACCCCCTGGGGTTATGCTCTTCTCAGGCCCTGCACCCCTGGGCCTGTGCATATCTGGGGCACTGTAGTGCAGGGGACATGCATATCTGGGGCCCTGAACCCCCGGCGACTGTGCATATTGGGGCCACTATGCCCTCCCTGACCAGCCTGACCCCTGGGGAGCAGGTGTATGAGCAGCAGTGTCATGGCCCAGCTGGGGAGGGGGCATCTGCCTGGGCAGTGGGTTACAGGCCCGGCTGGGCAGCGGGGATGCCAGGCAGGAACCCTCAGGTCATGTGCACAGGGGTCTGGGTGCACAGGGGGACCTGCTGTCTCAGCACTTGGACCCCCCACCACATCAGCTGTGGGGGAGGGTGGAAAAGGGGAGTCCCCATGTGGGGCCCCTCAGCCCCTGAGTGCATTTGGGGGGTGGGGCATGGGCATTGCAGGGCTCTTCTCACCCTGGGCAGTGCTCTGCAGCCCTGCTGAGGGGGGGGGGGGAAGTGGTCAGACACTAAGAGGAAGGGCCCGATTTGAGGCCTGTGATGTGGTTAACTTGGCCTCGCCTCAGTGTCTCTCTGCAACAGGAAGTCTCCTGTGTGTGGCTGGGGCCTTCAGGACTGCGGGCTCACAGACTCGCTTGCCTGCCATTTTGCAAAGCAACGTTGTCCCCACTCTCCCTTCACATCCAGGGGAAGGCGCTGGAGGAAGGTTCCTATACGGACAGGTGACCTCCACAGCTGGGGCTGCGGCACATCTGGACACTGCTCAGCCTGGAGCCGTGCACATCTGGGGCAGAGCCGAGACCTGATGCAGCTTGCAGTGACCCCTCCTGGTCCATGCCCGCACCTGGTCAGTATTGATAACATGTAACCATCTGAGCCCATAAAACAATAACTCTGGCAACATGCTCTGCTTGGCAAACAGATGAGGTTTCTGAAATTAGTTTAGTCTCTAAAGGCTTTGTTTTGATTTCTTCTGCAAAACCAGGTGTGTCAGTATCTGGAGGATAGGCAACCGTTACAGAGGTTTTACCTCCCTTTGCAAAGCTTCAGCCAGTCCTCGAAGAGCAAACTTGGCTGGAGAATAAGCTGTGTAACCAAATGGTCCCACCTGTTCAGCCTGAGATGATGCAAACACAATCCTTCCCATTCTTCATTCCTCCATGGTAGCAATTATGGCATGGCTTGCGTAAAGCTGAGACATCTGCTGACATGGCTTCGCTGGCCTCTTCCTCCAGGCTGGGGGCGGGGAGAGATCAGGCCCAACTGGGTCAGGGTCCCCACAGCTCAGCCCTCGGAGCCCTGCTCAGTTGGCAGCTTCCCATTCGGGGGCCAGGAAGGGTTGGGGACACACTTAGCTGGGAGCCCCCTGTGCCCCTGACACCTGTGCACCACTGGGTACTGCGCACATCTGGAATGACACTGGGGGAAGTGGTACAGCAGCTAACAATAGTCGTGGCTCTCGCCCCAGGTTGGGATTATTATGGCCCTTTGATCCTTCTCAGCTGTCCCCCTGCCCCGCAGTGTGGGTGTGAGCCAGGGGGAGGGCTGTGGGTCAGGGAGACCAGATTCCCCCGCCTGTGACAGTGCCGCTTCCCACAGACACCCAGACTGGGGCAAAAACAATTAATCTAATTCTCAACCCCTCTGAGCCAGCCATTCTTGGAGGAGAGTCGGCACCTCCTAGAGGGGAAAGGTCCCATATCCCATTCCCCACACACCTGAGCCAGCCAGGGCCCGGCCATGGGGCTCGATGGGAGCTGGTGCCCCCAGAGGGGAAAGGGCCCCTGGCTCATTGCCCAGCCCTTTAGCCAGCCAGCCTCCATCCTGGGGCTTTATTGGAGCTGAGATTCCCTAGAGGGGAAGCCCCATGTCCATTCCCCACCCACCTTCCCATGAAGGGTCACTGTGTGGCAAGAGGCTGGATCCCATGAGAAGCTTTGTCCGTTGCTGGGGGTGAGGGGCTGAATGGACACCAGTGGTTACCTGCTTGTGGCAATATGTCCTAGGGGGCCCATTGCATGTTTGGCACCTGTGAAAATCTCCCCATATCCCCCCATTGGGAGATGCTGGGTGTTGAGGTTCCATGGGATTGAGCCCCAGGACTTGACAGGATGGGCTGCGGATTTCCAAGGGGTGTTAGAGGCCCAATTCCCACTGAAAGTCAATGGGTTCCTGCATGCGGCTTTGAACATCCCAGCCTGGCTGTGTGTGATAGCGGCAGCCAGTTCTAAGGGTCCCGGAGGGAAGTAAACACCCATGAAGGCTAAATGTCATTACACTTAAATGATGCTGGCTATGTCATGTAGGAGTAGAAACAGCTGATTGACCCAAAGGGGTTCCCTGGGGACCAACCTAGCGAACGCAGGGGCTGGGGCACTGGCTGGTGGAGCTGTGCGTCTCTGAGAAAAGCAGCAGAAAGACTGGAGAAGCTGCCAGAGAAGGCACCAGCCACAGCCAAAGACGCATGGGTAGTATGACCCTGCGCTAAGCCTGGGGAGAGAGCTTTTGGGCAGAGTGCTGGCTGAAGGAGGCTTGGGACTGGGAGTAAAGAAACAGTCACTGGTTGTTTCATTCCAACTGCATTCAGAGAAACAGGACTTTGGACATGCTTTGTAAATAAATAGGGAATAATAGACCTAACACCACAATTTCTCCTCCTAAGGAAACATCCTGCAACACCCCACTCGCTGCTCAGGCCAAGGGAGGTAACCATTCCTTGAGCAGCACAGCAGGGTATGTGTTGCTGACACCTTCTGTACCCAGCACAATATTAGTGGCCCAAAATGACAAGAGGCAAGACCCAGGACAGGGGCTGGCTGGCTCAGGGGCAGGGAATGGGACACGGCACCTTTCCCCTCTAGGGGAACTTGCTCTAATCCGGCCCCAGGATGGGGACTGGCTGGCTCATTGGTGCGTTTCTTACCTCAGGTTGCAGTTACAATGTGCTGCTGTCACCATCACATCCTTCCGGATCAGGAACCTTCTGCAGCCTCCTTCTCCATTTCCTCCTGTCTCTATCTTCACAAAGGCCACATAGGGTCTGGAGTGACATTCAGCTTCCCATCCCCAGATGATCTCCAGAGAACACAGGATGGGAATTGAAATTAATAAGCAATGTGGTTAAGGGGCTGTGGGGCCGCGGTATGTGGGAGCCAGGGCCAGATCGAGGCACCAGCCAAACAAGCTCGTTCTTTGGGTGGCAGATTCAAGGGACGGCTTCCCTCCAATCCTAGGGCTGCCCCTTTTTTTTTTAATTTCTGCCGCTCTGGCCGCTCTATAGGGGGCGGCAGCGCGGAGGAGGGGAGCGCCCTGCTAGGAGCCGGCTTTGCGCTCCGTCTGCCCCAGCCGGTGCCAGGTCTGCAGCAAGCCTGGCAGCCAGCGTCCTTCCCTCCCCACTGACCGGAGCGGCGCGGAGCCATCCTGGCAGGCAGCGCAGTGGGAGGGGCCGAGTGGTGAGCGCCCTGGCTGAAAGAAGCCCTTGCCACCCCCTTCTCTCCCCCCGCCTCCGCTCCCTTCCCCCTGCTAGCCAGGGCACGCACTCCACTGCCCAGGGCACATCTGCAGTGCAGGGAGTCCCGCAAGCTGGAAGTTTGCACCCTGGCTCCGGCCGCCCTGCAAGTTTTTTTTTTTTGCTTCACCGCTTCTTGCCCCCTTTTTTTTTTTTGGTTGGGGCAGCAAAAAAGCCAGAGCCAGCCCTGATGGGAGCTGGGAAGCTGTGTGGCCCAGTAGCCAGAGCAAAGGCCTGCAGCTGGGGACACCTGTGTTCTGTTCCCGGCTGTGCTGCTGTGTGATCTTTGGCAAGTCCCAGCCCCTTTCTGTGCCTCAGTTTGCCCATCTGGGGCTAATGATCCTGACCACCCTTTGTAAAGCGCTTTGAAATCTCCTGGAGGGAAGAGCTAGGAGCCCGGATCCCCAAAGGTATTCAGGCTCCCGGTGATTTCAATGGGAGTTAGGCACCCAAACACCTCTGAGGATCTGGGCCTTGATGTTTTTATTTAGCACCAATTTTGTTTATGGCTCAACCCAGCACCTGGATCCTGCCCACCGCCCCAATATTCACCCCCAACCCTGTATCATCCACACACGCAACGTCCAGTCTACAGGCCAGTGATGGAAAAGGCAGTGCAAATTGTTCAGAGAAAACGTTTCTTATTCAGAAAAATTGGCTTTTGTTCCTTCAAGTGCCATTTGTTTTTCAAACAAACGTCCGTTTTCAATATTCTACAAATATTTGGAACTAGACAAGTCTTTCTTTTGCCCCAATGTATCTCAGCAAGGCTTTCTGGGTTCCCTTCCTTTGGGTTTTTCCAACCTCCAGTCAGTAGCACTATAATAAATAATTAAATATTTGTGGGGTGGGAGAGGGAAAAAGAAAAGAAAATACTGAAAACAAAAGTTGAGTCCGGCTCAAAACGTGTGAAACAAAATCATTGAAATTTCAATGTTTTTCACACAACCATTTCAATGTGCTATTGTCACAGACTGTTTAATTTAACTAGCCACGCTCTGTGATCATAGGTTGGCCACCAAAGCCACATGGCCCCATTCCTGCTCTCTGGTAGGGGGAAAGAAAGTTTTTAAGCCAGCCAGAGACACGCTGGAGCTAGGAATTTTGATGGTGGAAACCCCGTGAGGAATGGATTAGGTATAGAAATGATCAGCATTTGTAGAAGTCCTATAGAATTCAGCAGAGAAAATACAACCCATGCTCCGGAATCCCTATAGCTGATGTAAAAGCCTGTGCACACGTGGGAATTCTAATGAATCAAGAGGAAAGTTGTCACCGAATATTGTTCTGGGGTAATGACATGTAGACAGACAGACAGACAGACACAACATAAACAGAGAGATCTAGGGACAGAAGTGAGTCAGACATAATGTAAAAAGCCAGGCAGACACAATCTGGAAACGCAGGAATGTGGCCCTGAGAAAAAGCGAAGAGAAGAACCATTTTGGGCACAGAGACTTGGCTTCAGAGGCAGGCTCTGTACACTGAACAGAGGAGCTGTCTGCTGCTGTTTGATTCTGACTGTGTTCAGGGAAACAGGACTCTTCTCTAGCCTAAACATGCCCAATTCTTTTAGCCTTTCCTAAATCTCTGATCATATTTTTTTGTTCTTGTTTCTCTCCTCTGGACTCTCTCCAGTTTGTTCACAGGGAAGGAAATGTTTCAGTCTGTTCATATCTCAGCGTGTTTCATTTTGATTGAAAATGTTGCAATGAAACATTTCGACATTTCTGAGTGAAACCCCCTGCTTTTGGAATTTCCATTCTGCCAAAAATGTTGAAATCTCAACTCTTCTTAGAAAACAAAGATTGAAATGTTGCCATTTCCTGTTAGATGGGAACACTGATACTCCCTTAGCTCCAGTGCCAACCTGGCCCTATGCACATCAACAGCAAAGCTCCCATCCACATGTATGGGGCCAAGATTTCACCCAGGGTGCTGGCTGTTGGGTAGCCTCAGGGTTGAGTTCACCAGTAGATGCTCCAGTGAAGGTGAAGAGTAGAGATGGTCAGACCATGTGGTATGGAAGGGGGGAGGGTTCCCCTTTTTCCATCAACACTTTTCCTGAAACATTTTGCTAAAAACTCAAAGCCTAACTATGTGTAATCATGGGAGTTGTATTTCAGGTGCCTCATTCTCTTATGGGAACACCGGCCTGGAAGGGCCCTACTGGGCCATGGGATCCAGTTCCTCCTGTCACAGGCAGCCCTGTCATATCATCCCATCCATAAACTTATCAAGCTTTGTGTGCATCCTTGTTAGGTTGTCCTCCCGGCTCCAATTGCTCCCGTTGGACGTTGTTCCAGAACCTCCTCCCTCTGATGGTTAGAAACCTTCCCCTCGTCTCCAGCCTCCATTGATCCCTGCCACTTTTATTCCCATTTGATTTGTCCTTTAGCTTCAACAGCTCGTCTCCCTCCCTGGTGTCCCCCTGCCCCCTCCTGATGTATTTATGGAGCAACCAGACCCCTCTCAGCCTGTGTTCTATGCCAAGCTAGCCCAGGTATTTTATTCCTTTTTCAACAGACCAGCTTTCCATTCCCCTGATCGTCCCACCAGCCCTTCTTAACACCTGCCCCAGCTGAGATTCCTCTTTCTGGGACAGGGCTGTCCAGAAGTCTGCACCGGATTCCAACTGAGCAATGCCCAGAACCTTCTCCGCTGGCATTAAAACCTTCCTCTCTATTGGAGACACCTCGGCTGCTTCATCCCAGGACTGCATGGGCCTTTCTTCTGGCCACATCCCGATGGTGGCCCACTGGGCCGGTGCAACCATTTAGGCGACCTAGCGGGTGCCTAGGGTGCTGGGATTTGGGGGGCGCCATTTTATTCGGCAGTGACAGCGGCAGCCGGAACTTCGGCCGCCCTGGTCGCCACCGGCATTTAGGCAGAGGGAGCTGCTGCAAGTAAGGGGGGGCATGCAGGGGAACTCCCCGCCCCAGCTCACCTCTGCCCCGCCTCCTCCCTGAGCATGCCATGGCCGCTTCACTTCTCCCACTTCCCAAGCTTGCGGCGCCAATCAGCTAGGCGCCGCAAGCCTGGGGGGCGGGAGAAGTGAAGCAGTGATGGCGTGCTCGTGCTCATGCATGGAGCAGGAGTGAGCTGGGATGGGGGGGTGCTTCAGGGCGGAGGGTGGGGAGCTGCCGCAAGGGAGGCACCTCAGGGCGGAGGGGGGTAGCTGCCGTGGGGAGGGATGGGCACCTCAGGGCGGGGGCGCGCAAGGTGGAAGTTTCACATAGGGCGCGAAACATCCTTGCACTGGCCCTGGTGGACCATGGTCATCCTGTGATTCACTCCCTCCCTGTCTGTCACTTCCAGCTGATGAGCCCCTGGCTCAGAGGAGAAATTCTTGTTTCTTGTCATTATGTGCATGAGCCCATGTCCTATTTCAACCTGTTTCCACCAGCACTTTGCACAAGGGCACTAACACTGGAGAGACCTCTCTGCAGTTATCCTATGTGCTGGGCTCACCGGCTGGGCTGCATCTCCCATGATGCAGGATGGGCTCCCGTCTTGAGGCAATGGAGCATGGGAGGGGCATGTCCATGGTAGTTTCCATTGGCTCCTTGGCCTGGAGCAGCTTGTTGTACCCCCAGTAGCTTTGGGCAGGGAACTATTTACCTGGAAGGCTGATTTCTTGGTGTGGGGGCTGCCAGCAGAGCATGGTGATGGGGTTGTAATGCTGGTACCGCTCTTTGCACAGGCTGTCTGACATCACCTCCTGCTCTGCCTCCAGCAGCCTGTCAGTGGTGGTGTTCACTCCTGTCCGACCCCACCCAGCCACACTGCACTCGGAGCCTGGGCTGATGTGGTGATTGGCCTCCAGAAGGGAGACAAGTCCCACCCACTCGGTCAGCTCCGCACTGTGCCACAGCTGACATGAGCAGAAGAGAGAGAGAATGGATCCAGATCAGCGCAGGGGTGATGGGATGTGGGCGGTGCCTGTAGCCCTGTGAGGTCACTGGGGGCGGGGTGATGGGATGGGGGCGGTGCCTGTAGCCTTGTGAGGTCACTGGGGGCAGGGTGATGGGATGGGGCGGTGCCTGCAGCAGTGTGAGGTCCCTGGGGGGGGGGTGATGGGATGGGGGTGGTACCTGCAGCAGTGTGCGGTCCGGGGGTGGGGTGCTGGGTTGGGGGCGGTGCCTGTAGCCCTGTGAGGTCACTGGGGGCGGGGTGATGGGATGGGGCGGTGCCTGCAGCAGTGTGAGGTCCCTGGGGGTGGGGTGATGGGATGGGGCCGGTACCTGCAGCAGTGTGAGGTCACTGGGGGCGGGGTGATGGGATGGGGGTGGTGCCTGCAGCAGTGTGAGGTCACTGGGGGTGGGGTGATGAGATGGGGGCGGTGCCTGCAGCAGTGTGAGGTCACTGGGGGTGCGGTGATGGGATGGGGGGGGTACCTGCAGCAGTGTGAGGTCACTGGGGGTGGGGTGATGGGTTGGGGTGGTACCTGCAGCAGTGTGAGGTCACTGGGGGAGAGTGATGGGATGGGGGTGGTGCCTGCAGCAGTGTGAGGTCACTGGGGGTGGGGTGATGGGATGGAGGTGGTACTTGCAGCAGTGTGAGGTCACTGGGGGCGGGGCGATGGGGTGGGGGTGGTACCTGCAGCAGTGTGAGGTCACTGGGGGTGGGGTGATGGGATGAGGGCGGTACCTGCAGCAGCATGACGTCATTGCCAGTTCTGTCCTGGCTTCATGAAGTCTTGTACTTCAAGGTATTTATAGGTGTTGCTGGAAAAGCCAAGGGGAAAATATAGGGGCATTAGTGCCCATTGGACAGCAGGGTATTTGTAGATGTTTGAACTCACCCCTGCGGCACCTCCTGTTGATGACTTCCGGGAATTAGCTCGAGTTTCAGCCCAGAGTGCGTTCTGCAGGCCGGTGATCCACTTGTCTCTTGCTGTTGGCTCCCGTGTCCCTCCCTGGACCCAGTTCCCCTTTTACCTGGGGTTCTGCCCCCTGGCAGTAACCCCTTTCTCTCAGGGTCTCCCCCTCCCAGGGAATCCCCACCCACTCTCCCCACCTTGCCTCAGTATCAGGCTACTGCCAGTCATCATCTAGCCCCACGCCCTGGGGCAGACTGCAGTATCAGCCACTCATCACTGGCAAGGAGGGTTTGGACCTGCTGCCTTGGCCTACCCCTGGGCTGCCCTCTGCAACCCCCAGTACCTGTTAGCCCAATGCTAGGCCACAGCCTGGGGCTTTCCAGGCTGGAGCTCCCCAGCTCCTCTGCCTTTCCCCAGCCCTGCTCCGTTCAGGTACCCTGTGTCTAGCTCCCTGCAGCCAGGCCGTTCTCCCTCTATAGCTAGAGAGAGACTGTTTGGACTCCTGGCTCACAGCCTTTTTATACAGGCCAGCTGTGGCCTGATTGGGGCATGGCCCAGCTGCAGCTGCTTCCCCAATCAGCCCAGCTTTTAGAGCTGCAGCTCTCTCCAGGGCCGCTTTTTAAACCCCTCAGGGCAGGAGCGGGTAACCACCCCGGTACAGTACCCCAGAGCTGGGTGCCCACCCATCACAGACCCTCCGGAAGGGACACAAGCCTAACTCGTGTCATGTGCAGATTTCTACCTACATTTGTGTGACTGAGTAACACAGAGACTCTCTTATGCATCTACATGTGGATGGACTTCCTCCTTCTCCATTCTGGTTGGCTAAAATGAGCCAAAAGACTGACCAATAGAGTGACCCATTGTCCAGTTCTTGTGACCAAGGTTCAAAAAACATGTTGATAAATTGGAGAATGGTCAGAGAAGAGCCACAAGAATGATCAAAAGATTAACTTATACTGAGAAACTCAAGATCAATTGGTTTCAAATTCAGAGGGACCATAAAGGATTCGGTTTGGTTTCTTTCTCAATGATTGTTTCGTGGTATGAGATTTAGCAGGGACTGTAACTAATGTTGGAACCACTTACCAAAGTTCATTGTGGATTCTCCAACACTGGCAATTTTTATTCACAATTGGATTTTTTAAAAGATCTGCTGTAGATCAAAAGGATTTTTTTGGGAGATGTTCTCTGGTCTGTGTTATACAGGAGGTCATTCGAGATGATCACAAAGATATTTACAACTATGGATCATTGAAGTGCATATGGCAGAAGAAGGAAAATACCCATGGGAAGGTGTAAGGCCCTAACCTGGGTGCAACTTTGAAATATTGAAAGAATTGTTTTAAAGCGGGGAAATCCCAGATGCCTTGGCTGGGCCGACACAGAAATAAGGTCGCTGGAATGAATGAAACATGCAAATAAGAAAAGGATCAAAGAGTTTTTTATGCACTGGTGCCATCTACTGGATATGGACAGCAGTAGCAGGAAGCCCAGATCTGCCCGTGAAATGACCCTGGGGACAGAAATCACAATGTGGGACATAAGCGGCTGCTGAGTCCATCAGAGAAGATGTTGAAGTCCAGAAGGGAATCAGGACGCTTGGCCCGGCCCCTCTGGACAGCACTTTCCCTCCTCCAGGGTTAGCAGAACATGAGAAAAACTGGTGAGACTTCATGACAGAGATTGAATCTCCTTGTCTTTCTTTGATCTCTGTCTAGATGTTCCCCTTTTGACACCAAGAAACGTGCTACAGACCCAAAAGAATTGATGGCTGATGATCAGAAGTGGATGTCATAGGAAATCCTGGGGATTGGATCAATCTCTGGTACAACAGCTGGGCCCCAGCACTGATCTATGTCAATTGCCTACAAGGTTGCTCTGTTCAGTAGGGCTCAGATCCCCAAAGGCAATCAGGGGATTTCTTGATTGGTTAAGAACAGCCACGGGTCTGGGTTTGAGAAGCGATGGCCAAGGGAAAAGACTTGAGAAGGGGCTGGGTTTCAACTGAGTGAAGTAACTCAGTGACGGGGTTGTTCTTATTGAACTGACTAAAATCATCAGCTGGGATGTTCATCCTCTGGGGCAGGTCTAGTTTGGTGGGTTTGGGCTTTAAAACCTAACAGGCACCCAGTGAAATTCGTCATTTTCACATCCCATAAACGCTTCTAGTGTTTGGGGCAGTAGTGTAGCTGGTGGGACTGCTTCCGCTCAGGCCGGCATGCGCTAAAGCGGCGCCTGCCCGCCGCATGGCCGGAGGAGCCATGGGGTGGCAGTCTGGCTCGGAAGCGTAGGAGCGAAGGTGAGCGGGGTGGGGGGTTCCGGTCTGGGGGTGTGGCCAGAGGGGAAGCCAAGGGGGCGTGGCCAGAGGGGAAGCCAAGGGGGAGGGCGCCTTTTTAATGATTTTTGCTCCCCCTACCCTGAAAACCTGGCTACGCCTCTGGTTTGGGGCAACATATTGCCAGCTCCAGTCCCATCCCAGAGATGGAGACTGGCTGGCTCAGGGGGTGGGAAATGGGACACGGGGCCTTTCTCCTCCAGAGGCACCAGCCCTGATCCAGCCCCGGGGTGGGGGACCAGCTGGCTCAGGGGTGGGAGAAGGCGTGTTTCTTACCCCAGGTTGAAGTTACAATGAGCCACCGTCACCACCACGTCCTCATGAATCAGGAACCCTCCGCAGCTTCCCGTTGACCCGATTTGCACGTAGGCCATGTAGGGTCTGGTGCCAAGTGGGGCTTCCTGTCCCCCAATGACCCAAGCTGGAGAGAGACAGGGAGGGGCTCAAAAGGGAGCTGGACAGTGGGACTAAGAGCCCAGTGCAACCTGGACCCTCATCCCTTAGCTGAGCCGCCTGCTAGCCTGGATCTCAGCCCCTTAGCCCCCCCGCAGCCCAGCCTGCCCCTAAGTCACCCCCTCTCCCCAACCAGCCCGGTCTATCCCATACATACACGTACCCGCTGCACATCCACCTATTTCCACGTGGACCCGTCCATCCTTCCATCCATTCTTTATCTCATACATGCCCATCCATGTTCTGGCTGTGGGGCCACCCCCTGGCCATCTCCCCTCTCAGAGAACTAGGTCAGGAATTTCCTGTCACCCCTCGGCCTCATTCTCCCATCTCCTGACACCTGCCTGAGCCCATGGCTAATTCTATCCCCCTGGCCTTGGTGTGGGTTGCGCTGCCCACAGCCCCAATCTCCCTGTTCTCACCACTAGAGCCGGGCAAAAATGTATAAACAATTGGCAAATTTGCTAAAAAAAAGCAATCTGGGGCATCCAAAGTACCTGTGAATTGAGGTGGAATTCGGTAGATTGTTTTGGCTGCAAAAAATATTTTTTTTCCAGAAAAAAGTAGAAAAATTTTGTTATGTGCATCGGGAAATGAAACATCTCGAGTTTCTGTTTCAAATAGTGCTTCCTTTACAAATGGAGGGAGTTGGTTTTTTTTTTCCAACTATTTTTTTAAAAAGTGTCTAAAAATATGCATTTCGGTTCAAAACTCAGCTAATTAAAATGTAAGCATGAAAAACACCTGCACAGGCCACAAAATGGAAGTAAAAAGCAAAACTAAAATTATTTCAGTTTGAAGGAGACACCCCAAAGCAAACGACGCACCCACCCCCAATTTGTTTTGAAACTATGTCTTTTTAGGGTTTCTGCTTCTGTGAGAAAAAATGCCCATTATTAAATATTTGTTCCCTGTGTATGTACAGATAGACTTTGATCGTGTCACCCCTTCCCTTTAAAAACAACAAGGAGTCCGGTGGCACCTTAAAGACTAACAGATTTATTTGGGCATAAGCTTTCATGGGTAAAAAAAACCTTCTTCAGATGCATGGAAGAGCTGAGAAAGGAAAACAAAGAGATCAGTTGTTGCCAGCAGCAAATGAAACAACATGTGCACAAACCTAAGACACAAAAATCCAAATCCTGTTCTTAAAAAAGGGTAAATTTTATTAAAAACAAAAAGAAAGAAAATGCATCTGGATCTTAGGCTTTTACTAGATTTAAAAAATCTCACTTACAAAAATTAAACATCAAGAATAACCTTCTTGAGGCCCAGCTTAAAGGTTACAAGCAAAACAAAAACATCTGGGGTGAGCACAGAGGAGTCCACAAGCCTTACAAAATAAAAGAAATAAACCTAATCGTGTCTTTCTAGACATTTCTGATCACTTACATATCTGGGGTTCCAAATAAGCAATTTCTAGGTATGCTTATGATGGTTTTCATACCTGGTCTTCAGCTTCTCCCAGCATAACTGTTGCCCTCTTCCCCAGAGAACAACAACAGACACAAAGGGAAAGTTTTTCCCTCATTTAAAAAAGTTCTAGCCCTGCCATTGGCTCTTTTGGTCATGTGCCCACTCCCTTCCTTCACCTCTGGACTTTTTTTTAACCCGTTACAGGTAAAGCAAGTACAAAACAGCTATTAACAGGGATTTTATAGCTAACTGGCAGGGTGGGTGTCCATAAAAAGGAGCTACCCCCCACCTTCATTTATCACACTTGCCCATGTTGACAATTCCTGATCATCTTCCTCTCCTCCAAGTGTTTCAAAATGGATTCCTGGGAGACCTGCTCCATGATTTGTCCAGGGACTGAGGTGAGGCTGTAATTCCCAGGATTCTCCTTCTTCCTCTTTTTAAAGATGGGCACTATAGTTGCCTTTTTCCAGTCATCCAGGACTTCCCCTGATCACCACGAGTTTTCAGAGATAATGGCCAATGGCTCTGCAATCACATCAGCCAATTCTCTCAGCACCCTCTGATGCATTGCATCCGGCCCCATGGACTTGTGCATGTTCAGCTTTTCTAAATAGTCGTTAACCTGTTCTCTCACCACTGGGGGCTGCTCACCTCCACCCCATACTCTACTGCCCAGAACAGCAGTGTGACTATTCCTGATCACCTTCCTCTCTTCTAAATACTTCAAAATGGGTTCCTTGAGGACCTGCTCCATAATTTGTCCAGGGACTGAGGTAAGGATGACCGGTCGGCAATGGCAATGTCGATTTCAGTGCTACTCCCCTCGTCGGGGAGGAGTACAGCAGTGTGGAGCTGACCTAGTCTGTGAAGAACGAGGGAAAAAAAGCATTTTTCTAGATCATCTCTCACTAGGTTGTCTCCACCATTCAGTAATGGTCACACACTTTCTCTGACCTTCTTTTCCTTGCTAACATACCTGTAGAAACCCTTCTTCTTACCATTCACATCGCTTGCAAGATGCAACTCCAGTTGTGCTTTGGCCTTCCTGATTACACCCTTGCATGCTCGAGCAGTATTATTATACTCCTCCCTAGACATCTGTCCAAGTTTCCACTTCTTGTAAGCTTCCTTTTGGTGTTTAAACTCACCGAAGATTTCTCTGTTAAGCCAAGCTGGTCGCCTGCCATATTTGCTACTCTTTCTGCACATCGGCATGTACTCAACAGTGCCAAGTAGAGTGGGACAATTACCTCCGTGTCTTACATACGACACTCCTCTTAATACACCCCAGAATGATACTAACCTTTTCCCCAACCGCTTCACACTGCTGACTCATATTCAATGTGTGATCCACTAGAGCCCCCAGATCCTTTTCAGCAGTACTAGCACCTAGCCAGAGATTCCCCATTTTGTAGCTCTGCATTTGATTTTTCCTTCCTAACTCTAGCTCTTTGCATTTGTCCTTATTGAATTTATTCTTATTGATTCCAGACCAATTCGCTAATTTGTCAACTTTGTTTCAATATCTAGTCCTGTACTCGAAAGTATTTGTAGTCCCTCTCAACCGGATGTCGTCTGCAAATATTATATTTATATTCTCCACTCCATAATCTAAGCCATTAATGAAAATATTGCATAGTACCTGACTCTGGACTGACCCCTGTGGGACCCCACTAGAATCGTTCTCCCAGTTTGACACACAACCCATTGAGAGTTTTTGAGCACAGTCTTTAGACCATTTCTCCCAGCACCTTATAGTAATTCCCTTAGTTTATTCATGAGAATGTTTGGTGACATTGTGTCAAAACCCTGACTAAAATCATGATACATCATGTCTACTGTGTCCCCCCATCCACCATGCCAGTAACTACGTTAAAGAAGGACATTAGATTGATTTGGCATGATTTGTTCTTGTCAAATCCATGTTGGCTATTCCTTGTAACCCTATTATCCTCTAAGGGCTTCCCAACTGATTGTTTAATAATTTGATCCATTATCTTTACAGGTATCAAAGTTAGGTTGACTGATCTACAATTCCCTGCATTCTCTTTGTTCTTCTTTTGAATGATAAGTACTACATTTTCCCTTCTCCAGCCCTCTGGGACCTCTCACCTGTCCCTTGGTAGGTCCCTTGTGAGGTGAAACTCATTTTGGGCCCTAGCCTTTCCAATTTTGGTCCTACATGCTAGTCCTAGTCTTTTGGACTCCCCCTTAGTAATTTTTCAAATTTCCCCTTTACGGATTTTCACAACATTAAAGAATTTCTATTGGAGCCATATTGGCCTCTTACTATTCTTCCTGTCTTTGCTTTCAATAGGGATAGTTTGTAGTTGTGCCTTTAATATGCCTCATTTGAGGGTCACTTTAGCCTAAATTGCCTTCCACCTTCAGATTCGCAACCAATTCCTCCCTGCTTTCCAGATTCAAGTCTAAAATGCCCCTCCCTCTCCGTTTTTCCTCCACCTTCTGAAACAAAAAGTTGTCCCCAAGACATTCCAGGCACTTATGGGAAATCTTGTGTCTTGTTCTATTACTTTTCCAGCAGATGTCTTGGTAGTTAAATATCAGAGGGGTAGCCGTGTTAGTCTGGTTCTGTAAAAGCAGCAAAGAATCCTGTGGCACCTTATAGACTAACAGACGTTTTGCAGCATGAGCTTTCGTGGGTGAACACCCACTTCTTCGGATGCAAGTAGTGGAAATTTCCTGGGGCAGGTATATATATAAGCAAGCAAGAAGCAAGCTAGAGATAACGAGGTTAGATCAATCAGGGAGGATGAGGCCCTGTTCTAGCAGTTGAGGTGTGAAAACCAAGGGAGGAGAAACTGGTTCTGTAGTTGGCAAGCCATTCACAGTCTTTGTTTAATGCTGAGCTGATGGTGTCAAATTTGCAAATGAACTGGAGCTCAGCAGTTTCTCTTTGAAGTCTGGTTCTAAAGTTTTTTTGCTGCAGGATGGCCACCTTAAGATCTGCTATTGTGTGGCCAGGGAGGTTGAAGTGTTCTCCTACAGGTTTTTGTATATTGCCATTCCTAATGTCTGATTTGTGTCCATTTATCCTTTTCCTTAGAGACTGTCCAGTTTGGCCGATGTACATAGCAGAGGGGCATTGCTGGCATATGATGGCATATATTACATTGGTGGACGTGCAGGTGAATGAACCGGTGATGGTGTGGCTGATCTGGTTAGGTCCTGTGATGGTGTTGCTGGTGTAGATATGTGGGCAGAGTTGGCATCGAGGTTTGTTGCATGGATTGGTTCCTGAGCTAGAGTTACTATGGTGCGGTGTGCAGTTGCTGGTGAGAATATGCTTCAGGTTGGCAGGTTGTCTGTGGGCGAGGACTGGCCTGCCACCCAAGGCCTGTGAAAGTGAAGGATCATTGTCCAGGATGGGCTGTAGATCCCTGATGATGCGTCGGAGGGGTTTGAGCTGGGGACTGTATGTGATGGCCAGTGGAGTCCTGTTGGTTTTTTTCTTGGGTTTGTCTTGCAGTAGGAGGCTTCTGGATACACGTCTGGCTCTGCTGATCTGTTTCCTTATTTCCTTGTCTGGGTACTGTAGTCTTGAGAATGCTTGGTGGAGATTTTCTAGGTGTTGGTCTCTGTCTGCAGGGTTAGAGCAGATGCGGTTGTACCTCAGTGCTTGGCTGTAGACAATGGATCTTGTGGTGTGTCCGGGATGGAAGCTGGAGGCATGATGGTAGGCATAGCGGTCGGTAGGTTTTCGGTATAGGTTCCCTTCCCTCCCCACCATCTGCCCTCTTCACTTGTTAATTTCACAGGCTGGCTCGTATCCTCTGGAATCAACACAGAGTTTTATGGAATCCCCTCCCTGTGAGTGTTTCCTTCTCTCCCACATCTCTGTCACCCAGGGCAGGGGAGCCCCAGTCTCTCAGCTCCCCAGGGCAGGGGAGCCCCAGTCACTGGCAGTCTGAGCTGTCTGTCCGACCAGGGCAGTTAGTTAAACAAATCACTAGGATCCAGCCACTCTCTATACATTTCCTTCTGCTGTCAGTGGTGATGGGAAATGTGAGATGGGACCTTTCCTCTCTGGGGGGCACCAGCTCCGATCCCACCCCAGGTCTGGACTGCGTGAACTGGTCTGTAGATGATGCGAATTGTAAAATTAAAGAAATTAGTGGCAATTTTTTAGTGGTAATTTGTGTATGAATCATTTTTTTAAATACCATCATTACATTGGGATATGAGCTGCAGTGACCCAGTTTAACCCAGGAACGCTTAGGTTTCATAGCAGCATTGGTGAACAATGTGACAGAGGTGAAGGAACCAGATAGAGCGTTAGATGAAATCATCAAACTGACAGATACACGTTAGATAAAAGTTAGAGGGTGGTCTGGGAACAAAACAGTGCATATTGTACAAATAAAATGAATCATAGAATATCAGGATTGGAAGGGACCTCAGGAAGTGATCTAGTCTAACCCCTGAAGATGCTTGTTGTAAATAAAACGTGAGTTGAAAATGTCAGTGTGAAGCGTGCTTTTATGGAGCTCAAGGGCGGGGGTGGTTGTCAAAAGAGAAGTAGGTTGAACCTGTGATATACTTGTAGTTAGGTTATAGTCAGGGGCAGCTCCAGGCCCCAGCACGCCAAGCGCACGCTTGGGGCAGCATGCCGCGGGGGGGTGCTCTGCCGGTCGCCGGGAGGGCGGCAGGCGGCTCCAGTGGACCCCCTGCAGACGTGCCTGCAGAGGGTCCGCTGGTCCCGCGGCTTCGGTGGAGCATCCGCAGGCGTTCCTGCGGGAGGTCCACCAGAGCCGCGGGACCAGTGGACCCTCCGCAGGCACGTCTCTGGGATGTTCACCAGAGCCGCGGGACCGGCGACCAGCAGAGCGCCCCCCACGGCGTGCCACCGTGCAAGATGGAACCTTTCCTCTCTGGAGGGCACCAGCTCCAATCCCGCCCCAGGTCTGGACTGTGTGAACTGGTCTGTAGATGTGCGAATTGTAAAATTAAAGAAATTTGTGGTAATTTTTTAGTGATAATTTGTGTATGAATCGTTTTTTAAATACCATCATTACACTGGGATATGAGCTGCAGTGACCCAGTTTAACCCAGGAACATTTAGGTTTCGTAGCAGCGTTGGTGGACAATGTGACAGAGGCGGCGGAACCAGATAGAGCGTTAGATGAAATCATCAAACTGACAGATACACATTAGATAAAAGTTAGAGTGTGATCTAGGAACATAACAGGGCATATTGTACAAATAAAATGAAGATGCTTGTTGTAAATAAAATGTCCATTTAAAATCTCGGTGTGACGCATGTTTTTATGGAGCTCAAGGGTAGGTTATAGTTTTTCAACAACAAGAAATATATGGACGGCCTGTTCCTCTAACAAGGGCTCTTGGCTACTTGTGCATGAGGGATAGGCTGTTGGGGCATCTGGACCATGGCAAAGTAGCTCCAGAAACCCTCTTAACCCACACCATCTTCTGCTTCGGCTGTGCCTTTTCATTTCCTTGCAGACCCTCTGCATTAGGACTTTAGTGATCATGACACCTCTGTTTTCAGCAATGTCTCAGGTCTTTCATCTACCGGTGCATATTATGTAATGCTGTGCAGCATCTAGGGTTACAGTTTGCATAAAAGTGTTTTATAAAAACATAACCAAAAATTCTCTAAGGTGTCGAGACAAGATAATAATAAACAAAAGTGTAATTGTTGCTTTGCAGGCACCGCTACAAAGTATCTTCAAGTATGTAATTCCTCTGTGTTTTTGTTAATATTATTTATGACAGGCCGTTGGATGGGGGCGATAATACCTCATAGAGTGGGGAAGGGATTCTGATTGAAAAACGCTCTCCTGTGCACAAGCATAACAAGTCACGGAGAATGGCTGCCTAAAAAACTGTCGCTAAAAGAGTTTTCTGTCAGTTATCAATATTCTCCTAAAACCTCAAGACAGTTCTCTTATCCCCATGTCCTGTTCTCTATGGCTGTGACTTTTGTCTTTTTAATTGTTTTATTGTAAACTCTTCATTTGTGTGTGTGTGTGGTATTGGGGGATAGGGGAAAGGAGATTCTTTATCACACCCTTGACTTTTAAAGCTCTCTTTACCATTTACAAGTAGAGCGCTTTTTGTATTCTAGGCAATTTGTTTACACAAAAGTTTTTAAAAAAACCTAAAACTATATTTTAAAGACCCTGCCTAACCATGTAGAAAGCTATAACATGTCTTTACATTTTATTTTACTATTGTAAAACTCTTCTTTACATCAGGGTTTTGTATAATATTTCTGTCGCCCAGGAACTTATTTCTTCACAATTTACTGTGCCGGGGAGCGGGGGAAAGGAGAAGGAGGTTGATCTTACCAAGCATGTCAATTAGACTAAGATCTTTGTGTTGCAGAGATGATCATTATTTAGTTATGGAAACTGAGTAAACTAAACTTTTTTTAAGGCTTATGTTATTTAATTTTAAGCCTGTGTTTTTGCTGCAAAAGTTAAGTTTTTTAAAAAAACTATGCTGCTTCCAATTGTCCTCACTGCATGCTAACTTCTTTTTTTATTGAAACACATATGGAAACTCCCCTCAATTGTGACAGTTTTCATATTCTACTAAGTTGTTTTGGTACTTTAAAAATCCTATTTTTCAAAGGATAGGCTAGTGTACCTTAAACATTTTCGTGTCACTGAACTTGTACAAAATATTCCTCAAAAAAGACCTTGTTATGTTACTGCTCATTCAATGCGCTCAGCCTCTCCTCGTAAATCATATGCCCCAGCGCCCTAATCATTTTTGTTGTCCTCTGCTGGACTCCCTCCAATTTATCCACATCCTTTCTCTAGTGGGGGGCCCAAACCTGGACACAATACTCCAAATGTGGCCTCACTAGTGCCAAATAGAGGAGAATAATCATGTCCCTCAATCTGCTGGCAATGCTCCTAGTAATTCAACCTAATATGCCATTAACCTTCTTGGCAACAAGGGCACACTGCTGACTCATAACCACTTTCTCATCCACTGTAAACCCCAGGTCCTTCTCTGCAGAACTGCTGCTTAGCCAGTCAGTCCCCAGCCTGTAGCAGTGCGTGGGATTCTTCTGTTGTAAGTGCAGAATGCTGCACTTGTCCCTGTTGAACCTCATCAGATTTCTTTTGGCTCAATCCTCCAATTTATCTAGGTCACTCTGGATCCTATCTCTACCCTCCTGCATATCTACCACTCCCTCCATCTTACAGTCATCCATGAACTTGCTGAGGGTACAATTCATCCCATCATCCAGATCATTAATGAAGATGTTGAACAAAACCGGCCCCAGGACAGACCCCTGGGGCACTCTGCTTCATACCAGATGCTAACTAGACATCAAGCCATTGATCACTCCTCATTTAGGTCAACAATCTAGCCAGCTTTCTATCTGTTTTATAGTCCATTCATCCAACCCATACTTTTTTAACTTGCTGGAAAGAATACTGTGGGAGACCATATCAAAAGCTTTGCTAAAGTCAAGATATATCACATCCCCTGCTTTCCCCATATCCACAGAGCCAATTATCTCATCATAGAAGGCAATCAGGTTGGTCAGGCATGACTTGCCCTTGGTCAATCCATGTTGACTATTCCTGATCTCCTTCCTCTCTTCTAAATACTTAAAAATGGGTTCCTTGAGGACCTGCTCCATAATTTGTCCAGGGACTGAGGTGAGGATGACCGGTCGGCAATGGCAATGTCGATTTCAGTGCTACTCCCCTCGTCGGGGAGGAGTACAGAAATCGATTTTAAGAGCCCTTTATGTTGAAGTAAAGGGCTTTGTTGTGTGGATGGGTGCAGGGTTACTTCGATTTAACGCTGCTAAATTCGAGATAAACTTGTAGTGTAGACCAGGCCTAGGTTAGCAAGCCTGCCTGCGAAGATGCTCGTCCCTCTCTTCGTTAGGTGGATCCCATCTCTTCCTAGCAATCCTTCTTCTTGGAACAACATCCCATGGTCAAAGAATCCAAAGCCCCCTCTCCAGCACCCCCTGCACAACCACACATTCACCTCCACAATTTGATGGTCCCTACCTGGGGCTTTTCCTTCAACAGGGAGGCTGGATGAATACATGACTTGTGCCTCAAACTCCTTTATCCTTCTTCCCAGTGCTACACAGTCTGCAGTGACCCGCACAAGGTCATTCTTGGCAGTATCATTGGTGCAAACGTGGAGAAGTAGGAAGGGGTAACGATCCGAGGGTTTGATCAGTCTTTGCAGACACTCTGTCACATCCTGAACTGTAGCTCCTGGCAAGCAGCACCTTTCTCGAGTTTCCCGGTCTCGACGGCAGATGGATGACTCTGTCCCCCTTAGGAGGGAGTCCCTGACCACCACCATCCATCTCCTCCTCTTGGGAGTTGTGGTTGTGGAACCTCCATCCCTAGGACAATGAATCCCATGCCTTCTGGTCAGCGGGGTCCCATTTTGATCCCTTCCCTCAGATAACTCTTTCAAACCATTCTCTGTCATAGTACCTGTGCAGAGAGCCTGAAAACAATTTCTTATCTCTGTCTGCACCGGGGGTACATGAGTTCTCCTCCTTCTTCTTCTGGAGGTCACATGCTGCCAATTTTCTTCCCTCTTCTGCACTGCCCTCTCATTCTTCAGCATGCTGTGCCTGCAGTACGAAACGCTGACTTCTATCCAGAAACTCTTCATTTTCTCTGATGCCATCACAGGGTTGATATTTGCATCTCTAGTCCTTTAAACTTCTCTTCCAATATGGAGACCAGCTTGCACTTCCTGCAGACAAAGTCGCTTCTGTCCTCTGGGAGAAAGACATATTTGGAACATCCTGTGCAGGTCACAAGAGCTGATCGCTCATTATCCATATTGCCTTCCTTCTAAGAGCCTCTTCCGATGTTGTGTTTACTGCTCACGGAAGCCTGAAAGGCAAACAACTCCGTGGGAACTCCCACCAGGTGAAATCCCAGGCAAACTCCCTCTGTTTGCTGTCCTAAGCCATGGCTGGGGCACATAAGTGCAACATTAGTGCATCTAATAAATAACGTACAGCACCTGTCTTCTGGTGCTACCATAATAAACATAATAAACACAGTACGGCACCCAGCACAATGGGACCCTGTTACTCTGACAGTCCCGGCCATGCTGAACGTCTCAGGTTGGACACCTGAAACCGGAGTCACCCAAGTGTCCCAGCTGAAGCTGTGATCGGATCTGCGGGTATCACAGAGTTGGGCAGTGCGGTAAATGCTGACAAGGCAGAGGCAGGTACAGGGATCGTGCTGGGGCACTTGGTGAGCTGAGCCCAGTCACACACCAGGGGTGTGAATCCAGCCGACGCAGAATTCTCCATCTTGGCTCAAGAGACCTGGGCACCTCCCCAGGGCTGGGACTGGAGAACTGGGGCTCTACAAAGGATCTAGGGGGGCTTACAGAGAACAAGCAACGCCATGAGCTCCCCACGCGCCGCTGGAGCAAAACTGGCCAGAGCCTGGACTGTAAAACCAGGAGCATAGGAGCAGGGAGGGGATTTTGTCTCTCTATGCAGCATTAGTGAGACTGATACCGGCCCCAGGATCGGGGACAAACTAGCTCAGGGGGGTGGGGAATACACATGGGGCCTTTCCCCTGTAGGGGGTTCCTGCTCTGAGCCAGCCCCATAGCAGGGGACTGGCTGGTTCAGGGGGTGCCTAATCAGACGTGGGGCCTTTCCCCTCTAGGTCATCTCTGTGCTGCTGTCACTGTTACAAGCACCAAGTTCTGCCCTTCCCCAGCTCTCCTGTGAACATG
Organism: Mauremys reevesii; assembly: GCF_016161935.1. Classification (NCBI taxonomy): domain Eukaryota; kingdom Metazoa; phylum Chordata; order Testudines; family Geoemydidae; genus Mauremys; species Mauremys reevesii. The sequence goes on from NC_052635.1 coordinate 6,736,862, forward strand.
GGCTGTGGGTAACACTGATTGGTATCGGTGCTGGGTGAGAAAACACACCCCTGTGCCCTGTGTGTGAGATAGAGGTGGGTGGCTCTGATCAACATGATGCCAGCGTCCCACCCCAGACATTGTGTATGTGACACCAAAAGTGTCTCTGAAACCCCCCAACAGATTGTCAGAGACAGACAACTGCCCTGCTTCTGATGTCTCACTGAGTTTATCAACCCCCAAGGGGGCTCAGCCCCAAATCCACCCATGGGGTCCCAGGCCTGTCAGAGGAAGTGCTGTCCCCCTAAGGGGATTCACAAGCACAGAGCCAGGAGCATCACTGGTCCAGTCATTCCTGCATCCCACCTCCCCAGGGACCAGACATGGATGCTCCCAGCCAACCCCCCCTGCTGATCCTGAGTGGGGTCAGTGACCCCTATTATAGCTACCAGAAGGGTGCAGACAGCGGGTGGGTCCAGCATTGGTAGTGTGCAGAGATGGATCTAGAATGGATGTATGGGGATCTAGATTGCTCTAGATTTGATGTGCAGGGATGTGCATTGATCTAGAAGGGATCTACAGGTAGCCATGTGGGTATGGATAGATCTAGAATGGAACAGCATCCACTGAAATTAATCTAGCTTGAATGGATATAGAGAGATTCTGGAATAGTTCTACATGGTGACACATAGATCTAATCATATCTGGATGGATAGATCCCACCGCTCATTCATGAGACATGTCAATTCCAAAAGGGGGATCCAGAGACAAATAATGGAATGGCTGAGATTGAATCTACCAATAAGCAGATACTAAAAGATCAAAACAGAGTAAATGCCAGTCAACATGGGTTAATGGAGAACAGACCATGGTCAATAACCACTCTGTCTGGTTCATTAAGAGCAGCAAAGAATCCTGTGGCACCTTATAGACTAACAGATGATTTTGCAGCATGAGCTTTCGTGGGTGAATACCCACTTCGTCGGATGCACCAACGTGTATTCACCCACGAAAGTTCATGCTGCAAAAACGTCTGTTAGTCTATAAGGTGCCACAGGATTCTTTGCTGCTCTTAATGAACCAGACTAACATGGCTACCCCTCTGATACTTGGTTCATTAAGGTGATTGTGCTGATGTGATATATACGTGGATTCCCACAGGGAGTTTGCCCAACTACCACACAACATTCATATTGAGAAATTGGCTCTCAAAAGACTCAACATGGCTCAAAAATGGGCTATGTGATCCTCCTCAAAATGTGATCCTCACTGGGGAATCAGCATCCACCGGGGTGTTGCTGGTGGGCCCCGCAAAGATCTGTTCTGGGCGTTAGGTTACTCAGTATCTGTATCAATGATCTGGAAGCTCATGTAAATTGTTGCTGGCAAAGTCTGCAGAGAACACAAGGATGGGTGGGGTGGGGGACGCCTCCAAGCTACAGAGCTACCAGGGTCACCTGGTGAGTTTGGTGCAATTAGACCTGCACATGTATCCAGACAAATGAAAGGTCAAATATCGAGGGAAAAGGGATGTCGTTCACACTGGCAGGATGGGAACTGTGTCCTGGAGATCAGGGGCTCTAAAAGGGAGCATGGTGGAACCCATTCAATTAAGAGATTTCAGTGGAATGCAGGAGCTAAGCAGGCAGATACCATGCTTGGGTATATAAACCAGGGGATATTGAGTAGCAGCAAGGAGGTGGGGTCACCTCTGGATACAGCCCTTTTAGGACTATGACTGGAGATTGTGTCCGGCTCTGGTGTCCACACCTCCAGCAGGATGCTGAGAAATTGGAAAGACCTACAAGAACAAGCTGAGATGTGAAGACCCCGGCTGGCGGGGAGCGCTCCAAGGAGAGTGAGCCCCTGATGCTACTGGAGGTAAAGAAGGGACTCAGCCCCTTTCTGTAGGAACCTCCATGGGGCAGGGGTTTCGGAGAGCAGGGGGCTCTTCAACCTCTCTGGCAAAGGCAGGACAAGACCCGACAGCTGGGATCTGGAGTCAGAAAAGGTCTGGCTGTGACTAATATGCAAACATTAAACATGGAGCCATGGGAACAACTGACCCAGGGCTGTGGTGGAGACAGAAGTAGCTGGGTGGGTTCTGGCTCTGTGGTGTCCACCAGGGGGTCAGGTTGGAAGGTCACAATGATCCTTTTTGGCCCTGAAATCTATGGGTCTGGGTATCTTGATGCACAGAAGCCCAGGGGCGTTTTTTACACCTGTAGTAGGAAGCGGGGAGGGTTAACCACATTTGCAGCCAGGCTGGGTGGGCACCAGAGCAGGGAGGAAACCCCCCCCTCCCCTTCCTGATGTGGGCACATCTGTGGCTGGAGGTTTCTCCAATAGGCGTCTCCACCCCTGGACCATCCGCGCTGGGAGTTTCCGGGCAGCAGGGTACACGTCCCTGTGGTTGCCAGGCCCTGCCCTCCCCTCCCCACACCTGGTCCATATACCCTCCCGGTCTCACACAGAGGCTCTGTGCCCATCCCTGGATGTCTCTGACAATGGAGCTCCTGATCCTCGTCCTGCTTCCCGTGGCCTTTCTGCTACCCCATGGGTCTCAGGCTGGTGAGTTGTGGGAGGGGGATCAGGGTCTCTGGGGAGCAGGATCCTCGCCCCATATGGGGAGCTGTGGGCAGCATTTAGGGTCTCCCCCTTGGTCCAGCTGGGGCCAAAGGACGGTATCGAATCCTGCATCCTCTCCTGAGTGCATCTGGGTGTCTCAGAGCAGCCCAAGGGTTTGGGTATCCAATCCCCCACAGGCTCCTTTGCGACTCCACTGCCAATCCCTGTGTCAGACAGGGAGGTTTGCCATGGAGCTGGGCCACTGGCCTGGGACCCAAGAAATCTGGGACCGTTCCCAAATCTGCCCAGGATCTCTGTGGACAGAGACTTGTATGGATTGAGGATGGTCACTGAAATCCCTTAGGCAGGTTTACAAACAATCTCCATGGGCCTCAGTTTCCCTATCTGTACAATGTGAATAATAATTCTGCTCGTGTCTGGATGCTGCCTGGGTCAATGAAAGGCCTGGAGCAAGGGAGCCCTTGATCTCGGTTAGTTTCCACACAGCCCCTGGCATAATAAGGGCCCAGATCTCCGTCTTCATGCCACCCTCATGCAAATAACAGCAATTTGTTAAAGGTGGGATTTTCCAACCGCCCCCCATTTCCCTCCTGCCCACCCTCAGCTGCGTGGAGACTTCTTCAGTGGTGATTAAAAAATGTTTTTTATTTTCCATGGGAAAAAAACCAAAGTGGCACTTTTATATTTTCACCTAAATATTACCTGACACTGGGGGGAAAGAATCAGTTTCACCACAATAATTCAGACGGGTTTGAGACGAGGCTTTCTGAGAAAAAATGATGTTTGTAAAAAGTTTGGCCGGTCAATCTGGGAGCAGCCCTGACTGGTGACTGTGGACTGATGGAGAAGACACATCCCCAAAGGACCTCTCAGTGCCCTTCCAGGTGCTGCCAGGCCTAATCTGGGGGGACTTTGGCCCCCAAAGCTGTTAACTTCAGGCAGTGCAGTTACTGACCCACTCCTGGTGTGTTTGGCACCGATTCTCCACACAGCAAGGTCAGAACTTTAGATTTATCCTCCGGCCCCATGGGGTGTCCAGTCTGGGGAAGAACTGAGCAGGGGGCAGAGTTCCAGACACAGGGATCCCCCAAGGAGAGCATCAGAGGGGCTGGGATGAAGTTGTGGAGACTCCCATTTGGGATGGGGAGCTTGGTCCCAGCCCGGCTCAGGGGCATGATGGGACTCTTTGTATGAACCTGGTCTCCCCCCAGGAGAGATCATCGGGGGACAGGAAGCCCAGCCCCACTCCAGACCCTACATGGCCTATCTGGAAATACAACACAGATGGAAGAAGTATATTTGTGGAGGGTTCCTGGTGTCGGAGAACTTCGTGCTGACGGCCGCTCACTGCAAGGGAGAGTAAGCGCCTCTGTGCTGGGGATGTCGGGGCAGGTCAGGGTTAGCAGGTGATGGGGAAGCCGGGAGCTCTGGTGCCGTCGTAGGTTGCAGGGAAGGATCAGTGAGTGTGACAGGCTGGGAGAGCAGAGCTCAGGGGTCTGATCTGTTCCAGGGGTGTCGGTGTGTCTCTAGGGGCCTCTGCAAACCATGGTCCAGATCCAACACTGGGTAAATCAATGGAGCTACGGCCATAGGCACCAGCTTGGCTCTGGGCCACTGTCTCGATCGGGGCAGGGACGGGGTCACAACCACAGGACAGCTCTGCAGGGCTCTAGACTGGGGGGATCTGGGCATAGATTCATCTGGATCTAGCTGGGAGGGGTCCCCTGGCTGGAGGGGAACTGAGACCAAGGGAACAAGTTTCAGAGTAGCAGCCGTGTTAGTCTGTATCCGCAAAAAGAACAGGAGTACTTGTGGCACCTTAGAGACTAACATTTATTTCAGCATGAGCTTTCGTGAGCTACAGCTCACTTCTTCAGATGCATAGAATGGAACACACAGACAGGAGATATTTATACATACGGAGAACATGAAAAGGTGGAAGTATGCATACCAAGAGGAAGAGTCTAATCAATTGAGATGAGCTATCGTCAGCAGGAGAAAAAAAACTTTTGAAGTGATAAATTAAGATGACCCATAGAAGGTGTGAGGAGAACTTAACATAGGGAAATAGATTCAATTAGTGTAATGACCCAGCCATTCCCAGTCTCTGTTAAGGCCTGAGTTAATTGTGTCTAATTTGCATATTAATTCGAGTTCAGCAGTCTCTCTTTGCAGTCTGTTTTTGAAGTTTTTTTGTTGCAAAACTGCCACCTTCAAGTCTGTCACTGAGTGGTTAGAGAGGTTGAAGTGTTCTCCCACTGGTTTTTGAATGGCTGATGTGATTAGGTCCTATGATGGTGTCACTTGAGTCGATATGTGGACAGAGCTGGCATCAGGCTTTGTTGCAAGTATAGGATTGATTCAAGTGACACCATCATAGGTCCTAATCATATCAGCCACGCCATCAGGGGTTCATTCACCTGCACATCTACCAACGTGATATATGCCATCATGTGCCAGCAATGCCCCTCTGCCATGTACATTGGCCAAACTGGACAGTCTCTTCGCAAAAGAATAAATGGACACAAATCTGACATCAGGAATCATAACATTCAAATTAATTAGACACAATTAACTCAGGCCTTAACAGAGACTGGGAATGGTTGGGTCATTACACTAATTGAATCTATTTCCCTATGTTAAGTTCTCCTCACACCTTCTATGGGTCATCTTAATTATCACTTCAAAAGTTTTATTTCTCCTGCTGATGATAGCTCATCTCAATTGATTAAACTCTTCCTCTTGGTATGCGTACTTCCACCTTTTCATGTTCTCTGTATGTATAAATATCTCCTGTCTGTGTGTTCCATTCTGTGCATCCGAAGAAGTGAGCTGTAGCTCACAAAAGCTCATGTTGAAATAAATTTGTTAGTCTCTAAGGTGCCACAAGTACTCCTGTTCTTTTTCCAGGGGACAAGGGCATTGAAGGAGTCTGAGATCACTGCCTGAGCGTCACATGCTGCCCTGTCCCCAGTAGATCAGTGTCAGACCATGTGCCCATCCCCAACCTCAGTGCACTCCTGCCCCAGTGCTGGTGTATTGTTCTTGGCTTTTACAGCAAGATCACTGTGTACCTGGGAGCCCATAACATTAAACAAGAGGAACAGAGTCAACAGAAAATCTCCGTGCGCCGCTGGATCCCCCACCCACAATTCAGCAGAGCGACCCATAACAATGACATCATGTTGCTGCAGGTACCACCCCCACCCCATCACCCCACCCCCAGTGACCTCACACTGCTACAGGTACCGCCCCCATCCCATCACCCCACCCCCAGTGACCTCACACTGCTGCAGGCACCGCTCCCATCCCATCACCCCACCCCCAGTGACCTCACACTGCTGCAGGCACCGTCCACATCCCATCACCCCGCCCCCAGTGACCTCACACTGCTGCAGGTACCACACCCATCCCATTCCCCGAACACCAGTGACCTCACAGGCATGGGTTTTCATGTTTCTGGGGACTGATATGTGCCTCTGTGTCCTTGAGTGCGACTCTCACATTGATCTCAATCGTTCTTGTGTCTCAGCTGGAAGAGAGAGCGAAGCTGAACAGATGGGTGGATTCTATCGCCCTGCCCCCTGCCAGCGAGAGAGTAAATCCAGGGGCTGTGTGCAGCATCGCCGGCTGGGGCAGCACTAGCACAGAGAGTGCATCGACCCCGGCCAAGCTCCAGGAGGTGGACGTGGTGGTGATGCAGGATGCCGCATGTCCGAGGAGGCCTAACGGGCCATATCATGACTATAACTCCTCCACCATGATGTGTGTGGGGGATCCAAAGATGGGCAAAGACTCTTGGGAGGTGAATCTCCTCCTGATTTCAAGCATCCTTGATAAATTGTTATTATTAATGAGGCTGTTGGTGTTGCAGTCAGGCCTATGAGCAGCGGTCAGCAATCAGGCCCCACTGTGCTGTACAAATGCGTGGGAAAATATCCGGTCTTCTCCCAGGGGGAGGCAGAGAACAGTTTGGGGTGTGGAGGCTGAGACCAGCTGGATACTGGGGGAGCCAATCAGAGAATGGGTGGACATAGGGGGCTGTCACTGAGCTGTGCATCAGCTGGAATGACTCACTGAGCTGTTCTCCATCTGTGGCTTGTTTTACTTCACAGGGCGATTCTGGGGGCCCCCTGGTGTGTGGGAAAACAGCCCAGGGCGTTGTCTCCTGGGGGCCTCCCACCCCTCCCGGGGTGTACACCAGAGTCTCCACCTTCATCCCCTGGATACAGGCGACGATGAGGAGGCTGCAGCCCTGAGCCAAGCCGGGAATAGCTGCGGGGGCTGGAGCTGTGCCGCTTCTGTCCTTTGGTGATGCCCAGATGTAGGGCCTGCTTTGCAGATTGGCTGAGCCCCCCTCTCCCCAGGATACCCATCCCCAGCCATCGCTCCACTCAGGCAGTGCCCAGCCCATAATCATAAGGCACTGAGTCTAGGGGAGTTAGGAGCCAGGTTCAAGACCATGTCCCATCAGCTCCCTTGGCAATCCCAACCCAGACCCTTAGTCTGTCTCTTCGCTAGGGAAACAGCTAGTTTATTTCCCCTGGGGTAACGGACACAAGCCAAACCCCGGGGCAGACCCAGCGGTTTGTAGCTCTCCCCCATGTCATCTACTTGAGTGACCGTTTATGGGGAATCTTCACTGGTACCTGACCTGCTAACTCCTGTGAAAACTGCAGCCTGCCCTGGCCTCACTGGACCTATCCCATGGGTTAGTTTATCAGGCTCGCCGATACCTGTTCCAACCACACCTGTTCCTAGCTCTGGCGAGGCCAGTGGGACAGGAACGCAGAGAAGGCTGCACTGAACTGATTATAGATCAATCCCCGGTGCTGATCGCCTCCTTCCCACTTTCCCTGCCCCACCCTGCTGCACGGCCTGTTGCATTTCGCTCACTGCTCCATTGCCAGTAATGAATAAAAATGAAGTTAAAAAAAATGGTGTTTCAGGCACTGAGTGATAACCCGAGCTGTGAAATCCAGAGCAGCTGCTGCATCTGCCAGGGCCAGGTGGGAATTAACCCCGCAGGGGAAGGCTGGGCTTGTGGTTAATGCGCTAAGCTGGGACTTAGGACACATTGTATGGAGAGATTTTGGCAAACCAGTAAAGTGCCTGAAACCACGACTGCTTATTGCTAAAGCAGCCAAGTCAGCAGACCGTAAAGTGCCCATGCAGCAGCCTCAGCTTGACCAAGGCAGAAGGGGAGGGGGGTTTTGGTGACACAGAAAGGGCAGCTTGACCCCGCCTCCTTCCTGATAAGAATTGTGCTGAAGTTGCCGATACATGCATTTTAGAAGAGCAGGATGTGCCCCCAGGAATGTCTGTTAGGGCCTCAAGGCTGCAAACTCTGGTAAAACCCACACCTGGTTAATCAATAATCAGAAGGAATCTCTTGCTTGACTGTTGAAACTGCTTGTTTAAGAAGGTTTCTTTAAGGGACATGTCACTGTATTACTAATCTATAAATAAGGGGGGAAAGTTTGAGGTAGTTGGACTGGACTCTCTCTCTGGATGCATCTTGTGTTCCCCACCGGCGCTGTGACACTCGGGAGCCACACTCAGCTTTGGTAATTATTGATGGTTGGAGGTGTTTTACTAACCTGTTTAGCTTTAAGTGAAAGTACTCTTGTGTTGCCATGTTTGTGCCAGCCATCTTCCGGTTGGATGGCCGTGTCTCCCCTGATTTATTTCCTGACACCACCTTGCAGAGAGTAAAAGTTATTAAGAGCTTTGGGTTGAAAGAACCCCGGGTAACAACATCACATGGACTTTTTCCTACACATTATAGAAAGGTGCTCAAGGGGCCAGGCCTCCTCTTCCCAAGTGTGATGTGATGGTCTATAGCTGACACCAGCTAACCTCTCTTGTGCTTTATCAGGTAGGACATTGATCCATAAGGACCCAGGATCATTTTCTTCTCAGTTATCGGAGAAACGGAAACAGGTGGTGCCATTTTTGACACTGAGTGCACTTACCTTCCCCTTTTGTCCACTTGATTCTTCCTGACCAGCTGGTGATCATGGATTTTAACTGCCCAGTCATGGGAATCATCCCAGCAGGTTCCAGTCACACCTGCTACACCAAACTGATGCTCCTGGAGGAGCAATTCCAATTCCTCGTGTTTGTTCTCCTCGCACTGGTGCAGAGGCGAGTCAAGAATTTCTTCTCTTCATTGAATTAGGGTTCCTGGATTAATTTTGTTCTTGATTTTTGCTGAGAGCTCATTTCTCCCCCCTTTTTACCCTCCCCTTGGCCTATTAGTTTGGCCCCTCTTGACTCCTCTAGCCAGCCTGTCTCCATGGAGATCAGTCCCCCTTCTCCTGAGGTGGAGGCCATCGAAACTCTGCAGCCCCCTCTCCCCATAGAAGATAGACTGATGTTCCACAAACCCTCCACTCTCCACAGCACCAACATAGATAGTAATGAGAATCCATCTCAGCCTGTTTTTTAGGCTAATCCAGCCCAGCACATTCATCCTCCTCTCTTCAGTTATGCTCTCCAGCAGAGTCAGATGCAGCTAGAGCGGCTGAATCCTAGTGATTTATTTTTCCTACTGCCCTGGTCTGAGAGACAGCTCAGAGTGCCGGGTTTAACCGTTGAATGGCTGGGGGTCCCCTCAGCTTCCAGAGACACAGGAGGGAAGGAAACACTCACAGGGATGGGATTTCATAGAATTCTCTGTTGATTCCAGAGGACACAATCTGGCCTGTGAAATTAACAAGTTTAAAGGGAAATGGCAGGGAGGGAAGGGGACTTTAACTACCCAGACATCAGCTGGAAAATTTATATGGCAAGACACAACATTTCCATTAGTGCCTGGAATGTCTTGGGGACAACTTTTTGTGTCAGAAGGTGGAGGAAGAAACCAGGGGGGCATTTTAGACCATTTTAGATTCTGACCAACAAGGAGGAATTGGTTGCAAATCTGAAGGCAATTTATGTGAAAGTGATCCCAAAATGATAGAATTCCTGATCCTAACAAAAGGAAGGAGAGAGAGCAATAAAATAAGGACAATGAACTTCAAAAAAGCAGACTCACCAGCTCAGAAAATTATAGGTCAGCTCCCATGTGAGGAAAGTCTAAGGGCGAAAGGAGTTCAGGAGAGCTGGCAGTTTCTGAAGAGGACAATTAAAGGCACAACTGCAAACTATTCCTATGCAAAGGAAAGACACAAGGAATAGTAAGGGGCCAATATGGCTCCACAGAAGTTCTTTAATGACCTCATAATCAAAGAAGAATCCTAAAAAAGGGGGAAACTTGGAAAAATTGCTAAGGAGGAGTATAAAAGAGAGGCTAAGGCACAAAATGAGTTTCACCTAGCAAGGGACATAAAAGAAGAGGTCCTTGAAATGTATTAGGAGCAAGACAAAGATTCAGGAAAGTGAAGGTTCACTACATAGCCGGGAAAGAGAACTAACAATCAAAATGAAAAAAAAGGTGTTTAATGTCGGTTTTGCTTCAGACTTCACTAAAAAGGTTAATGGTGAACAGATACTCTTCATAGTTAATACTAGCAAGGGGGAAGGAACACAAGCCAAAATTGGGAGAGAACAGGTTACAGAACATTTAGTTAGGTTAGATGTATTCAAGCTAGCAGAGCCTGATTAAATTAATCATTGGGTACATACGGAAGTGGCTGAAGCAATCACGGAATTATTAGGATGTGTCTTTGAGAACCTCTGGAGGACAAGTGAGGTCCCAGAGGTCTGGAGAAGGGCAAACATAGTACTTTTATTTAAAAAAAGAAGAACAAAGAGAATGCAGGGAATTATAGGTCAGTCAGCCTAACTTTGATACCTGGAAAGATACTGGAGCAAACACTTAGTTTGGGTTACAAGGAATGGCCAGCAAGAACATATCATGCCAAATCAACCTAATTTCCTTCTTAAATTGGGATACTGGTCTAGTGGATGGGGGGAAGCAGTAGACAAGACCGTACTCAAAAACTATCATTGACTGTGTGTCAAACTAGGAAAACGATTCTAGCGGAGTCCCGCAGTCCTTTGCAATCTTTTCATTAATGGCTTGGATGATGAAGTGCAGATGACACCAACCTGAGAGGGGCTGCAAACACTCTGGAAAACAACATTATGTTTTGAAACATACTTGACAAATTAGAGATTTGGTCTGGATTCACCCACATGAAATTCAATACAGACATGTGCAAAGTACTTCACTTAGGAAGGAAAAATCAAATGCACAACTACAAAACGGGGAATAACTGGGTAGGTGGTAGCACTGCAGAAAGGATCTGGAAGCTATAGTGGATCATACATTGAATATGAGTGAACAATGTGCTGCAGGTGTGAAAAATGTTAATATTATTCTGGGGTGTATTAAGAGGAATGCCATATGTAAGACATGGGAGGTGATTGTTCCACACTACTCGACACTGGTGGGGCCTCAGTTGAAGTACTGTGTCCAGTTTTCGGTGCCACACTTTAGGGAAGATGTGGAGAAATTGGAGAGTCCAGAAGTGAGGAACAAAAATGATCAAAGGTTGAGAAAGCCTGAGCGAAGAGGAAAGGTGAAAAAACTGGGCATGTTTAGTCTAGAGAAGAGGAGGCTGAAGGGGAACCTGAGAACAGACGTCCACTATGTGAAGGTCTTTTAAAGACGACAGGGATCAATGGTTCTCCATGTCCACAGAGGGTAAGACAAGAAGTGATGGGCTTAGTCTGCAGCAAGGGTGATTGAGGTTAGTTATTAGGAAAAACTTTCTAACCCTAAATGGAGTTAATCTCTGGAATAGGATCTCAAGGGAAGCCATGGAAACCCTATCACTGGAGGGGTTTAAGACCAGGTTGGACAAACACCTGTCAGGGATGGTCTAGGTTGACACGCTCCTGTCTCAGAACAGGGGGCTGAACCAGGTGACCTCATGAGGTCCCTTCCAGCCTGATATTTCTGATTCTACTCTATGAAATGTCTTCTGAGATTAAATCCTCTGAGCTTCCTTCCCCTCCATTGCCCGTTATTTGGAGCCCAGCTGGGCAGGGGGCCAGGCAGATATGAAACCTCACATGGAAAAAAAACAAAGCTGGTCTTGAAAAGTTTCTGAGAACCAACAGTAAAAGGAAATGACTCAGCAGATGGGAACTGGAGAAATGACAAATTTGCACTCAAAGATGTAGACTTTTAATAGTCGTTCCAGTGTGGGCCAGAGCTGGTGGGGCGGGGGGCATGTGGGGTCAGATGTCCCCCCCTCCAATATCCTGCATGGCTTTTACTGAGCATGCTCACATGGACTCTCAGTCCTGTCCTGCAGCACCCCCCTTTCCATTCCTGGACTCAGACCCTCAGACAGCTCTGCTTGTTCTTCCCAATGTCTGACTCTGAGAACTGTTTCCATTCATGACACGGCCATGCATGGGGATGCACCTTTCACTGCAAGTGGAGATGGGGAGCACTGCTCCCTGTAAGCTGTACACATGAGCACGTGCACGCAGATCCTAAACCCCGCACACATGGTGAAACACCACCCGCACAAAAAATGAAATACTACATTGGAGCCAGGCCGAAATATAATTTGCGGGTGACTTTGGACATTGTTCACCCGCCCTTTATCAACACAGCCAGATTCTACTAGCTGGCAAGGGGGCGAAAGGGAAAGGAAGGCAATGAAACGCCCACCAGCATTTCAAACGTGGAACGTTGATCATGTTGGGACGGTTGGGACCCACACATCTCCTTGTAGCCTGTTCATTTGGCTGTGTACAAACTCAAGTACATGTGAATAAGTCAGAATGCCAGGCCATAGTTGTTAAGGAACTGCAAAGATTTCCCAGAAATGAACAAAGGTAAGTGTTGGTTTTGTGACTGAAATCTTTCAAAGGCATTGGACTTCATACATTTACTCGTGATATTTTACCATTTTCCCGCATTTTTTGCCGTGTTTTTTAGCTATGTACAAACTTCCGGTATCCTGATCTGAATGATCTCACGTTTGCCCTTTTGTTGAGTTATGCTGTTAAGTGCATTGAAATAGTAGCCATATAATAAAATTATTAATTTTAAATTAACCAATCTGGTAAAAGATCAATCCCAAAATGTCACTGTCTAAAGGTCTGAAGTGTAAAAGAACAGTGACTTCATTTAAATCTGGATGAGACTATAGAGACGGTTACACCGAAGTCACATAGTGTAATGCTTGTTAAATTTGGTGATATATTCACATATGATGAGGACAATGGAGTGATTTGTGTATATTGTTGAGATGCCAGAGCTTCGGGAGAATTTTCAACAGGAAGAATGTGGAACAATGTTTTGAATTGGATTTCTTAAGGCGTCATCTGTCAAGTAAGTCTCATATAGATGGGGTAACAAGGCTTAGAAACAAAAACCCTTCCTTATGGAGCAGATTGCTTAGCATGATTTTTTAAAGTCCAGCTGAAAAGCAGAGGAGGCAAATTAATCTTGAACACAAGTGCTCAAACCCAGAAGAAATCAAGGTACTTATTGACAGTGTGTTGTTGGCTTTTAAAATGAACAGCTCAGTGCTTTTTGTTCAGGATATTAATGACTATATGGAAAAGTATGTGCGCATACCAGCGAGCTGGAGAAGTAAAAATTATGCTTTTGAATTTCTTGAAATTATCAATTGCATTGTCCAAAATGACCCCATGCATGAAATAGCATCGGCAATGTTTCATACTCTAGCTGTTGATGAAAGCACTGATATAGCCATTAACAGATACTTGATACTCTACTTTATATAGAGATCCATAAATTCTGCAGACTATAAAACTTCGTTTGGTGGACTATTATGACTGCAAGAATGTGATGCTGTTTCAATAGTGCCTGCAATCAAAGAGTTTTATAAAGAAACACCAACTTGATCTAATGAAAATGGTGATGTTCACATCTGATGGTACTTCCGCGATGTTGGGCAAACTCAACGGCATGGTGGCTCAGCTGAAACGTGATAGTCCACACTTAGTCCAGCAACATTGCATTGCACACCGGGAAGACTTGGGGATTTCCGATGCATGGAAAGAGGTCAAGCTCATAAGAGACATTGAAACCTTAATGAAAACTGTCTACATGGTGTTCTGTTGGTCATCCAGGAGAAAATGCAAATTTCAGGAAATAGTGGATGCTTCTGAATGTGACTCAGTGGCTTTCAGGCCACTCAATGAAGTGCGCTGGTTATCTAGGCACTTTGTGCTTTGAGCAATTATTTGCAACTATAATCCTCTTCTGGAATATTTTGAGCAAGACAAAGATACTGATCCGGTTTCTAAATACTGCCACAAAAAGCTGAACACCATGGAATACCGAATAACATTAGACGTTTTGAATGATGTTTTGTCGGAGCTGGCTTCACTATCCACACTGCTCCAGAAACGGGACCTTAACCTCCTGAAGCATTTCACCTTGCCCGAGGTAAACTCAATAAGAACAGAAGACATTACCTTGCAGATTCAGTCTCATGGAGTGACAAATTTAAGGCTCTCTTAGCTATGAGCTCTCTAGAAAATAATGAAATTGATACTAGCTCCATAATAACTTTGATAAATATCTTGTGTGCACATTTGGCAGACAGGTTTCCAGAGGATGAAGTCCAGGAGTGGTCCGCTTTTGATTGTGCGGCAATAGTTAAGTGTGACTTCAATTTTGGAATTCATCAGGTCAAATCCCTATGTTCAAAATACAAAGACTTTCTTGCTGAAGAGATTGTTATAGTCAGTCAGTACAATGACTTCAAGTTTGCAGTAGCTGAAAGAATCAAAAGCCAATTGGTTTAAAGTTTCTCAGATATGGTGACATTTGCTCACCAGAACAAACAGTTTAAGGATCTTGCAAAGTTGGTGGATATTGGTGGAACATTCCTAGCATCAAGTGCAGACTGTGAGCATGGCTTTACCTTAATGAACACTCTAAAAACAAACTACAGTATTGTTTACAAGTAGATCATTTGGACATGCTGATGTGTATTAAGAGTTACTAGCTGGATGGAGGACTGATAGATCTGGACAGAGTTTATATTCAATGGGCAAATGAAAACGATCGCAGGGAAAAACAGTAAGGTTAGTTTAGCAGTCTTTTACATTTCGACCAATAAGGAATTAAAATGCATTTGTAATTACATATCTTATTCTTGGCTGACAATAATTGATTGATATTTTTTAGGAAAATTTTAAATTTAAAACACAAACTCTTGTTTTTTCTTTTTGTACTTATGATGTCTCTATCTGAAAACCCATATAAACTGACATAATGGCATACTTATTAAATTGTCTTTATTATATGTTTATCAAAATCTTTTTGGACATGTATATAGAATGAAAGGTGAAAGTGGACACCAACGGGCAGAAGCCTATGGGCTGATAATGATCATGATTAACATGTGCTTGATATATGCTCGTGATTGCCCATAAAAAGATCCTAAAGTGTAATGCTTAAAACTAACTTCTGCTTCATGGGGAATGGTTAAATTTCCTTTTTCTAAGTATTTAAACATGACAGTTATAAAATGACATGGTATGAAACTATTATTATCACAAATTGCAAATTAAAACTTTTTAAATGTATAAGCATGATGCGCGCTTGGGGGCATTTGCCTCATGGCGCACAAATTTAAATTCTGCTTCAAAAATTTGCACAGAAGAAATGTTTTGCGCTCACGGCCTGTCAAAAATTAGAGGGAACATTGGCAGAGGGTTATGTGGGTCTCTGTGGGGCGGGGGGGAGTGATGGACGGAGCCAGCCGCAGCCTGGGTCTGCTTTGTGGGAGGGTGTTGCGATAGCCCCCTCAGGAAGCCCTCTCTGTTCTATTTATTTTATGCCAGCCCCGGGGTGCTCATCGCTGCTCCTTTCCCCGCCCACAGCTCCATCTGTCTGTCCCCACAACCCCCGGCTGTGTCTATGTGTCTCTGACAGGGACAGACTCCTGGGGCTCTCTGCCTGTGGGTCCCTCCCACCCCTGCTGTGGAGGCACAGCCAGGCAACTCCGGCATCAGACCCTGCAGCCCCATTGGCTGATGTTTCCAGCCAATGGGCTAGGAGCCGGGTCAGCACTGGGGCCTCTCCGAAGCACTCAGCAACTCTGGGGATGGGGGAGCTGCTTGTGGGGAGGCGGGGGAGCTGCCCTCGAGGTGAGAGTACTCCACGTTGCTGACCCATGGCATGGAGCCCCCCAAAACATGGGGTCTGGGGCCCAAACATTGGAGGAGCTGGGCCCACCTTCATGAATATTGATTGAGCATGGGCACCATGGGCCCATATAACTCGCCACCTATGTACTTCTTTTAACAAAAGATGTTTTACTTCCCTCAAATAATACACCAACTTGCTTTAGCTTTATACAAAACAGTGAATGTCCTATGCGCAGCACTGACAATAAAAGTTTAAAGGAGAGAAATTATATATCAACCAATCCCCCTCCTTTTTGTTCCCAGAAGATAACAAGTGAGAAGGAAGTAGCTAAAACTCCCTTCTAACGGTTCTGAAGATAATTCTTAATTCTTAATTCTTTGTCTAACAGTGAATACAAAGATACACCTTTTACCAAAAGATGTTCTACTTCTCTCAAAAAAACACTGGCTTGCTGTTTAAACTTTTGCCCAAAGGAAAAAATCTGTGAAGAAACGATACAACTTTTACAACCAGAGGCCCTGCTTCTAAGATAAAGACAATGACCAACAACTCCAGGGTTAAAAACACCAACCCTCAGAAAGACCCCAAGTCATAAAATGACTTTAGCTGTAAACTTTGTAAAGTGTGAAAGTCCTATTGCCTGCATTGACAATAAAGGTTCAAAAGAACCTATATTAGCAGGTTCTTACAGCGGATGACACTAAGAAAGCAGCTTATACAAAAAATAGCTCATTTTTTCAAATAAAAAAGGAAAACCTTATATTTTACAACAAAGAGATACCTCTCCTAAGATAAACACCCACGCTGAAACGCAAGCCCTCAGTAAACCATAAAAACCAGCATTGAATGAGCTGTAACATAACAAGGTCTCTTTTTTAGGAATATTTTGTAGAAGTTCAGTGACATAAAAATGTTTAAGATACACTAGCCTATCCTTTGAAAAAAAGTGTTTTTAAAGAACCAAAAGAACTGAATAGAATATGAAAACTGTCACAATTCAGGGGAGTTTCCATATGTGTTTTAATAAAAAATAAGTATCAGAGGGGTAGCCGTGTTAGTCTGGATCTGTAAAAGCAGCAAAGAATCCTGTGGCACCTTATAGACTAACAGACGTTTTGCAGCATGAGCTTTCGTGGGTGAATACCCACTTCATCGGATGCAAGTAGTGGAAATTTCCAGGGGCAGGTATATATATGCAAGCAAGAAGCAAGCTAGAGATAACGAGGTTAGTTCAATCAGGGAGAATGCGGCCCTGTTCCAGCAGCTGAGGTGTGAAAACCACGAAAGCTCATGCTGCAAATCGTCTGTTAGTCTATAAGGTGCCACACAATTCTTTGCTGCTTTTAATAAAAAATAAGAAGTTAGCACGCAGTGAGGACAATTTGAGGTCGCAAATATTTTTAAAAGCTCTTAACTTTTGCAGCAAAACCACAGGCTTAAAATGAAATAATATAAGCTTAAAAAGATGCTAAGTTTACTCAATTTCCATAACTAAATAATGATCATCTCTGCAACATAAATATCTTAGTGTAACTGACTTACCTGATAAGATCAACTGCCTTCTCTTCCTCTCCCCGCCACCACCCCGCCCAGTAAAATTAGGTTACACGGGAATGTAAATTGTGAAGAAATAAGTTCCTGGGGGACAGGAATATAATACAAAACCCAGACGTAAAGAAGGATTTTACAATAATAAAATAAAATGTAAAGACAGGTTATAGCTTTCTACATGGTTAGGCAGGGTCTTTAAAATATAGTGTTTGTTTGTTTTTTAAACTTTTGTGTAAATGAATTGCATAGAATACAAAAAGCGCTCTACTTGTAAATGGTAAAGAGAGCTTTAAAAGTCAAGGGTGTGGTTAAGAATCCCCTCGCCCTATCCCCCAACACCACACACACACACACAGGCAAATGAAGGGTTTTACAATAAAACAATTAAAAAGACAAAAGCCACAGCCATAGAGAACAGGGCATGGGGGTAAGAGAGCTGTCCTGAGGTTTTCGGAGAATATTCATAACTGACAGAAATCTCTTTTAGCAACACAGTTTTGTAGACAGCCATTCTCTGTGAGTTGTTATGCTTGTGCACAGGCGAGCGTTTGTCATTCAGAATCCCTTCCCCACTCTACGATGTATTATCTCCCCCGTCCAACGGCCTATTAGAAATAATATTAACAAAAACACAGAGGAATTATATACTTGAAGATACTTTGTAATGGTACCTGCAAAGCAACAATTACAATTTTGTTTATTAATATCTTGTCTCGACACCTTAGAGAATTTTTTGTTGTGTTTTTATAAAACACTTTTATGCAAACTGTAACCCTAGATGCTGCACAGCATTACATTATATGCACCAGTAGCTGAAAGACCTGAGACATTGCTGAAAACAGAGGTGTCATGATCACTAAAGTCCTAATGCAGAGAGCCTGCAGGGAAATGAAAAGGCGCAGCCGCAGCAGAAGATGGTGTGGGTTAAGAGGCTTTCTGGAGGTACTTTGCAATGGCCCAGATGACCCAACTAAGTATCCCTCATGCACAAGTAGCCAGGGGCCCTTGTCAGAGGAACAGGCAGTCCATATATTTCTTGTTATTGAAAAACTATAACCTAACTACAAGTATATCACGGGTTCAACCTACTTCTCTTTTGACAACCAACCCCACCCTTGAGCTCCATAGAAACACACTTCACGCAGACATTTTCAACTGTCATTTTATTTACAACAAGCAGCTTCATTTTATTTGTACAATATGCCCTGTTTTATTCCAAGACCACACTCTTAACTTTTTGTGATATTTCTCAGCAGGATTTTGCAATTTGCTGAGCAAAGAAGACGTTCAACATTCCACATTAAACATGTGTCTGTTGGTTTGATGCTTTCATCTAACACTCTAGCTAGTTCCTCCACCTGTGTCACCTTGTCCACCAGCTCTGTTCCTAAACCTAAATGTCCCTGGGTTAAACGGAGGCACTGCAGCCCGTATCCTAATGTAATATTGATATTTAAAAAACACTTCATACACAAATTACCACTAATTTCTTTAATTTTACAGTTCACATTATATATAGACCAGTTCACGCAGTCCAGATCTGGGGCTGGATCGGAGCCGGTGTCCCCCAGAGAGGAAAGGCCACATCTCATATTCCCCATCACCACTAAAAGCACAAGGAAATGCATTAAGAGTGGCTGGATCCTAGTGATTTGTTTCACTAACTGACCTGGATGGACAGACAGCTCAGAGTGACTGGGGCTCCCCTGCCCTGGGTGACTGAGAACTGGGAGAGAAGAAACACTCACAGGGACGGGATTTATTAAAACTCTGTGTTGATTTCAGAGGACACAAGCCAGCCTGTGAAATTAACATGTAAAGAGGGCAGATGGCAGGGAGGGAAGGAGACTTTAACTATCCAGACATCTGCTGGAAAAGTAATAGAACAAGACACAACATTTCCCATAAGTACCTGGAATGTCTTGGGGACAACATTTTGTTTCAGAAGGTGGAGGAAAAAACCGAGAGGGAGGGGCATTTTAGATTTGAATCTGACAAGCAGGGAGGAATTGGTTCTGAATCTGAAGGTGGAAGGCAATTTAGGCTCAAGTGATCCTCAAATGATAGAATTCCTTATCCTAACGAACAGGAAGGAGTGAGAGCAGCAGAATCAGAACAATGGACTTCAAAAAACAGACTAACCAGTTCAGAAAAGTATAGGTGAGGTCCCAGGTAAAAAAAAACCCTCAGGGCTAAAGTAGTTTGGGAGAGCTGGCAGTTTCTGAAAGAGGCACTATTAAATGCACACCTACAAACTATCCCTATGCAAAGCAAAGACAGGAAAAATAGTAAGAGGCCAATATGGCTCCAACAGAAACTCTTTAAAGTTGTGAAAATCCATAAAGGGGAAATTTGAAAAATTACTAAGGGGGAGTCCAAAAGACTAGGACTAGCATGTAGGGCCAAAATTGGAAGGGCTGGGACCCAAAATGAGTTTCACCTCGTAACGGACCTACCAAGGGACAGGTGAGAGGTCCCAGAGGACTGGAGAAGGGCAAACATAGTACTTATCTGTCAAAAGGGGAAGAAGGAGAATGCAGGGAATTGTAGACCAGTCAGCCTAACTTTGATACCTGTAAAGATACTGGAACAAATTAGTAAACAATCAATTAGGAAGCCTGTAGAGCAGGGGTCGGCCACCTCTCGCATGCGGCTTGCCAGGGTAAGACCCCTGGCAGGCCGGGCCAGTTTGTTTACCTGCCGACACGGCAGGTTCGGCCGATCATGGCTCCCGCTGGCCGCGGTTTGCTATCCCAGGCCAATGATCAGCCGAACCTTGGTCTTCACAGACAATTTTTTTGCCTCAGTCTTCACGGACAAGGTCAGCTCCCAGACTGCTGCACTGGGCAGCACAGTATGGGGAGGAGGTGAGCAGCCCTCAGTGGGGAAAGAACAGGTTCAGGACTAGTTAGAAAAGCTGGACAGGCTCAAGTCCATGGGGCCGGATGTGCTGCATCCGAGGGTGCTGAGGGAGTTCACTGATATGATTGTAAAGCTATTAGCCAATATCTTTGAAAACTTGCGGCAACTGGGGGAGGCCCTGGATGACTGGAAAAAGGCAAAAATCGTGCCCATATTTTAAAAGGGGAAGAAGGAGAATCCGGGAAACTACAGACCTCACCTCAGTCCCTGAAAAAATCATGGAGCAGGTCCTCAAGGAATCCATTTTGAAGCACTTGGAGAAGACGAAGGTGATCAGGAACAGTCAACATGGATTTATGAAGGCCTAGTCATGCCTGACCAACCAGATTTCCTTCTATGATGAGATAACTGGCTCTGTAGATATGGGGAAAGCAGTGGATGAGATATATCTTGACTTTAGCTAAGCTTTTGATATGGTCTCCAACAGTATTCTTGCTAGAAAGTTAAATTAGTATGGATTGGATTAATGGACTATAGGGTGGATAGAAAGCTGGCTAGATCATTGGGCTCAACAGGTAGTGATCAACGGCTCCATCATGGTTCCTTCCCGACTCTGAACTCTGAGGTACAGATGTGGGGACCCACATGAAAGACCTCCTAAGCTTATATTCCACCCGTTTGGGTTAAAAACTTCCCCAAGACACAAATTCCTTGTCCTCAGACAGTATTGCTGCCACCACCAAGTGATTTAAACAAGCATTCAGGGAGGGGCCACTTGGAGCCCTATTCCGCCCCTTCACCCCCCCATATCCTCCCAAGCCCTTTTCTTCCACTTTTGTGGGGAGGCTTGAGAATAATCTACCAACCAAATAGGTAACAAGGGGAGCACAGACCAGACCCTTGGATTTTTAGGACACTAAAAACCAAACAGGTTCTTAAAAGCAGAACTTTATTATAAAGAAAAAAAGTAAAAGAAGCACCTTTGTAAAATCACAATGGAAGGTAATTTTACAAGGTGATAAACAGATTTAAAACATAGAGGATTTCCCCTCTCGGCTCAGCTTCAAAATTTCAAAACAGGAATAAACCTCCCTCTTAGCATAGGGAAATTTTACAAGCTAAAACAAAAGATAATCTAATGCATTTCCTTTCTATTACTTACAATTTCTGTAATTTTAGATGTATCATTTCAGTAGGAGCTGGATTACCTGCTTGGTCCCTCTCTTTGTCTCTTGAAGGAACACACAGAGAGCACAAACAAAACCTTCACCTGTCCCAGATTTGTATATTCTTTCCCCATTGGTCCTTCTGGTCAAATGCCAACTAGGTTAATTGAACTGATTAAGCCCTTATAGGTAAGTGATTCTGTAGCTATTGCCAAGAGGGATTTCGTATTACTGGATACATAAAGGTCGTTATCCTTCTCTTTATATTTATGATAGGCTCAATGTCTAGTTGGCAGCTGGTATCAAGCAGAGTGTCTCAGGGGTTGGTCCTGGGCTGGTTTTGTTCAACATCTTCATTAATGATCTGGATGATGGGATGGTGTGGACGTCCGGTGTCGGGGCTTGGCCCTCTCAGGCGCAGCTGGGACCCAGGGCGCCTCATCACAGACAGCAAGCAGGTCAGGGTCCAGAGCCCTCAGCAGGGGCCGAGCGAACCAATAGTCTACAAGCCCAGGCCCTGAGTCAGGGCGGGGCAATCAGCAGTCCAGAGCTCAAACCCTTCAGCAGGGGTAGAGCAAACAAATAGTCTATTAGAGAAACCTCCTCAGGCCAGCGAGAGGGGGAGTCTGCCACCTGTGGAAGGGTGGCAGGGGAGACGCAGGCCCTCCCACTCCACTGCGTCCCAGCCCGGGGCCCTAACAGCACCAGGCGGTCTGCTGCTGGGTCAGTGGGGATCCAGGCCGCAACACACTGACATTGGTTCGGGGTCCCCTGGAGCCAGACTAGTGTTGGCTACCCCCAGGGCCACTTCCAATCTCCCCATCTCTGGGTACCTGAGTCTCGCCGGCATCCTCCAGTGGGTCCCAGACCATGGGCTCCTCAGGATACCGGGCAGGGGGAAGCACAGGCAACTCCTCAGGATACCGGGCACGGGGGAGCTCAGGCAGTTCCTCTGGATACCGGGCGCGGGGAAGCTCAGGCCGGGCGGGAGCTCGGCCACCGGCATCTGTTCTCTTCGGCGACTGGCCTCCAAGTGAGTGCCGGGGCTGCGCTTTTATACTTCCTGTCCCGCCCCTTGACTTCTGGGGGGCGGGAACTGGCGGCGGCGGCTCCACCCACTTTGGCGGCACCTGAGGCTTGGCCCTCTCAGGCACAGCTGGGACCCAGGGCGCCTCACTACAGATGGATTGAACCCTCAGCAAGTTTGCGGATGACACTAAGCTTGGAGGAGAGGTACATAAGCTGGAAACTAGGGATAGGGTCCACAGTGAACTAGACAAATTGGAGAATTGGGCCAAAAGAAATCTGAGGCGGTTCAACAAGGACAAGTGCAGAGTCTGCACTTAAGATGGAAGAATCCCAGGCACTGTTACAGGCTGGGGACTGATTGGCAGAAAGGGACCTGTGGATTACAGTGGATGAGAAGCTGGATATGAGTCAACAGTGTGCCCTTGTTGCCAAGAAGGCTAATGGCATTTTGGGCTGCATTAGTAGAAGTCTTGCCAGCAGACTGAGGGAAGTGATTATTCCCCTCTATTCGGCACTGGGGAGGCCACATCTGGAGTACTGTGTCCAGTTTTGGGCCCCCCACTACAGAAAGGATGTGGACAAATTGGAGAGAGTCCAGTGGAGGGTACAGAAACTATTGAGAGGCTGGGGCACATGATTTATGAGGCAAGGCTGGGGGAACTGGGCTTATTTAGACTGGAGAAGAGAAGAGTGAGGGGGGATTTGATAGCAGCCTTCAACTATCTGAAAGGGGATTCCAATGATGATGGAGCTCGACTGTTCTCAGTGGTGGCAGATTCCAAAACAAATAGTAGTGGTCTCAAGTTGCAGTGAGGGAGGTCTAGGTTGGCTATTAGGAAACACTATTTCACTAGGAGGGTGGTGAAGCATTGGGTGGGTAACCTAGGGAGGTGGTGGAATCTCCTTCCTTAGAGGCTTTTAAGGCACAGCTTGACAAAGCCCTGGCTGGGATGATTTAGTTGGGGTTGGTCCTGCTTTGAGCAGAGGGTTGGACTAGATGACATCCTGAGGTCTCTTCCATCCCTAACCTTCTATGATTCTATGATTCTACTGTGTCCAGTTCTGGGTGCCACACTTTAGGAGAGATGTTGAGTAACTGGACAGGGTCTAGAGGACAGCCACAAAAATAGTCAAAGGTTTAGAAAATCTGAATTTGGAGGAAAGGTGAAAAAAACTGGGTATGTTTAGAGAAGAGGAGGCTAAGAGGAACCTGAGAACAGTCTTCCAATATGTTAAGGGCTGTTCTAAAAAGTATGGGAGTCAATTGTTCTCCATGTCCCGCTGACAGGAGTACAACAAGTAATGGTCATCTGCAGCAAGGGAGATTGTGGTTAGTAACAGGAAAAAAACTTTCTAACCCTAAATGGAGTTAATCTCTGGAATAGGATCCCAAGGGAGGTTGTGGAATCCACATCACTGAAGGTTTTTAGGTCCAGGCCGGACAAACACCTATCAGGGATGGTCTAAGTTGACATGGTCTTGCCTACAAGAGGGGGATGGACCAGGTGACCTCTCAAGGTCCCTTCCAGGATAATATTTCTATGATTCTACTCTATGAAATGTCTTCTGAGATGAAATCCCCTGAGCTTTGTTCCCCCCGCCCCCATTGCCCGTTATCTGGAGACCAGCTAGCCAGAGGCCAGGCAGTTATGAAAGATTACACCGAGAAAACAAAGCTGGTCTTGAAAGTTTTCTAAGAACCAGGAGAAGAAGAAAATGACTCAGCTCATTGGGATTGGAGAAATAACAAATTTTCAGACAAAGATATAGACATGTAATAGTCTTGATGGAGCAGGCCAGAAGCCGTGCAGTGGGGGATTGGCAGTATGTGACCACAAATGCCCCTCCAAATTTGCTACGTGCTCCCCAGCGTCTGGGAGAATTTCTGCCGTGGGCTCTGTGGGTGGGCTACAGGAAGTCACAGGAGGGACGTCATCCCCTTCTTATTGCTCGAAGATGCACACTCAGCATCAGCTGCACTCCCCACCAGATGAGCTGCTGGAGCAGAGGAGGGGGCGAGCTCCAGATGAGCCCTGCACCAGGTGTGCTGGGCTCCAGGCAGGTCCCAGGGGGCCCTGCTCCCAGATGTTCTGGGATGGGGTGAGAGATGTCTTGTCCCAGAGAGACTTTCCCCTGGGCTCCTTCCTCCAGAGAGAGGTTGTTTTTCAGCCACCAGCTCCCTCCCTTGTGCCCCCCATGTGTCAGTGGAGTAAGGCTAAGGTTTCTGAGGGTACCAGCTCCTCACTAGGGGAGAGAGTGTGTGATCTGTGGTTTCCTGCTGATTCTATAAATCCCCCAGGGCTGAGGCACGAGCACTGTCACTTTTCTCAGACGGCGATAATGCTGATCCTGATCCTGCTGCCCGTGGCCTTTCTCCTGCTTCCCGGGGCTGGGGCTGGTGAGTGTGCGTGTGTGTGGTGGGGGGGAGGGGGAATCAGGTATCCTGGGGAGTGGAGCCGGGAGCTCTCTGGGCTGTTTTCAAATCCTGGATCCTCCCCAGAGTCAGATGCTTCTGCAAGGGTGATTGCTGGCTCCCAGAACCCTGCTAGGAAACGGTTTGGAGGTGTGGGGTGAAGGAGTTAGGTGGTGGAGCTGGTACTGAGACATACGCAGTGAGCTTGAGAGCAGGAGAGCGACACAAGGGTATTTTAGCTAGGGGCTAGGAGCCAAGACTCCTGGGTTCTATCCCCTGCTAGGGAGTAGGGTCTAATGATTAGAGTGGAGCTTGCGGGGAGGCAGTCAGGACTCCTGGGTTCTAGCTCTTTTTCCTGTGTGTGTGTGATGTCATTTTAAATTGAAGCCCTTTAGGGAAGGGACTGACTTTCCCTGAGGGTCTGTGCAGCACCCAGCACAATGGGGCTTTCATCTGAGTTGGTAGCACCATATGCAAATAACAGCGAGAGACTGTCAAAACAGCCTCATTCATATGGACCTCAGACTGGCATCCATGAGTTGTGTTTTAAAACATTCAGATGTGAGCTGCACACAAACTTGTATTGCTTTAACTAACCTGATTTTAAACCACATCTGTCGTTCAGCGGGTTCAGCTCTGCCTGTGGCTGCCCTGATATTGATTTAAATCTGTCAAAAGTGTCAGAAGCTTCCCAGGGGCTAATTAACCTCAGCGAACCAGCCTTCAACGAACCAGATGTGCATTTGCACAGGGTTAAAACAAACCATGCAGTCTGGCAATTCCTAATTCCTAGGTCCCTCTGATGGTTAGAGACTTTCTCACTTCCACCTCCATCTATCCCATTTGCTCCCTCACCTTAGCTAGGCTTGAAACATTTAGTTATCTGTAGTATGAACGGTTAGAATATCAATCCCTTATGTATTCCACAATTTACAAACAAAATATGCTTTATAAAAATCCAGCTAGTTAAAGAAAAATTATTAAAGTAAGATAAAGGCTAGAAGCAAAATTCAAATGAGAGGGATTATCGTAGGTTTCACCCCCACTCTGAACCTTAGAGTATAGATGTGGGGACCTGCATGTGAACCTCCTAAGCTTAATTACCAGCTTAGATCAATATGCTGCCACCATCCAAATATTTGAGTCATTTGGAAAACTCTGTCTCCCTCCCCCCAAAACCTTCCCCTTCCTGGGTAGCCTTGAGAGACTTCTCCACCAATTCCCTGGTGAACACCGATCCAAACTCCTTGGATCTTAACACAAGGAAGAATTACTCCTTCCCCCTCTTCCCCCCCCCAATCCCTTGTGAGTCCAGATCCAATCCCCTTGGAAAAATCAATCATGTCCTTAAAAAGAAGGCTTTTAATTAAAGAAAAGAAAGGTAAAAGAAAAAAAACCCTCTGGGAGATAGCATACAAGTTCATCTCACAGACAACAGATTCAAAACACAGAGGATGTTCCCCTGGGCAAAACTTAGTACATAAAAGAATTCCCAATTTGATTATTCCCCTAATGCCAAGACAAGTTACAAAAAGAAAATAAACATAAACTTATTTAGTTCCTTCCTTAATACTCACTACACTGATAAGAGGCTGGTTCTGTTATATCCTTGGGGGCAGCCGGTTTAGGAAGAAATCACTTGAGGCCAGACAGCAGACAGCTAACAAAACTACCATTTTATTTACAGACACAGAGCTGACCCAACCGGCCGAAACCGGCTGGGCTATCCCCTAATAATCTAACTCAGTTGCCATAGGAACAAAAACCATGACAACCAAATACACAACATATTCCTCCCCCCCAATAAGAACATCCTCTAAATAAAACACACACTAGACTAGAGAAGGAGGGTGGACTGCCTCCATTCCCGGCTAAACCCTGGGGATTATTTTGCCCCATAACCGTGGGTTCGCCCTAGCTAAAGATCCAGCCGATGAGGAGGCCTTCTGTCTCTAGGCGGATTACGGTGAACTTCTGGTGTTGTTGCACCCGAAAGTACCATGGGCTCTGGGTCCGCAGCACGAACAGGTGAGGAGGTGGTATCAGCTCATGCTGGGCAAAGGGGTATCTCAGCTGCCGGCAGTAATTGAGGAGAACAGTCAGAAACAGGTGATTTGTGATTCGGTGTCTCACCAGAAGTGGTGAAATCAGACCACTCAACTGCAGATGTGTCCCAAATATTCAACAGAAGGCTTGAAGAATTCATACTTGTCTTTGCGAACTCGTAGGCCATACTCTTCCAGTCTTTGTAGGGTAGCCTCTAAATTCTTTAAGTGATCCTCTTCATTTCTTCCAGTGACCAGGATATCATCCAGATAGCACTGAACTCCTGATAAGCCACACAAGATCTGGTCCATAGCCCTCTGGAACAGGGCGGGAGCAGACGTTATTCCGAAGGGTAGGCGACAGTATCGATAAAGCCCCTTATGAGTCACAATAGTCAACAGCTCTTGGGACTTTTCATCGACGTACATCTGTAAATATGCTTGACTCAGATCAATCTTACTGAACTTTTGTCCCCCAGCCAGGCCTGCGAAGAGGTCATCGATGCGGGGAAGCAGGTATTGCTCTGCACACAACACTGGGTTGACAGTGACTTTAAAATCACTGCAGATCCGGAGAGAGCCATCTTTCTTCACTATTGGGAACGATAGGAGTGGTCCATGAGCTATGGGTAACTGGTATTAGGACTCCATTGGTGACCAGGCACTCCAGGTCTGCTTCAACTTTCGGCCTGATGGCATATGGCACAGTTCGGGCTTTCAGATATTTTGGTGGACTGTCAGGTTTAATGTTCAATGTCACCGTGATTCCCTTCATACTTCCCAAATCATCTCCAAAAACAGCAGCATGTTTCCTTAGTATAGGGGTTAGACTGGTTTCTTCTTTAGTCATCCGGTACACTTCTGCCCAGTTCAGTTGAATCTTCCCAAGCCAAGACCTACCCATTAAGGCTGGGTAGTTACCTCTCACCACAAACAGTGGCAATTTAGCAGCCTGTCCATTGAGCTCCACCTTAACATCAATAGTGCCCAACATGGGCACAGCTTCTCCCGTATACGTCTTCAGAACAGTTGCCTTAAGCGGAAGATGCTGTAGCTTTTCTTTATACACAGTCTTGGAGACCAGCGAGACGGCTGCACCGGTGTCCAGTTCCATGCGTATAGGTTTGCCATCCAACAACGGGGTTACCCAGTATTCATGTGAGCCCACTGCCAAAGACAAAACATGCAGTGGCACTTCCTCTTGCCATGAGGTGTCACTTTGATCATCCTGGGTCTGCTCTAGGGTATGCAGGGTTCCTCTTTTTGTCGGCCAGACCACAAGCCTCTTTTTCTTTTGTTTACAGGCACACTCAATGTGTCCCCTTTTGCCACAGTGTCGACACACCAGGTCCTTACACCAGCATTCTGATGCCTGGTGATGCGGCTTACCACAGCGGTAACATTCTTGACTCTGCACAGTTTTGTGGGTCGGTTCTTGTGACACTTTTTGCACCCTAGGGGATGCACCGATGTATTGCGCCTCCCTTGTAACCAGTTCCATGGAGACAGCAATATCAACAGCCTTCTGTAAGGTAAGCTGAGCCTCTGTCAGTAGGCGCTTCCGTATAGCTTCACTGTAGAGGCCACACACTAACCTGTCACACAGGGCATCATTTAACATCTCCTTAAATTCACAGTGTTCTGCTAGCTTTTTTTAAATTGCTACAAATTGTACAACTGTTTCATCTTCCTTTTGGTCTCTTTTGTGGAACCTATATCTTTCAGCAATTACCATTGGTTTTGGGGGAAAATGGGACCCCAGGATTTCCACAATGTCACTGTAAGATTTAGTCGCTGGCTTAACAGGGTGTAGTAAGCTGCGTAGCAGGGAGTAGGTTTTAGCCCCTACAACACTTAAGAATATTGGCACCTTCTTCGCTTCTGTAATGTCATTTGCAATAACAAAAAGCTCAAAACGCTCAGTATACACATGCCACTGCTCTATATTCTCATCAAAAGGTTCCAGTGGCCTGGTCAGAGTAGCCATGATTTTTAGTTTCACTTTCACAGTCAGTGCAAACAAGCAGCTTTTTTGTTTGTTTGTTCTTTACCTTGACTTCTACTTCCTTCTGTTACTGGAGCAGCACCGGAATCCCACCCTCGTCACCACTTGTTATATCCTTGGGTGCAGCCGGTTTAGGAAGAAATCACTTGAGGCCAGACAGCAGACAGCTAACAAAACTACCATTTTATTTACAGACACAGAGCTCACCCAACAGGCCGAAACGGCTGGGCCATCCCCTAATAATCTAACTCAGTTGCCATAGGAACAAAAACCATGACAACCAAATACACAACAGGTTCCTTGATCTTTTCCACTCCGGCCAAAACTGAAACTGACTCTAAACAAAGGAAACTTCCCTCCTTCCTTTTGATACATCTTATCCTGCATTGGTTCCTCTGGTCAGATGTCAGCTAGGCTAGGTGAACTTCTTAACCCTTCACAGGTAAAAGAGGCATTAACCCTTAACTGTCTGTTTATGTCAGGGATAGATACAGGGAGCGGAAGGAAGTGGGTAGGGAAGAGGGGGGTTGAGGTGGGCCCATGCATTTGACAGGATGATCAGATACCTCCAGGAGAGCATCTCATACCTCTAACAACATTGCTTGGGAAGCTCTGTAACAGCCTGTAGCTCTTTCCATGGTAGCCAGGCTTAGGGTGTCTACACTCTGATCTTCGATTGCTGGTTGCTTTGGGGGTTTCCGTTTTGATGGGACTTGTCTTTTCACTGCTGTTAGTGCAGATGAAACTAAACTACTCAAGATAGTTAAGACCAAAGCAGATTGTGAATAACTTCAAAAAGATCTCACAAAACTAAGTGATTGGGCAACAAAATGGTAAATGAAATTTAATGTGGATAAATGTAAAGTAATGCACGTTGGAAAAAATAACCCCAACTATACATACAACATGATGGGGGCTAATTTAGCTACAATGAGTCAGGAAAAAGATCTTGGAGTCATCGTGGATAGTTCTCTGAAGATGTCCACGCAGTGTGCAGAGGCGGTCAAAAAAGCAAACAGGATGTTAGGAATCATTAAAAAGGGGATAGAGAATAAGACTGAGAATATATTATGCCCTTATATAAATCCATGGTACGCCCACATCTCGAATATTGTGTACAGATGTGGTCTCACCTCAAAAAAGATATTCTAGCACTAGAAAAGGTTTAGAAAAGGGCAACTAAAATGATTAGGGGTTTAGAGAGGGTCCCATATGAGGAAAGATTAAAGAGGTTAGGACTCTTCAGCTTGGAAAAGAGAAGACTAAGGGGGGATATGATAGAGGTATATAAAACCATGAGTGATGTTGAGATAGTGGATAAGGAAAAGTTATTTACTTATTCCCATAATACAAGAACTAGGGGTCACCAAATGAAATTAATATGCAGCAGGTTAAAACAAATAAAAGGAAGTTCTTCTTCACGCAGAGCACAGTCAACTTGTGGAACTCCTTACCTGAGGAGGTTGTGAAGGCTAGGACTATAACAATGTTTAAAAGGGGACTGGATAAATTCATGGTGGCTAAGTCCATAAATGGCTATTAGCCAGGATGGGTAAGAATGGTGTCCCTAGCCTCTGTTTGTCAGAGGATGGAGATGGATGGCAGGAGAGAGATCACTTGATCATTGCCTGTTAGGTTCACTCCCTCTGGGGCACCTGGCATTGGCCACTGTCGGTAGACAGATACTGGGCTAGATGGACCTTTGGTCTGACCCAGTACAGCCTTTCTTATGTTCTTATGTTCTCTGCTTAGCCAACGGCTTTCTGAGTTATTCTGCTTCCAGATAACACCCACTAGGTTGAAAGTTACATGCTTAATTTTATTTGATAGGAGAAAAAAAAACACTGTCCCCTACAGTTCTGCCCAAAGCCCACCGGTCTATGAGCATGAGGGTTAAGTCAGCACCTGCTTGTCACAGCTGACTTAGCAGCACCTGCATTGAACAGTTGAAGAGGGGTCCAATGCCTCCTCCATATGATTCTTGTGGAATTAATCTTAAATGTAGCTCCAAGGGGCGGTTCGGAGCAGTGGCTAAAATTTGTTTCCATTTGGTTAGCAGAAAATAATTGACCTAGTTTCTCCTCCCAATGCTTTTTTAGGAGATCAGTGTTTAGTTCAAATTTGCAAGCCAGGTGTGCATAATGTTACCATAGAGCCTGGCAATCTGGGTAACATTTGTAGAAATGAAAGCAGTAATGGCTAAAGGAGAGCGAAGGCAGCAGGGCTAAACAGACGGGGGGCGGCACGTTTCCCTTGCATACCTCACCTCTCCATCTTAGTCTGCAGTGTGACCAAAATTAAAAGTGTTTTGGTGTCTAAAAACTTACAAATTTTCAGATGAAAATTGTTGAAAACTGGGGAGAAATAATCAGTTTAAAAAAAAGCCAAAATGTTTGAGGCAAGGAGACGCCTTCTGGGAAACTTTTCATTGTCTAGAAAATCCGATTTTCTGTACAAAAACAGTTTGGAGGGGCAGCTTTGGACCAGCCCTGGCTTGTCACTGGGGATTGGTGAAGAAGGTGAAACGTCAGCAGGGGACGTGCCATTACCTCAAGGCACTACAATTAGTGACACACTCCCGATGCCTTTGGCACTGATTCTTCACCTAGCGAGGTCAGAGCTTTAGATTTAACCTTTGCCCCCGTGGGGTGTCCAGTCTGGGGGAGAGCTGAGCAGGGGGCAGGGTTCCAGGGACAGGGATCCCCCAAGGAGAGCATCACAGGAGGTGGGTTGAGGTTGTGGAGACTCCCCTTTGGGATGGGGAGATTGATCCCTGCCCAGGCTAGGGAAACAATGAGACACTTTATATGTACCTGGTCTTCCCCCAGGAGAGATCATTGGCGGACAGGAAGCCCAGCCCCACTCCAGACCCTACATGGCCTATCTGAATATACTACGCGGAGACGACAGATTTCGCTGTGGAGGGTTCCTGGTGTCGGAGAACTTTGTGCTGACGGCCGCTCACTGCAATGGAGAGTAAGCGCCTCTGTGCTGGGGATGTCGGGGCAGGTCGGGCCTTAGTGGGTGATGGGGGAGCTGGGAGCTCTGGCACCATCGTGGGTTGCAGGGAAGGAGCCATTAGCAGGACAGGCTGGGAGAGCAGAGCCCAGGGGTCTGATCTGTTCAGGGGGTGTCGGTGTGTTTCTAGGGGGCTCTGAAAAACATGGTCCAGATCCAACGCTGGGTAAATCAATGGGGCTATGGCCATTGACACCAGTTGGGGTCTGGCCCACTGCCCAGATAGAACAGGGAGGGACTCACAGCCCCAGGACAGCTCTGCAGGGCTCCGGACAGGGAGGAGCTGGGCATAGACCCGTCTGGATCTAGCTGGGAGGGGTCACCTGGCTGGAGGGGAGCTGAGGGCCAAGGATCAAGGGGAAGAAGGAGTCTGAGATCACTGCCTGAGCGACCCAGGCTGTCCTGTCCCCACAAGATCAGTACTTATGTCAGACCAACATGTGTTCATCCCCCACCACAGTGCACTCCTGGCCCAATACCCATGTATTGCTCTTGGCTTTTACAGCAAGATCACTGTGTACCTGGGAGCCCATAACATTAAACAACAGGAACAGAGTCAACAGAAAATCCCTGTGCGCTTCCGGATCCCCCATCCGGAATACAACAGGAAGACCCATATGAATGACATCATGTTGCTGCAGGTACCGCCCCCATCCCATCATCCCACCCCCAGTGACCTCACACTGCTGCAGGTACCACCCCCGTCCCATCATCCCCCCCAGTGACCTCACACTGCTCCAGGTACCGCCCCCATCGCATCACCCCCCCAGTGACCACACACTGCTGCAGGTACCACCCCCATCCCATCACTCCTCCCTCAGTGACCTCACACTGTGGCAGGCACCGCCCCCATCCCATCACCCCACCTCCAGTGAACTCACACTGCTGCAGGTACTGCCCCCATCCCATCACCCCGCCCCCAGTGAACTCACACTGCTGCAGGTACTGCCCCCATCCCATCACCCCGCCCCCAGTGACTTCACACTGCTGCAGGTACCTCCCCCATCCCATTACCCCTCTACCAGTGACCTCACACTGCTGCGGGTACCAGCCCCATCCCATCACCCCGCCCCCAGTGACCTCACACTGCTGCAGGTACCACCCCATCCCATCACCCCGCCCCGCAGTGTCTCCATGGACATACATTGGCTGTAGTTTCCCTCTCCTTGGATTCTTTCTCTACCTCTCATCAACACTGATTTTCATATTGACCCTTGTGCTTGTGTCCTCTCTTGGTTGTAGCTGGAGCACAAGTCAGAGCTCAATGAACAGGTGGGGCTCATCCCTCTCCCCCCCGCTCATCAACGAGTGCAACCAGGGACCGTGTGCAGTGTTGCCGGCTGGGGCCGCACAAGCGCACTCAGGAAGGTGCTCCCTGATACGCTCCGGGAGGTGGATTTGAAGGTGCTGGACGATGAGGCCTGTCTGAAGTATCCTGGTGGGATATATCGTAAATATAACACCCACACGATGATGTGTGTGGGGGACCCAAAGGAGCACAAAGCCTCTTTCAAGGTGAAACTCCCAAGTGCCCTTGATAAATCGTTATTATTAATAAGGCTCCTGGGGTTGCAGTTGGGCCCACAAGCAAAGATCAGAGATCAGGCCCTGCTGTGCTAAGTGCTGTTCAAACCAATGGGAAAATATCTGATCTCTCGCGGGGTCAGGGGGTGAACGGCAGAGACCAACTGGGAGGAGTTGGGGGTTTGTTGAGTCAGGCTGAGCTGTGGGGGGCCCAAGCAGAGACCATCTGGCTAACAGGGGGGTGTCACTGAAGTGTCCATCAGTGTTTGAAGAACAGCAGGAAATGCCTCACTGAGCTTTTCACCATCTGTGGCTTGTTTTGTTTCACAGGGTGACTCTGGGGGCCCCCTGGTGTGTGGGAAAACAGCCCAGGGCATCGTCTCTTGGGGACCTGTCAATGGGAGCCCCCCAAGGGTCTATGTGAGACTCTCCACCTTCATCCCCTGGATACAGAGGATGATGAAGAAACTGCAGCCCTGAGCCGTGCTGGGAATCGCTGCAGGGGCTGGAGCTGCGTCGCTTCTGTCCTTTGCATTGGCCCAGATGTAGCGGCTGCTTTGCAGAGGGGTTGACTCCCCGCAGGCTGATCTCCCCCACCCCAGACATCGCTCCTCTCAGGCAGTGCCCAACCCATGAGTATCAGAGTAGGGAGCCTGGGGGAGTTAGGAGCCATGTTCAATTCCAACTCCCTCAGCTCCCTTGGCAATCCCAACCCAGGCCCTTAGGCTGCGTCTTTGCTAGGGAATCAGCTGGTTTATTTCCCCCGGGGTAACGGACATGAGCCAAACCCTGGGGCAGACACAGCAGCTTGTAGCCCTCCCACATGTCAACCAGTCGAGTGACCGTTTATGAGACATCCTGACCTGTTAACTCCTGTTAAAACTGCAGCCTGCCCTGTCCTCATTGGGCCTTTTCCACATTATTTCCCCCGGGGTAGCCACCGCTCCTTCCAAAGACACCTGTTCCCAGCAGTGAGAGCAGGAGTTTGTTCATTGGAAGGGAAATTAGGAAATTATGCACTGAACTGATTTCAGTTGAAATGACAACTCTGAGCGCCTCTTTCTAACCTCCCCTGTCCTGCCCTGCTGTGCGGCCTGGTGCATTTCGCTTGCTCCCGCTTAGCCAGCAATGAATAAAAATGAAGTTGCAAACAATGAAGTGGTGCCTTCCTGGGAATTGAATGAACCCCCCCAGCCTCGGACTCCCAGCTAACTTGTACCTACCAGGGGTAACCAGGATTTGGGGCCCGGTGGGGAATTCACCCCCTGGGTTTGAGTAGTTCATGCCAGATCTGCCAGAAACACAAGGAAAATCACAGGTGAAAAAGCAAATCACTGTGTGTGTTAAGTATCAGAGGGGTAGCCATGTCAGTCTGGTTCTGTAGAAGCAGCAAAGAATCCTGTGGCACCTTATAGACTAACAGATGTTTTGCAGCATGAGCTTTTGTGGGTGAATACCCACTTGCATCCGAAGAAGTGGGTATTCACCCACGAAAGCTCATGCTGCAAAACGTCTGTTAGTCTATAAGGTGCCACAGGATTCTTTGCTGCTTCCACTGTGTGAGTTGTCAGCTCTCCTGACTCTAGTATCCCACCGCTGACACCTAGGCCAGCTCCCAGCTAACAGGAGTGCACTTTAGGCCACTGGAGGAGAACTCGGTACCAGGGTATTCTTAGTTCCCTTGTACGTCATTCCTCTTCCACTCTGCACCTGTCTGAGGACAGAGGGGTCACAAACATCAGGCAGGCCAGGCCCTCCATCAGGCATCTCAGCCCAGATGTCAAGGCCTGATCCCAAGGAGCCTCTGTGTGTGTCCACACCTCCCACACCGCCCGACTGACTCTAATCAGGGGCTATTCAGGCAGGGGCCAAACTCCATTGTTGTTTGCACCAGCTCCCCTGCAAAGGAAATGCATCACAAACCGAGCCCAGTGCAGCAAGAATCAATGGACCGGACACGGCTCTGATGCTCTGGGAAGAGACGTCTCAGATTGGAACATGGCACCATCTGCCAATGCCTATTAGTGTCATCTCAATGTTCCCCTGGTTCTTCCCCGTCAGCCTGTCTGTATCCACTTGTTTTCTCCTGTCCTATACCTAGACTGTGAGCAACTGGGGACAGGGGCCATCGCTGTGTTTGTACAGCACCTGGCACGGTGGGGTCCTGGGCCATAGCTGGGAGTCCACCTCGGTGCTACTGTGATACACCCAACAAGGCATGTGCAGCGGCAATGGGATCCTTTGCCATGACTGGGTCTTCTAGGCGCTACCATAATACACCTAATAAACACTGTACAGCACCCAGCACAATGCAGCCCTTGTCATCCGAGAGCCCGGACATGCTCCCTGGCTCAGGTTGGACACCAGGAACCAGAGTCACCCCAGGGTCCCAGCTCAAGCTGCCATCAGACCTGCGGGTGTCACAGTGCTGGGCAGAGCGGTCAATGCTGACAGAGCCAGGGCAGGTGCAGGGAGCAGGCTGAGGCGCTTGCTGAGCTGGGCCCAGTCACACCCCAGAGGTGAGAATCCAGCCGACGCAGTGTTCTCCCTCCCAGCCCCAGGGACGCGGCCACCTCCCCTGGTCTGGGGCTGTGTCCCGGAGAACTGGGGCTCCACAAAGGATCTAGGGGGGCTACAGTGAACAAGCAACACTGTGAGCTCCCCACGCACCGCTGGGGCAAAACTGACCACAGCCTGGGCTGTAATAACAGGGGCAAAGGAGCAGGGAGAGGATTTGGCTCTCTATGCAGCATTGGTGAGACTAATGCCGGCCCTGGGATAGGGGACAGGCTGGCTCAGGGGAGTGGGGAATGCATTTGGGGCCTTTCCCCTACAGGGGTGGGGGGGGCTAGGTCTGAAACAGGCTCATGGCCGGGGACTGGCTGGTTCAGGGGGTGCAAAGTGAGACGTGGGGCCTTTCCCCTCTAGGACATCTCTGTGCTGCTGTCACTGTTCCAAGCACCAAGTTCTGCCCTTCCCCAGCTCTCCTGTGAACATGGGCTGTGGGTAACACTGGTTGGTATCGATGCTGGGTGAGAAAACACACCCCTGTGCCCCTGTGTGTGAGATAGAGGCAGGTGGCTCTGATCACCCTGATACCAGCGTCCCACCCCAGACATTGTGTATGTGACACCCAAAGTGACAACCCCATTGAGTTTATCAGCCCCCAAGGGGGCTCAGTCCCATCCCCTGTCCACAGGGTGCCTGGCATGTCAGGGGAGGTGCTGTCCCCCTATGGGGATTCACACACAGAGCACCAGGAGCATCACTGGTCCAGTCATTCCTGCATCCCCCCCCCCAGGGACCAGACATGGACGCTCCCAGTCAAACACCCTACTGGCCCCAAGTCAGGTCAGTGACTCCTACTGGAGCAACCAGCAGGGTACAGACAGCAAGTGGGTACAGTACTGGTAGGGTGGGGAGCTGGATCTAGAATGGATGTACAGGGATGTGCATCGATCTAGAAGAGGTGGCTATGTGGGTATGGATAGATCTAAAATGGAACAGCATCAATTGAAGTGAATCTAGCATGAATTTTAATGGAGTTAGTTGGGTATTCATGCATCTGAATGGATCTAGAGAGGTTCTGGAATGCTTCTAGATAGTGACACTGATACCTGGATGGACAGATCCCACACCTCATCCATCAGACATACCAATTACAAGAGAGGGATCCAGAGCGAAATACGGGTTTACAAAATATCTCCCTGGACATCAGTTTTCCAATCTGAACAATGTGAAGAGGAATTCAGCTTGTGTCTGGACGCTGCCTGGGTCAGTGAAAGGCCTGGAGCAAGGGAGCCCCTGATCTCAGTTAGTTTCTGCGCAGCCCCTGGCATAATAGGGGCTTGGTTCTTGGCTTATGTGCCACCCTCATGCAAATAATAGCAATTTGTTAAAAGTGGGATTTTCCAACACACCCACCCACCTGGCTGGAGACTTCTTCAGAGGGTATCACAGAACATGTTTTATTTTTCATGGGAAAAACTCGAAAGTGGTACTTTTAAATGTTGGCCTAGATATTACCTAACACTGGGGGGAAAGAATCAGTTTCACCACATTAATTCAGACAGGTTTGAGACGAATCTTTCTGAGAAAAAATGATGTTTGTAAAAAGTTTGACGGGTCAGCCATGGAGCAGCCCTGGCTCGTCACTGTGGGATGGTGGAGAAGAAGAAACATCCACAAGGGCCCTGTCTGTGCCCTTCCAGGGGCTCCCAGGCCCAATCTGGGGTGACTTTGGGCCCTAAAACTGTTACCTCCAGCCAGTGCGATTACTGACCCCTCCTTGTGCATTCTCCATACAGCGAGGTTGGAGCTGTAGGTTTACCCTCTGGCCCCATGGGGACAGGGCCGCCCAGAGGGGGGGCAAGAGGGGCAATTTGCCCCAGGCGCTGGGCCCCACAGGGGCCCCCACAAGAGTTTTTCGGGGCCCCTGGAGCGGGGTCCTTCACTCGCTCCGGGGGCCCAGAAAACTCTTGCGGGGCCGGGCCCAGGAGCTTCTTCCACTCCTGGTCTTCGCCGGCGGGGGGTCCTTCCGCTCCGGGGCAGAAGGAACCCCCACTGGTGAATTACCGCCGAAGCAGGACCCGCCGCCGAAGTTCAGCTTGGTCTTCGGTGGTAGTTCGGCGGCGGGGGGCCCTTCCATTCCGGGACCCACCGCCGAAGTGCCCCGAAGACCTGCGGTAGGGGCCCCCAGCTGTCGAATTACCACCGAAGACCGGGCTGCACTTCGGCGGCGGGGGGGGGGGGGCCCGCCGCGGTCTTCGGGGCACTTCGGCAGCGGGTCCTGGAACGGAAGGGCCCCCCTCTGCCGAAGACCCCAGGCCCCCAGAATCCTCTGGGCGGCCCTGCATGGGGAGTCCAGTGTGGGGCAGAGCTGAGCAGGGGGCAGAGTTCCAGAGACAGGGATCCCCCAGGGAGAGAATCACAGGGGTGGGTTGAGGCTGTGGGGACTCCCCTTTGGGATGGGGAGTTCGGTCCCAGCATGGCCCAAGGAGATGATGGGGCTCTTTACCCCAGGTAAGATCATTGGAGGCTGGGAAGCCAAGCCCCACTCCAGACCCTACATGGCCTATCTGGAAATACAACGTGGAGACAAAAGTTTATGCTGTGGAGGGCTCCTGGTGTCGGAGAACTTCTTGCTGACGGTCGCTCACTGCAATGGAGAGTAAGCGCCTCTGTGCTGGGGATGTCGGGGCAGGTGGAGGTTAGTGGGTGATGGGGGAGCCGGGAGCTCTGGCGCCGTCATAGGTTGCAGGGAAGGAGCAGGTAGCAGGACAGGCTGGGAGAGCGGAGCCCAGGGGTCTGATCTTGTCACGGGGCGTCAGTGTGTCTCTAGGGGCCTCTGCAAACCATGGTCCAGATCCAGCGCTGGGTAAATCAATGGATCTACGTCCCATTGACACCATCTGGGCTCTGGGCCACAGAACAGGCAGGGGGGAGCTGGGCATAGACCCCTGTCTGGATCTAGCTGGGAGGGGTCCCCTGGCTGGAGGGGAGCTGAGACCCAGGGGAGAAGGGGAATGAAGGAGTCTGAGATCACTGCCCTGTCCCCACAAGATCAGTACTTATGTCACACCATGTGCCCATCCCCCACCTCAGTGCACTCCTGCCCCAATGCCCATGTATTGCTCTTGGCTTTTACAGCAAGATCACTGTGCACCTGGGAGCCCATAACATTAAACAACAGGAACAGAGTCAACAGAAAATCTCTGTGCGCCGCCGGATCCCCCATCCGGAATTCAGCAGAGTGACCGTAACAATGACATCACACTGCTGCAGGTACTGCCCCATCCCATCCCCCCCAGTGACATCACACTGCTGCAGGTACCATCCCCATCCCATCACCCCACAAGGTAGAGCTCAATGAACAAGTGAGGCTCATCCCTCTCCCCCGGCTCATCAGCGACTGCAACCAGGGACCGTGTGCAGCGTTGCCGGCAGGGGCTGCACAAATACACTCACTAAGTTGCTCCCCAGGACGCTCCGGGAGGTGGATTTGAAGGTGCTGGACGATGAGGCCTGTCTGAAGTATCCTGGTGGGATATATCATAACTTTAACACCTGCATGATGATGTGTAGGGGGGAACCAAAGATACACAAAGCCTCTTTCAAGGTGAAAGTCCCAAGTGTCCTTGATAAATCGTTATTATTAACGAGGCTCCTGGGGTTGCGGTTGGGCCCACAAGATCAGAGATCAGGTCCTGCTGTGCTAAGTGCTGTTCAAACCAATGGGAAAATATCTGATCTTCTCTCGGGGCAGGGGGGGAGGCAGAGATCGACTGGGAGGAGTTGGGGGTTTGTTGAGTCAGGCTGGGCTGTGGGGGGCCCAAGCAGAGACCATCTGGATAGCAGGGGGGTGTCACTGAAGTGTCCATCAGTGTTTGGAGAACGGCAAGAAATGACTCACTGAGCTTTTCTCCATCTGTAGCTTGTTTTGTTTCTCAGGGTGATTCTGGGGGCCCAGTGGTGTGTGGGAAAAGAGCCCAGGGCATCATCTCTTGGGGGCCTCTCAATGGGAGCCCTCCAAGAGTCTACACAAGAGTCTCCACCTTCATCCCCTGGATACAGGCCACAATGAGGAGGCTGCAGCCCTGAGCCATGCTGGGAATAGCTGTGGGGGCCGGAGCTGCGTCGCTTCTGTCCTTTGGTGATGCCCAGATGTAGGGCCTGCTTTGCAGATTGGTGGAGACCACGCTCCTCAGGATACCGCCCCCCAGCCATCGCTCCACTCAGGCAGTGCACAACCCATGAGCATCAAGGCAGTGAGCCTAGGAGAGTTAGGAGCCAAGTTCAAGACCATGTCCCATCAGCTCCCTTGGCAATCCCAACCCAGGTTGCATCTTCGCTAGGGAAACAGCTGGTTTATTTCCCCCGGGGGAACGGACGTAAGTCAAACCCTGGGCCAGACCCGGCAGTTTGTAGCTCTCCCCCATGTCAGCCCTTCAAGTGACCATTTATTGAGGGATCTTCATTGGTACCTGACCTCCTAAAGCCTGTGAAAACTGCAGCCTGCCCTGGCCTCACTGGACCTATCCCATGGGTTAGTTCATCGGGCTGGCCACCCCCCTTCCAAACACACCTGTTCCCAGCGCTGGTGAGGCCAGTGGGAAGGGAACTCAGCAAAGGCTGCACTGAACTGACTGCAGATCAATCCCCGGTGCTGATCGCCTCCTTCTCACCTTCCCTGCCCCACCCTGCCGCACAGCCTGTTGCATTTTGCTCCCTGCTCCATTGCCAGCAATGAGTAAAAAATTGTTTCAGATACTGAGCGATTAACTCGAGCTGTGAAATCCAGAGCAGCTGCTGCATCTGCCAGGGCAAGGTGGGAATTAACCCCACAGGGGAAGGCTGGGCTTGTGGTTAATGCGCTAAGCTGGGACCTAGGACACATCACATGGATTTTTTCCTACACATTATAGAAAGGTGCTCAAGGGGCCAGGCCTCCTCTTCCCAAGTGTGATATGATGGTCTATAGCTGACACCAGCTAACCTCTCTTGTGCTTTATCAGGTAGGACATTGATCCATAAGGACTCAGGATCATTTTCTTCTCAGTTATCGGTGACTCGGAAACAGGTGGTGCCATTTTTGACACTGAGTGCACGTCCCCTCCCCTTTTGTCCACATGATCCTTCCTGACTAGCTGGTGATCATGGATTTTAACTGCCCAGTCATGGGAATCATACCACTAGGTTCCAGTCACACCTGCTACACCAAACTGATGCTCCTGGAGGAGCAATTCCAATTCCTCGTGTTTGTTCCCCAGACTCCTCGCACTGGTGCAGAGGTGAGTCAAGAATTTCTTCTCTTCATTGAATTGGGGCTCCTGGATTAATTTTGTTCTTGATTTTTGCTGAGAGCTCATTTCTTCCCCCTTTTTACCCACCCCTGGGCCCATTAGTTTAGCTCCCTCTTGACTCTTCTAGCTGGCCTGTCCCCATGGAGACTGCTCCCTCGTCTCCTGAGGTGGAGGCTATCCAAACTCTGCAGCCCCCTTTCCGCATAGAAGAGGGGGAGGGATGGCTCAGTGGTTTGAGCATTGGTCTACTAAACCCAGGGTTGTGAGTTCAATCCTTGAGGAGGCCACTTAGGGTTCTGGGGCAAAAATTGGTCCTGCTAGTGAAGGCAGGGGGCTGGACTTGATGATTTTTCAAGATCCCTTCCAGTTCTAGGAGATTGGTATATCTCCAATTATTACCTTACCTTTTAAGATAGACTGATGTTCCACAAACTCTGCACCCTCCACACCACCAATATAGAGAGTAATCAGACCCCATCTCAGCCTGCATTTTAGGCTAATCCAGCCCAGCTCTGTCACTCTCCTCTCATCAGACCGGCTCTCCCGTCCCCTGAGTGCTCCCACAGCCCTTCTCTGCATCTGCTTCACATCTGCTCTGGTCTGAATTCCTCTGTTCTGCATACGGGTGACCCAAATTGGTTCCCGATGGGAAGCCGGGTTCACGGCAGCTCCTGGCGCACCCTGGACAGTGATGGCAGGTGTTTGTTAAGGTTGCAGCAATGATCCAGGGCAGCTGGAGTCCGGAATCCCACTACCCCGGTAAAGGTGCCCAGTGACAGGCCTGGCCCTGGCAGCCTTCCTTGGGAGCCCCAGAGCTAGCGGCAGTGGCCTGGCTTGGCTCAGATGTGTCTCGCTCAGAATCATCTGAGGCATTTGGGTCTGCTTGCCACAGATTAGCTCCTGCACAATGGCATTGAATCAGGTGCAACCAGGATGATGCCTCCCCCTCTACAGGCAGAGCTGGGGGAGCAGGAAATGGAGAGGTTGCACCCCTCAGAAAGCGCAGATGGAGAACGAAGGAACCACAGTGCTTGCATGATGCAGGCCTGTGGGAGACAGATGTGGCTTTTAACTGAGACCCTCAGAAACCTCACGGTCATCATGCAAGCACTGTGGTTCCTTCTTTCTCGCATTCAAGATGCCAAGGATAAGTCCACTTGATGAGTAATGGCCCAGAGCCTGGAGTGCTGCACAGCTGGGTCATGCACAGCTGGAAGTATTCAGTGCACAGCTGGGGCCACACACAGCTGGACGTATGCAATGAACAGCTGAAGTTATGGAATGCACAGAAGGGTCCATACATAGGTGGAAGTATGTAATGCACAGCAGGGGCCATGCACACCAGGCACTATGGAAGGGTAGCAGCTTCTCCCCAGTTTAGGCCTAGAGTCTTGCGGCTGTCTACCATTCACCCAAGTCAGAACGCTAGACTATTGAGACTATGAGTTTCTGGCTCTGGCCTATCTGAGATCCTGAGGGACCCAGACTGGGTGTTTGCTGCTCCGCCCTGCCTGAGGGCCGCAGATCCCAGACTGCTGATTTGATACTCTTCCCTGCTTGATGGCCTGAGACTCTGGGGGGCAGCCCTTTCCCCTCTGCCTACTAGGATATGCCGCCCTGGGAGAAAGAGCTATCCCAAAGGACTCTGACTACTAGGTCACACTACCCTGGGAACAAGGATAGCCCTAAGGACTCTGACCACTCACACTCTCCCATGTTCTGGCTTAGGCTGTCAGAGCAACTCTAGCAATCAGGGCATAAGCTCCCCACTGACTGTGCGTGACTAGACACTCCTTGATGGGGTGTATCTACACCATGACAGACAATCCACCCCCTTCTATCTATCCATCAGTCCCCATCAACACCCTTCTCTCCAGCCATTCCTGCCTTCCCAGCCACACCCTTCTTTCTATTTATCCTTCCATCCTTCCCTCCCGCTCTCCCTACGCATATGCAAGTCTCCATCCCTCCCTGCCTTCCCACACATCCCCTCCGTCCATCCATCCCGACAGTGGAACCAATTGCTGTAGTATCTCAGCTCCATTGGTGCCTTCACCTCTGCCATGTTTGCTTGTTTATTTCACTCCCTGTCCTTTGTCTGCTGGCATCAATGGAGTGCAGTGACATTCAGCCTTTGTGGGTGTTTACTTCCCTCCAGAGCTTTTGCTATTGCACACAGACACGTTGGGATGTTCAAAGCCAAATGCAGGCGTGAGGTGTCGAAATCCCCTTGACTTTCAGTGGTCCCTGGGCCCATAACACCCTGACCCCCTTTACCGTCCCCAGTCCATTCTGTCAAGTGCTGAGGCTCAATCCCATGGAATCCCAGCGCTCAATGGGGGATATGGGGAGATCTTCACAAGAGCCAAACACACAATGCCCCCCCCCAGAACGTAGGCCGAGGAGCAAGTACACACTGGAGTCCACTCAGCCCCTCACTCACAGCAGTGGGAATGGCTCCAAATGGGATCCAGCCTCACACTACACTGTGGGGTGGGCTGGAAATGCACATGGGCCTTTCCCTTCTAGGGGACAGTGGCTCTGAACCAGCCCCAGGGTGGGGACTGGCTGGTTCAGGGGAAGGGGAATGGGACATGGGGCTTTTCCCCGCTAGGAGGCACTAACCCCTATCCAAGATTGGCTGGCTCGGCAGGCAGGGGAGGGGCTGAGAATCAGCTTCACTATTTCTGCCCCGGCCCCCATCCAGATGTCTTTGGAAAGCGGTGCTGTCACAGATGCAGGTGGGTGGGGCAGTTTGGTCTCCCTGACCCATTTCCCTCGCCCCAGCTCATGCCCGCACTGCGGGGGAGGGGGACAGTTGAGGAGGATCACGGGGCTGGGTTCCCCCCTGAAGCTGAGTTGAGTCTTGGTCAAACCCCAGCTCCCACGACAATAGCACCAAGCCAGGGAGAGAGCTCAGACTGTTAGCGGCTCAGCCACTTCCTCCACCTCTGTTCCAGATATGCGCAATATCCAGCAGTGCATGGCTGGCAGGGGCACAGGGGAGTTCCTGCTAGGCATGGCCATAGCTGCGCTTGGCAGCACAGACAGCCCTCAGCTGGGCAGGGCTCCAGGGGCTCAGCTGGGGGCATGGGCATCATGCAGTTGGCCCTGATCTCTCCTCCCACAGGCCATGTGGTGGGGTTTCCAGGAACGGAGACGGCCGAGGCCCCACCTGGCAGGTGGAAACATCACACTAAGGTTTCCTCCCCACTCCCATCTCTGTTCCAGCCCAGGCCCCTGGGGGAAGAGGCCAGCAAAGCCGTGTCAGTAGATATCTCAGCCCTCGCCGCACGCCTCACCAGGCATGTGCATGGAGCAGAGGAGGCTGTGCAAGCTGCATCAGGGCTCAGCTCCACTCCAGATGTGCTTAGCTCCAGGCTGGGCCAGTGCCCAGATGTGCTGCAGCCCCAGATGTGGAGGGCACCTGGCCACAGAGGAACCTTCCTCCTGCTGCTTCACCTGGACATGAGAGCGGAGAAGACCAGCGTTGCTTTGCAAGACAAGGGGCAAGCGAGTCTGTCAGCCTGTGGCTTGTGAAGGTCCAACCAGACACAGGAGCTCTCCTGGTGCAGAGAGATGCTGAGATCAGGCTGGGTTAGCCACAGCATCGGCCTCAAACTAGGCCTCTCCTCTTTGCAGCTGAACCACTTCCGTCCACGGCTGCTGGGCACTGCCCAGGGTGAGTGCAGCCCTGCAATGCCCGTGGCCCCACCAGAATGGACTCAGGCTGGTGACTCCTGTTTTCCACCCTCCCTCCCAGCAGGTGTGTGGGTGGTGGGGGGTCCAAGCACTGAGACGGC
The DNA here is from genome assembly GCF_016161935.1 of Mauremys reevesii. Classification (NCBI taxonomy): domain Eukaryota; kingdom Metazoa; phylum Chordata; order Testudines; family Geoemydidae; genus Mauremys; species Mauremys reevesii. The sequence continues at coordinate 6,781,747 of NC_052635.1, forward strand.
AGATCCCCTACCCACACACCGGAGCTCATGCCCCTGAGGTTTCCTGCCTTGTATCCCCACTGCTCAGCCAGGCCTGTAAGTTAACCCACTGCCCTGGCAGATGCCCACCCCCCTGCCAAGCTGGGCCATTACAGCGCTGCTCCTACATCTCCTCCCCAGGGCTCAAGTTGATGGGGGTCATAGTGGCCCCAAAGTGCACAGGTCCCAGTGGATTCAGCGCCCCAGATATGCACAGCCCCAGGGATGCAGGGCCCCAGATGTGCACTGCCAAGGGTTTGCACTCTGCTAACTCTGCTGGGTGGCTGATCAGTCCCTTACCATACATGTGAACTCTTCCCTGGCAGGATCCAGGGGCTCCTCACCTGCAGGACCCTGAGCCGAGTGTCACCTGGGGAGCACAGCCCCTCCCTTTTTTTCTCCCCCAGACAGGTCTGTAAGTGACTCCAGAGGCCGACACATCGTCTCCTTCCCCGGACTCCCTCTGAAGATGCTCCTGCTGCTCCTGTTCCACACTGTCTTTCCCCTGCCCCCTGGGGCTCAGACTGGTGAGTACTTGGGGAATAGACCCCCAATCCCATAGGGAGCAGAGCTGTCTGCAAACCCTGGCTCCTTCCTGGAGTCAGATCTTTCCACTAGGGCTATCGCATCACCCAGATGCGGTGCCATGGGGCCTGGGGGGCTATCAGTGTTTGCCCAGGATGCAACTAGTGAGCCTCAGAGCTGTGGGGTCTGGGGGCATCAGTGTGTGCCCAGAACCCAGCTGGGGAGCCATGATGTCTGAGGGTAGGTGGGCAGGGAGCTAAAGGGGCAGATGGGAGGAGGGGGTTGATGCTAACATAAAAAAGTCCCCTGAGGTGGAGGCAACACAGAGAAGCTCAATACGCCTGGTGAACGGTGGGCACCTAGGCAGGAAATGAAGATCTGTGCAGCCTGTCTAGTTAGAGCAGGGGAGGGGCTGGGAGCCAGGACTCCTGGGTTCAGTCTCTGGCTCCAGGAGGGGAGTGGGTTCTAGTGGTTAGAGTGGGGGCTGGGCATCTGGGTTCATTTTCCAGTCCTACCACACACTGTGCCAGTGATTCTGGAGTGACTATTTAAGTCTAAGTTGATTGTATCTAGTTTTCTGAGCCATTACAAACATTGAATCTATCTCCCCTTGTAAGTATTCTCACACTTCTTATCAAACTGTCTGTACTGGGCTATCTTGATTATCACTTCAAAAGTTTTTTTCTCTTACTTGATTGGCCTCTCAGAGTTGGTAAGACAACTCCCACCTTTTCATGCTCTCTGTATGAATATATATATCTCCTCAATATATGTTCCATTCTATGCATCTGAAGAAGTGGGCTGTAGCCCACGAAAGCTTATGTTCAAATAAATTGGTTAGCCTCTAAGGTGCCACATAGAATTCTCCGTTGATTCCAGAGGACACAATCTGGCCTGTGAAATTAACAAGTTTAAAGGGAAATGGCGGGAAAGGAAGGGGACTTTAACTACCCAGACATCAGCTGGAAAAGTTATACGGCAAGACACAACATTTCTCATAAGTGCCTAGCATGTCTTCGGGACAACTTTTTGTGTCAGAAGGCGGAGGAAGAAACCAGGGGGGCATTTTAGACTTGATTATGACCAACAAGGAGAAATTGGTTGCAAATCTGAAGGCAATTTATGTGAAAGTGATCCTGAAATGATAGAATTCCTGATCCTAACAAAAGGAAGGAGGGAGAGCAATAAAATAAGGACAATGAACTTCAAAAAAGCACACTAACCAGCTCAGAAAATTATAGGTCAGCTCCCATGTGAGGAAAGTCTAAGGGCGAAAGGAGTTCAGGAGAGCTGTCAGTTTCTGAAGAGGACAATATTAAAGGCACAACTGCAAACTATTCCTATGCAAAGGAAAGACACAAGGAATAGTAAGTATCAGAGGGGTAGCCATGTTAGTCTGGATCTGTAAAAGCAGCAAAGAATCCTGTGGCACCTTATAGACTAACAGAGGTTTTGCAGCATGAGCTTTCGTGGGTGAATACCCACTTTGTCGGATGCAACCGACGAAGTGGGTATTCACCCATGAAAGCTCATGCTGCAAAACCTGTTAGTCTATAAGGTGCCACAGGATTCTTTGCTGCTTTTAAGGAATAGTAAGAGGCCAATATGGCTCCACAGAAGTTCTTTAATGATCTCATAATCAAAGAAGAATCCTAAAAAAAGGGGGAAACTTGGAAAAATTGCTAAAGAGGAGTATAAAAGAACAGGACTGTAGGAACATAGAGAGGCTAAGGCACAAAATGCGTTTCACCTAGCAAGATCCTTGAAATGCATTAGAAGCAAGAGAAAGATTCAGGAAAGTGAAGGTTCACTACATATTTGGGAAGGAGAACTAATAATCAAAATGAAAAAAGGTGTTTAATGTCGGTTTTGTTTTAGACTTCACTAAAAAAGTTAATGGTGAACAGATACTCTTCACAATTAATACTAGCAAGGAGGAAGGAACACAAGCCAAATTTGGGAGAGAACAGGTTACAGAACATTTAGTTAGGTTAGATGTATTCAAGTTAGCAGAACCTGATTAAATTAATCATTGGGTGCATATGGAAGTGGCTGAAGCAATCACGGAACTATTAGGATGTGTCTTTGAAACCCTCTGGAGGACAGGTGAGGTCCCAGAGGTCTGGAGAAGTGCAAACATAGTACTTATCTTTAAAAAGAGGAACAAAGACAATGCAGGGAATTATAGACCGGTCAGCCTAACTTTGATACCTGGAAAGATACTGGAGCAAACACTTTGGGTTACAAGGAATGGCCAGCAAGAACAAATCATGCCAAATCAACCTAATTTCCTTTTTAAATTGAGATGCTGGCCTAGTGGATGGGGGGAAGCAGTTAGGGTGACCAGACAGCAAATGTGAAAAATTGGGACGGGGTGGGGGGTAATAGGATCCTATAAAAGAAAAAGACCCAAAAATCAGGACTGACCCTATAACATCGGGACATCTGGTCACCCTAGAAGCAGTACACAAGACCGTACTCAAAAACTATCATTGGGTGTGGGTCAAACTGGGAAAACGATTCTAGTGGAGTCCTACAGCGTTCAGTCCTGGGTCTGGTACTTTGCAATCTTTTCATTAATGGCTTGGATGATGAAGTGCAGATGAAACCAACCTGAGAATCCTGTGGCACCTTGTAGACTAATAGGCATTTTGCAGCATGAGCTTTCATGGCTGAATACCCACTTCGTCGGATGCAAGTAGTGGAAAATTCAAGGGGCAGGTATATATATGCAAGCAATTTTCCACTACTTGCATCCGACGAATTGGGTATTCACCCACGAAAGCCCATGCTGCAAAACGTCTGTTAGTCCATAAGGTGCCACAGGATTCTTTGCTGCTTTTACAGATCCAGACTAACACGGCTACCCCTCTGATACTTGACACCAACCTGAGAGGGACTGCAAACACTTTGGAGAACAACATTAGGTTTTGAAACATACTTGACAAATTAGAGATTTGGTTTGGATTCACCCACATGAAATTCAATACAGACATGTGCAAAGTACTTCACTTAGGAAGGAAAAATCAAATGCACAACTACAAAATGGGGAATAACTGGCTAGGTGGTAGCACTGCAGAAAGGATCTGGAAGTGATAGTGGATCATACATTGAATATGAGTGAATAATGTGCTGCAGGTGTGAAAAACATTAATATTATTCTGGGGTGTATTAAGAGAAGTGCCATATGTAAGACATGGGAGGTAATTGTTCCACACTACTCGACACTGGTGGGGCCTCAGTTGAAGTACTGTGTCCAGTTTTGAATGACACACTTTAGGGAAGATGTGGAGAAATTGGAGAGTCCAGAAGTGAGGAACAAAAATGATCAAAGGTTGAGAAAGCCTGAGCGAAGAGGAAAGGTGAAAAAACTGGGCATGTTTAGTCTAGAGAAGAGGAGGCTGAAGGGGAACCAGAGAACAGACTTCCACTATGGTGAAGTTCTGTTAAAGAGGACAGGGATCAATGGTTCTCCATGTCCACAAGGGTAAGACAAGAAGTGATGGGCTTAGTCTGCAGCAAGGGTGATTGAGGTTAGTTATTAGGAAAAAAACTTTCTAACCCTAAATGGAGTTAATCTCTGGAATAGGATCTCAAGGGAAGCCATGGAAACCCTATCACTGGAGGGTTTTAAGACCAGGTTGGACAAACACCTGTCAGGGATGGTCTAGGTTGACACGCTCCTGTCTCAGAACAGGGGGCAGAACCAGGTGACCTCATGAGGTCCCTTCCAGCCTGATATTTCTGATTCTACTCTATGAAATGTCTTCTGAGATTAAATCCTCTGAGCTTCCTTCCCCTCCATTGCCCGTTATTTAGAGCCACCTGGGCAGGGGGCCAGGCGGATATGAAACCTCACACGGAAAAAAAAACACAGCTGTTCTTGAAAAGTTTCTGAGAACCAGGAGTAAAATGACTCAGCAGATGGGGACTGGAGAAATGACAAATTTGCATTCAAAGACGTAGACTTTTAATAGTCGTTCCAGTGTGGGCCAGAGGCGGTGGGGCAGGGGGCATGTGGGGTCAGATGTCCCCCCCACCAATATCCTGCATGGCTTTTACTGAGCATGCTCACATGGACTCTCAATCCTGACCTGCAGCACCCCCCTTCCCATTCCTGGACTCAGACCCTCAGACAGCTCTGCTTGTTCTTCCCAGTGTCTGACTCTGAGAACTGTTTCCATTCATGACACGGCCATGCATGGGGATGCACCTTTCACTGCCAGGGGGATGGGGAGCACTGCTCCCTGTAAGCTGTACACATGTGCACGTGCACACAGATCCTAAACCCCGCACACATGGCGAAACACCACCCACACAAAAAATGAAATACTACATTGGAGCCAGGCTGAAATATAATTTGCGGGCGACTTTGGACATTGTTCGCCCGCCATTTATCAACACAGCCAGATTCTACTAGCTGGCAAGGGGGGGAAAGGGAAAGGAAGGCAATGAATCGCCCGCCAGCATTTCAAACGTGGAACGTTGATCATGTCGGGATGGTTGGGACCCACACATCTCCTTGTAGCCTGTTCATTTGGCTGTGTACAAACTCAAGCACATGTGAATAAGTCAGAATGCCAGGCCATAGTTGTTAAGGAACTGCAAAGATTTCCCAGAAATGAACAAAGGTAAGTGTTGTTTTTGTGACTGAAATCTTTCAAAGGCATTGGACTTCATACATTTACTCATGATGTTTTACCATTTTCCTGCATTTTTCGCCACGTTTTTTAGCTATGCACAAACTTCCGGTATCCTGTTCTGAATGATCTCCCGTTTGCCCTTTTGTCGAGTTACGCTATTAAGTGCATTGAAATAGTAGCCATATAATAAAATTATTAATTTTAAATTAACCAATCTGGTAAAAGATCAATCCCAAAATGTCACTGTCTAAAGGTCTGAAGTGTAAAAGAACAGCGACTTCATTTAAATCTGGATGGCTGGATGAGACTATAGAGACGGTTACACCGAAGTCACATAGTGTAATGCTTGTTAAATTTGGTGATATATTCACATATGATGAGGACAATGGAGTGGTCTGTGTATATTGTTGAGATGCCAGAGCTTCGGGAGAATTTTCAACAGGAAGAATGTGGAACAATGTTTGGAATTGAATTTCTTAAAGCGTCATCTGTCAAGTAAGTCTCATATAGATGGGGTAACAAGGCTTAGAAACAAAAACCCTTCCTTATGGAGCAGATTGCTTAGCATGATTTTTTAAAGTCCAGCTGAAAAGCAGAGGAGGCAAATTAATCTTGAACGCAAGTGCTCAAACCCAGAAGAAATCAAGGTACTTATTGACAAGTGTGCTGTTGGCTTTTAAAATGAACAGCTCAGTGCTTTTTGTTCAGGATATTAATGACTATATGGAAAAGTATGTGCGCATACCAGCGAGCTGGAGAAGTAAAAATTATGCTTTTGAATTTCTTGAAATTATCAATTGCATTGTCCAAAATGACCCCATGCATGAAATAGCATCGGCAATGTTTCATACTCTAGCTGTTGATGAAAGCACTGATATAGCCATTAACAGATACTTGATACTCTACTTTATATATAGATCCATAAATTCTGCAGACTATAAAACTTCATTTGGTGGACTATTACGACTGCAAGAATGTGATGCTGTTTCAATAGTGTCTGCAATCAAAGAGTTTTATAAAGAAACACCAACTTGATCTAATTAAAATGGTGATGTTCACATCTGATGGTACCTCCGCGATGTTGGGCAAACTCAACGGCATGGTGGCTCAGCTGAAACGTGATAGTCCACACTTAGTCCAGCAACATTGCATTGCACACCGGGAAGACTTGGGGATTTCCGATGCATGGAAAGAGGTCAAGCTCATAAGAGACATTGAAACCTTAATGAAAACTGTCTACATGGTGTTCTGTTGGTCATCCAGGAGAAAGTGCAAATTTCAGGAAATAGTGGATGCTTCTGAATGTGAGTCAGTGGCTTTCAGGCCACTCAATGAAGTGCGTTGGTTATCTAGGCACTTTGTGCTTTGAGCAATTATTTGCAACTATAATCCTCTTCTGGAATATTTTGAGCAAGACAAAGATACTGATCCGGTTTCTAAATACTGCCACAAAAAGCTGAACACCATGGAATACCGAATAACGTTAGAAGTATTGAATGATGTTTTGTCGGAGCTGGCTTCACTATCCACACTGCTCCTAAAACGGGGCCTTAACCTCGTGAAGCATTTCACCTTGCCCGAGGTAAACTCAATAAGAACAGAAGACATTACCTTGCAGATTCAATCTTATGGAGTGACAAAGTTAAGGCTCTCTTAGCTATGAGCTCTCAAGAAAATAATGAAATTGATACTAGCTCCATAATAACTTTGATAAATATCTTGTGTTCACATTTGGCAGACAGGTTTCCAGAGGATGAAGTCCAGGAGTGGTCCACTTTTGATTGTGCGGCAATAGTTAAGTGTGACTTCAATTTTGGAATTCATCAGGTCAAATCCCTATGTTCAAAATACAAAGACTTTCTTGCTGAAGAGATTGTTATAGTCAGTCAGTACAATATCTTCAAGTTTGCAGTAGCTGAAAGAATCAAAAGCCAATTGGCTTTAAGTTTCCCAGATATGGTGACATTTGCTCACCAGAACGAACAGTTTCAGGATCTTGCAAAGTTGATGGATATTGGTGGAACATTCCTAGCATCAAGTGCAGACTGTGAGTGTGGCTTTAGCTTAATGAACACTCTAAAAAACAAACTACGGTATTGTTTACAAGTAGATCATTTGGGCATGCTGATGTGTATTAAGAGTTACTAGCTGGATGGAGGACTGATAGATCTGGACAGAGTTTATATTGAATGGGCAAATGAAAACGATCGCAGGGAAAAACAGTAAGGTTAGTTTAGCAGTCTTTGACATTTCAACCAATAAGGAATTAAAATGCATTTGTAATTACATATCTTATTCTTGGCTGACAATAATTGATTGATATTTTTTAGGAAAATTTTAAATTTAAAACACAAACTCTTGTTTTTCTTTTTGTACTTATGATGTCTCTATCTGAAAACCCATATAAATGGACATAATGGCATACTTATTAAATTGTCTTTATTATATGTTTATCAAAATCTTTTTGGACATGTATATAGAATGAAAGGTGAAAGTGGACACCAACGGGCAGAAGCCTATGGGCTGATAATGATCATGATTAACATGTGCTTGATATATGCTCGTGATTGCCCATAAAAAGATCCTAAAGTGTAATGCTTAAAACTAACTTCTGCTTCATGGGGAATGGTTAAATTTCCTTTTTCTAAGTATTTAAATGTGACAGTTATAAAATAACATGGTATGAAACTATTATTATCACAAATTGCAAATTAAAACTTTTTAAATGTATAAGCATGTTGCTCACTTGGGGGCATTTGCCTCATGGTGCACAAATTTAAATTCTGCTTCCAAAATTTGCACAGAAGAAATGTTTTGCACTCCGGGCCTGTCAAAAACTAGAGGGAACATTGGCAGAGGGTTATGTGGGTCTCTGTGGGGTGGGGGGGAGTGATGGACGGAGCCAGCCGCAGCCTGGGTCTGCTTTGCGGGAGGGTGTTGCGATAGCCCCCTCAGGAAGCCCCCTCTGTTCTATTTATTTTATGCCAGTCCCGGGATGCTCATCACTGCTCCTTTCCCCCGCCCCCAGCTCCATCTGTCTGTCCCCACAACCCCTGGCTGTGTCTATGTGTCTCTGACAGGGACAGACTCCTGGGGCTCTCTGCCTGCAGCTCCCTCCCACTCCTGCTGTGGAGGCACAGCCAGACAACTCCGGCATTGGACTCTGCAGCTCCCATTGGCTGATGTTTCCAGCCAATGGGCTAGGAGCCGGGTCAGCGCTGGGGCCTCTCTGAAGCACGCAGCAACTCTGGGGATGGAGGAGCTGCTTGTGGGGAGGCGGGGGAGCTGCCCTCAAGGTGAGAGTACTGCACGTTGCTGACCCATGGCACGGGGCCCCCCAAAACACGGGGCCTGGGGCCCAAACATTGGAGGAGCTGGGCCCACCTTCATGAATATTGATTGAGCATGGGCACCATGGGCCCATATAACTCACCACTTATGTACTTCTTTTAACAAAACATGTTTTACTTCCTTCAAATAATACACCAACTTGCTTTAGCTTTATACAAAACAGTGACTGTCCTATGCGCAGCACTGACAATAAAAGTTTAAAGGAGAGAAATTATACATCAACCGATCCGCCCTCCTTTTTGTTCCCAGAAGATAACAAGTGAGAAGGAAGTAGCTAAATCTCCCTTCTAACCGTTTTGAAGATAAGCTCGTTTCTTAATTCTTTGTCTAACAGTGAATACAAAGATACACCTTTTACCAAAAGATGTTCTCCTTCTCCCCAAAAAACACTGGCTTGCTGTTTAAACTTTTGCCCAAAGGAAAAAATCTGTAAAGAAATGATACAACTTTTACAACCAGAGGCCCTGCTTCTAAGATAAAGACAATGATCAACAACTCCAGGGTTAAAAACACCAACCCTCAGAAAGACCCCGAGCCATAAAATGATTTAGCTGTAAACTTTGTAAAGTGTGAAAGTCCTATTCCCAGCATTGACAATAAAGGTTCCAAAGAACCTATATTAGCAGGTTCTTACAGCGGATGACACTAAGAAAGCAGCTTATACAAAAAATAGCTCCTTTTTTCAAATAAAAAAGGAAAACCTTATATTTTACCACAAAGAGATACCTCTCCTAAGATAAACACCCACACTGGTTTTCTGAAGAAACGCAAGCCCTCAGTAAACCATAAAAACCAGCGTTGAATGAGCTCTACCATAACAAGGTCTCTTTTTTAGGAATATTTTGTAGAAGTTCAGTGACATAAAAATGTTTAAGATACACTAGCCTATCCTTTGAAAAAGAGTATTTTTAAAGAACCAAAAGAACTGAATAGAATATGAAAACTGTCACAATTGTGGGGAGCTTCCATATGTGTTTTAATAAAAAATAAGAAGTTAGCAAGCAGTGAGGACAATTTGAGGTAGCAAATATTTTTAAAAGCTCTTAACTTTTGCAGCAAAACCACAGGCTGAAAATGAAATAATATAAGCTTAAAAAGATGCTAAGTTTACTCAATTTCCATAACTAAATAATGATCATCTGAGCAACATAAATATCTTAGTGTAACTGACATACCTGATAAGATCAACCGCCTTCTCTTTCCCGCCCCCATACCACCCCGCCCAGTAAAATTAGGTTACACGGGAATGTAAATTGTGAAGAAATAAGTTCCTGGGGGACAGGAATATAATACAAAACCCTCACGTAAAGAAGGATTTTACAATAATAAAATAAAATGTAAAGACAGGTTATAGCTTTCTACATGGTTAGGCAGGGTCTTTAAAATATAGTGTGTGTTTGTTTTTTAAACTTTTGTGTAAATGAATTGCCTAGAATACAAAAAGCGCTCTACTTATAAATGGTAAAGAGAGCTTTAAAAGTCAAGGGTGTGGTTAAGAATCCCCTCGCCCTATCCCCCAACACCACACACACACACACAGAGGCAAATGAAGGGTTTTACAATAAAACAATTAAAAAGACAAAAGCCACAGCCATAGAGAACAGGGCATGGGGGTAAGAGAGCTGTCCTGAGGTTTTCGGAGAATATTCATAACTGACAGAAATCTCTTTTAGTAACACAGTTTTGTAGGCAGCCATTCTCTGTGAGTTGTTATGCTTGTGCACAGGCGAGTGTTTGTCATTCAGAATCCCTTCCCCACTCTACGAGGTATTATCGCCCCCGTCCAATGGCCTATTAGAAATAATATTAACAAAAACACAGAGGACTTACATACTTGAAGATACTTTGTAGTGGTGCCTGCAAAGCAACCATTACTCTTTTGTTTATTAATATCTTGTCTCGACACCTTAGAGAATTTTTTGTTGTGTTTTTATAAAACACTTTTATGCAAACTGTAACCCTAGATGCTGCACAGCATTACATTATATGCACCAGTAGCTGAAAGACCTGAGACATTGCTGAAAACAGAGGTGTCATGATCACTAAAGTCCTAATGCAGAGGAGTAGGACTAGCATGTAGGACCCAGAAGCACCTTTGTAAATTCACAATGGAAGGTAATTTTACAGGGTGATAGATTTAAAACATAGAGGATTTCCCCTCTCGGCTTAACTTCAAAATTTCAAAACAGGAATAAACCTCCCTCTTAGCATAGGGAAACTCCACCAGAGAGGTCCTTTGGGGCCATCTGCCTGTCCCAAGTCAGGGTAAAGGAGGAGGGTTGGGTGTGGGGGTAGCAACTCCACCCCGTAAAAAATCAACTTGCTACAGAAACGTCAACAATAGACATAACAGAGACTTTTAGCCTGGAAAAAGAAGGGTCTTCAACTCGAAGACGCATGACGCTGGGTGGTGAAAGCCGCGAGGAAGCCACTAAGCCGATCATCCTTCTTGCAACCAGGAGGATTACCATCGGCACATGGAACGTGAGGACCATGTACGAGTCAGGAAAGATGGCGCAGGTTGTAGCAGAGATGAGGAGCAACAACCTGACCCTACTAGGCATTAGTGAGACATTAATAGCTGCCTCAGAAGGATTCTCTAGATCTGCTGGCCAGACACCATCAGCAACATCCACCTCTTGGAGAGGACCCGTCAACTCCCAGCAGAGGAAGAAATCAGAAGGAGAAGGTGGGGCTGGATAGGACACACACTATGCAAGCAGCCAACCAACATCACCAGACAGGCACTGCGGTGGAACCCCCAAGGCAAGCGGAAAAGAGGCCGTCCAAGAAACACCTGGCGACGCAACCTTCAGGCTGATAGCAAAAAAATGGGCTATACCTGGAACCAGCTAGAGCAAATGGCCCAGGATAGAGGACTCTGGAGATCTGTGGTTGGCGGCCCATACCCCGACTGGGGTGACAGGCATGAGTGAGTGAGTTAGCATAGGGAAATTTTACAAGCTAAAACAAAAGATAATCTAATGCATTTCCTTTCTATTACTTACATTTTCTGTAATTTTAGATGTATCATTTCAGTAGGAGCTGGATTACCTGCTTGGTCCCTCTCTTTGTCTCTTGAAGGAACACACAGAGAGCACAAACAAAACCTTCACCTGTCCCAGATTTGTAAGTATCTTCTTTCCCTATTGGTCCTTCTGGTCAAATGCCAACTAGGTTAATTGAACTGATTAAGCCCTTATAGGTAAGTGATTCTGTACCTATTGCCAAGAGGGATTTTGTATTACTGGATACATAAAGGTCGTTATCCTTCTCTTTATATTTATGATAGGCTCAATGTCTAGTTGGTAGCTGGTATCAAGCAGAGTGTCTCACAGGTTGGTCCTGGGCCGGTTTTGTTCAACATCTTTATTAATGATCTGGATGATGGGATGGTGTGGATGTCCGGTGTTGGGGCTCGGCCCTCTCAGGCGCAGCTGGGACCCAGGGCCCCTCATCACAGACAGCAAGAAGGTCAGGGTCCAGACCCCTCAGCAGGGGCAGAGCGAACCAATAGTCTACAAGCCCAGGCCCTGAGTCAGGGCGGGGCAATCAGCAGTCCAGAACTCAAACCCTTCAGCAGGGGTTGAGCAAACAAATAGTCTATAGGCCCTGGGTCAGGGCGGTGCAGTCAGCAGTTTAAAGCTGAGACCCTTCAGCAGGGGTTGAGCAAACAAATAGTCTATTAGAGAAACCTCCTCAGGCCAGCGAGAGGGGGAGTCTGCCACCCGTGGAAGGGGAGACGCAGGCCCTCCCACTCCACTGCGTCCCAGCCCGGGCCCTAACAGCAGCAGGCGGTCTGCTGCTGGGTCAGTGGGGATCCAGGCCGCAACACACTGACCTGGGTTCGGGGTCCCCTGGAGCCAGACTAGTGTTGGCTAGCCCCGGGCCACTTCCAATCTCCCCCTCTCTGGGTACCTGTGTCTCGCCGGCGTCCTCCGGTGGGTCCCAGACCATGGATTCCTCAGGATACCGGGCAGGGGGAAGCGCAGGCAACTCCTCAGGATACGGGGCATGGGGGAGCTCAGGCAGTTCCTCTGGATACCGGGCACGGGGAAGCTCAGGCCAGGCGGGAGCTCAGCCACCGGCGTCTGTTCTCTTCGGCGACCGGCCTCCAAGTGAGTACCGGGGCTGTGCTTTTATACTTCCTGTCCCACCCCTTGACTTCCGGGGGATGGGAACTGGTGGCGGCGGCGGCTCCGCCCACTTTGGTGGAGCCTGAGGCTCGGCCCTCTCAGGCACAGCTGGGACCCAGGGCGCCTCACTACAGATGGATTGACCCCTCAGCAAGTTTGCGGATGACACTAAGCTTGGAGGAGAGGTACATAAGCTGGAAAGTAGGGATAGGGTCCAGAGTGAACTAGAAAAATTGGAGAATTGGGCCAAAAGAAATCTGAGGAGGTTCAACAAGGACAAGTGCAGAGTCCTGCACTTAAGATGGAAGAATCCCAGGCACTGTTACAGGCTGGGGACTGATTGGCAGAAAAGGACCTGTGGATTACAGTGGATGAGAAGCTGGATATGAGTCAACAGTGTGCCCTTGTTGCCAAGAAGGCTAATGGCATTTTGGGCTGCATTAGTAGAAGTCTTGCCAGCAGATTGAGGGAAGTGATTATTCCCCTGCATTTGGCACTGGGGAGGCCACATCTGGAGTACTGTGTCCAGTTTTGGGCCCCACACTACAGAAAGGATGTGGACAAATTGGAGAGAGTCCAGTGGAGGGTACAGAAATTATTGAGAGGCTGGGGCACATGATTTATGAGGCAAGGCTGGGGGAACTGGGCTTATTTAGACTGGAGAAGAGAAGAGTGAGGGGGGATTTGATAGCAGCCTTCAACTATCTGAAAGGGGGTTCCAAAGATGATGGAGCTCGACTGTTCTCAGTGGTGGCAGATTCCAAAACAAGGAGTAGTGATCTCAAGTTGCAGTGAGGGAGGTTTAGGTTGGAAATTAAGAAACAATATTTCATTAGGAGGGTGGTGAAGCAGTGGAATGGGTTACCTAGGGAGGTGGTGGAATCTCCTTCCTTAGAGGCTTTTAAGGCACAGCTTGACAAATCCCTGGCTGTAATGATTTAGTTGGGGTTGGTCCTGCTTTGAGCAGAGGGTTGGACTAGATGACATCCTTAGGTCTCTTCCATCCCTAACCTTCTATGATTCTATGATTCTACTGTGTCCAATTCTGGGTGCCACACTTTAGGAGAGATGTAGAGTAACTGGACAGGGTCCAGAGGACAGCCACAAAATAGTCAAAGGTTTAGAAAATCTGACCTCGGAGGAAAGGTGAAAAAAACTGGGTATGTTTAGAGAAGAGGAGGCTAAGAGGAACCTGAGAACAGTCTTCCAATATGTTAAGGGCTGTTCTAAAAAGTATGGGAATCAATTGTTCTCCATGTCCCGCTGACAGGAGTACAACAAGTAATGGTCATCTGCAGCAAGGGAGATTGTGGTTAGTAACAGGAAAAAAACTCTCTAACCCTAAATGGAGTTAATCTCTGGAATAGGATCCCAAGGGAGGTTGTGGAATCCCCATCACTGAAGGTTTTTAGGTCCAGGCCGGACAAACACCTGTCAGGGATGGTCTAAGTTGACATGGTCTTGCCTACAAGAGGGGGATGGACCAGGTGACCTCTCAAGGTCCCTTCCAGAATAATATTTCTATGATTCTACTCTATGAAATGTCTTCTGAAATGAAATCCCCTGAGCTTTGTTCCACCCCCCCATTGCCCATTATCTGGAGACCAGCTAGCCAGCGGCCAGGCAGTTATGAAAGATTACACTGAGAAAACAAAGCTGGTCTTGAAAGTTTTCTAAGAACCAGGAGAAGAAGAAAATGACTCAGCTCATTGGGATTGGAGAAATAACAAATTTTCAGACAAAAATATAGACATTTAATAGTCTTGATGGTGCAGGCCAGAAGCCGTGCAGCGGGAGTTTGGCAGTATGTGACCACAAATGCCCCTCCAAATTTGCTATTTAGCTTATACTGATCGTGCTAACATGGACTGAGCATGGACTGGATAGCACTGCTGAAAGGGGCTGCCCTCATTTTGTGCCCCCACTATGGGCAGGCCTGGTTCATCTCTGCCGGTGACCCTCAATCCCGACCTGCAGACTCACCATCCCAGTCCTGGACTCAGGCCCTCAGAGAGCTCAGTTTGTGCTCCCTAAGTCTGACTCTGAGAACTGTTTCCATTGGTGACATGACCGTGCGTGGGGATGCACCTTTCACTGCCAGGGGGACGGGGAGATGTCCCTTCTCAGATGCTCAGCTTGTCAGTCAGGCCTCAGGGATGACAGCCTGCTACAGATGGGAGGGTTTTACCCTCCTGGTCATGGCCACTGCGGGTACAAAAAACCCCCACGGTAGCAAGTTTCAGAGGCTGAATTAATTGATCCCATAGGGCGGACCAGACTGGACACAACCCCAGCTGTGCAGAGCCCAAGATGCTGAGTTTCTGCAGATGTTGGGGGCCTGTCCCTTCTCCCTGCCATGTGGCTGGGTATACATGGCCCAGGACAGCCTAGCACCCACCTACGCATGGGGAACCTGACCCTGAGGTTTCCTGTCCCCACCCAGCTGGGGCTGCAATCCCTCTGGGCCCAGGCAGAAGTGCTGTCCCCTCCTTAGACCATGAAAATGCCGCTCATGGGGGATTGGAGGACGCCCTCTGGGAGAGAATAGGGGGTTCTCATGCTCTGTGGCTGCTGTGTCAGTCATATTAGGGCACCCTGAGGGAGTGGGATGGATGAGGAGAAGACCAGGGGGCTTTAAGCATTTATGGGTCACGTCTTCAGACTCTTCTCCTAAGCTTTGTGGGCTCAAAACATCCAATTTATCACAAGGGAAGCTGAAATTCACAGGTGATCCCATGACTCCTGATGCTGGGACTTTACAAAATACACCAAGGCATTTCATGAGAGTTCGGAGCTTGATGGAGAAATGGGGCCGGGGCCTCAGGACAATATTAAGCCACTTTCTGGGGCCCAGAATTGTGGGTGTGTGAGATGTTCAAATGTCTGGACAGCCAGGGTCACATTTCCAAGTGGTCACCCCTGTTGTGTGAGGACGTTTGCTCTTTAATCAACCATGCCAGCCCTGGGGCAGGCCCAGAGGAACATGGCTCCAGCACCGTCTGGTTAGGGCCTTCCCCATCACCCATCACCATGGTATCTGTGGTCCCCCATGTCCGTCACTAGATGGCCTACGTGCTCCTCATCCTCTGGGAGAATTTCTGCCGTGGGCTCTGTGGCTGGGCTACAGGAAGTCACAGGAGGGACCCCATCCTCTTCTTACTGCTCTGAGATGCACACTGGAGAGGAAGTGGGGAGCTGAGCCAAGCCAGCCAGTGACTCAGCATCAGCCGCACTCCCCACCAGATGAGCTGCTGGAGCAGAGGAGAGGGGCGAGTTCCAGATGAGCCCGGCACCAGGTGTGCTGGGCTCCAGGCAGGTCCCAGGGCGCCCTGCTCATAGATGTTCTGGGATGGGGTGAGAGATGCCTCGTCCCAGAGAGACTTTCCCCTGAGCTCCTTCCTCCAGAGAGAGGTTGTTTTCCAGCCACCAGCTCCCTCCCTCATGTGAGCGGCATGACGCTGAGGTTTCTGAGGGCGCCTGCGTGGTCCCAGCTCCCCACGAGGGGAGGGCATCTATGATCTGCGGTTTGCTGTTGTCTCTATAAATCCCCCAGGGCTGAGGCACAAGCACTGTCACTTTTCCCAGACGGCGACAATGCTTATCCTGATCCTGCTGCCTATGGCCTTTCTCCTGCCCCCCGGGGCTGGGGCTGGTGAGTGTGTATGTGGGGGGTCAGGGATCCTGGTGAGTGGAGCCGGGAGCTCTCTGGGCTGTTTGCAAATCCTGGATCCTCCCCAGAGTCAGATGCTTCTGCCAGGGTGATTGCTGGCTCTCAGGACCCAGCTAGGGAACAGTTTGGAGGGGTGGGGGTGAAGGAGTCTGGGTGGTGGAGCTGGTACTGAGAAATACACAGAGAGCTTGAGAGCAGGAGAGAGACACAGGGGTATTTTAACTAGGGGCTAGGAGCCAAGACTCCTGGGTTATATCCGCTGCTTGGGAGTAGGGTCTAGTGATTAGAGCGGAGCTTGGGGGAGGCAGTCAGGATTCCTGCATTCCAGCTCCTTTGTGTGTGGTGTCATTTTAAATTCAAGCTCTTTACGGAAGGGATTGACTTTCTCGGAGCGTCTGTGCAGCACCTGGCACAATGGGGCCCTCATCTGGGTTGGTTGGTGGCACCATATGCAGATAACAGCGACAGACTGTCAAAACAGCCTCATTCATGTGGACCTCAAACTAACAGCCATGAGTCATCTGTTAAAACATTCAGGTGTGAGCTGCACACAGACTTGTGTTGCTTTAATTAACCTGATTTTAAACCACATCTGTGGTTCAACTGGTTCAGCTCTGCCTGTGGCTGCCCTGATATTGATTTAAACCTGGCGAAAGCGTCGGAAGCTTCCCAGGGGCCAGTTAACCTCAGCGAACCAGCCTTCAACCCATACAAGTGCCTCAAGATGTGCATTGGCACAGGGTTAAAAACAAACCACGCAGACAGGTAATTCCTAATTCCTACGTCCCTCTGATGGCTAGAGACCTTCTTACTTCCACCTCCATCTATCCCTGCCCGGTATATCCCCTTTTGTTCTTCTACCTACATTGTCCTTCAACTTCAGCTGTTGAAAAGGGGTCCAATACCTCCTCCATATGATTCCTGTGGAACTAATCTTAAATGTAGCTCCAAGGAGCAGTTCGAAGCACTGGCTAAAGTTTGTTTCCATTTGGTTAGCAGAAAATAATTGGCCTAGTTTCTCCTCCCAATGCTTTTTTAGGGGATCAGTGTTTAGTTCAAATTTGCTGGCCAGGTGTGCATAACGTTAACACAGAGCCTGGCAATCTGGGTAACATTTGCAGAAACGAAAGCAGTAATGGCTGAAGGAGAGCGAAGGTAGCAGGGCTAAACAGATGGGGGGCAGCATGTTTCCCTTGCATACCTCACCACTCCATCTTAGTCTGTAGTGTGACCATAGTTAAAATTGTTTTGGTGACTCAAAACTTACAAATTTTCAGCTGAAAATTGTCAAAAACTGGGGAGAAATAATCAGTTTTCAAAAAAAAAAGAAGCCAAAATGTTTGAGGAGAGGAGATGCCTTCTGGGAACTTTTCATTGTCTAGAAAATCCGATTTTCTGTACAAAAACAGTTTGGAGGGGCAGCTTGGGAGCAGCCCTGGCTTGTCACTGGGGGTTGGTGGAGAAGGTGAAACATCAGCAGGGGATGTGTCAGTGGCTGATGCTGACCCCCAAAGCCATTACCATAAGGCAGTACGATTAGTGACGCACTCCCGATGCCTTTGGCACTGATTCTCCACCTAGCAAGGTCAGAGCTTTAGATTTAACCTGCAGACCCGTGCGGTGTCCAGTCTGGGGGAGAGCTGAGGAGGGGGCAGGGATCCAGGAACAGGGATCCCCCAAGGAGAGCATCAGAGGGGATGGATTGAGGTTGTGGAGACTCCCCTTTGGGATGGGGAGATTGATCCCGGCCCAGGCCAGGGAGACGATGAGACTCTTTATATGAACCTGGTCTCCCCCCAGGAGAGATCATCGGCGGACAGGAAGCCCGGCCGCACTCCAGACCCTACATGGCCTATCTGAATATACGACGTAAAGACAAGAGTTTTCGCTGTGGAGGGTTCCTGGTGGCAGAGAACTTTGTGCTGACGGCCGCTCACTGCAATGGAGAGTAAGCGTCTCTGTGCTGGGGATGTCGGGGCAGGTCGGGGTTAGCAGGTGATGGGGGTGCTGGGAGCTCCGGCGTCATCGTGGGTTGCTGGGAAGGAGCAGTTAGCAGGACAGGCCAGGAGAGCAGAGCCCAGGGGGTCTGATCTGCTCAGGGGGCGTTGACGTGTCTCTAGGGGCCTCTGAAAACCATGGTCCAGATCCAACACTGGGTAACCCAGCTGGGGTCTGGCCCATTGCCCAGATGGGACAGGGAGGGGCTCACAGCCCCAGAACAGCTCTGGAGGGCTCTGGGGTGGGGGCAACTGGACATAGACTCCTGTCTGGATCTAGCTGGGAGGGGTCACCTGGCTGGAGGGGAGCTGAGACCCAGGGGACACGGGGAAGAAGGAGTCTGAGATCACTGCCTGAGCAACCCAGGCTGCCCTGTCCACACAAGATCAGTACTTATGTCAGACCAACGTGTGCCCATCCCCCACTTCAGTACACTCCTGCCCCAATGCCCATGTATTGCTCTTGGCTTTTACAGCAAAATCACTGTGTACCTGGGAGCCCATAACATTAAACAAGAGGAACAGAGTCAACAGAAAATCTCCGTCCGCCGCCCAATCCCACACCAGATATACAACAGAGAGACCCATAACAATGACATCATGCTGCTGCAGGTACCACCCCCACCCCATCACCCCACCCCCAGTGACCTCACACTGCTGCAGGTACCACCCCCATCCCATCACCCCACCCCCAGTGACCTCACACTGCTGCAGGCACCGCCCCCGTCCCATCACCCCACCCCCAGTGACCTCACACTGCTGCAGGTACCGCCCCCATCCCATCACCCCACCCCCAGTGACCTCACACTGCTGCAGGTACCGCCCCCATCCCATCACCCCACCCCTCAGTGTCTCCATGGACATATATTGGCTATAGTTTCCCTCTCCTTGCATTCTCTCTCTACCCCTCATCCGCGCTGACCTTCATACTGACTCTAGTGCTTGTGTCCTCTCTTGGTTGCAGCTGGAGCACAAGGCAAAGCTCAATGAACAGGTGGGGCTCATCCCTCTCCCCCCGGCTTATCAACGAGTGCAACCAGGGACCGTGTGCAGCGTTGCCGGCTGGGGCTGCACAAGCGCACTCAGGAAGGTGCTCCCTGATACGCTCCGGGAGGTGGATTTGAAGGTGCTGGACGATGAGGCCTGTCTGAAGTATCCTGGTGGGATATATCGTAAATATAACACCCACACGATGATGTGTGGGGGGGACCCAAAGGAGCACAAAGCCTCTTTCAAGGTGAAACTCCCAAGCGCCCTTGATAAATCGTTATTATTAATAAGGCTCCTGGGGTTGCAGTTGGGCCCACAAGCAAAGATCAGAGATCAGGCCCTGCTGCGCTAAGTGCTGTTCAAACCAATGGGAAAATATCTGATCTTCTCGCGGGGGCAGGGGGTGAACGGCAGAGACCAACTGGGAGGAGTTGGGGATTTGTTGAGACAGGCTGGGCTGTGGGGGGCCTAAACAGAGACCATCTGGATAGCAGGGGGGTGTCACTGAAGTGTCCATCAGTGTTTGAAGAACGGTGGGAAATGACTCACTGAGCTTTTCACCATCTGTGGCTTGTTTTGTTTCACAGGGTGACTCTGGGGGCCCCCTGGTGTGTGGGAAGACAGCACAGGGCATCGTCTCTTGGGGGTCTGTCAATGGGACCCCCCCAAGTGTCTATGTGAGACTCTCCACCTTCATCCCCTGGATACGGAAGACAATGAAGAAGCTGCAGCCCTGAGCCGTGCTGGGAATTGCTGCAGGGGCTGGAGCTGCGTCACTTCTGTCCTTTGCATTGGCCCAGATGTAGCTGCTGCTTTGCAGAGGGGTTGACTCCCCGCAGGCTGATCTCCCCCACCCCAGACATCGCTCCTCTCAGGAAGTGCCCAACCCATGAGTATCAGAGTAGGGAGCCTGGGGGAGTTAGGAGCCATGTTCAATTCCAACTCCCTCAGCTCCCTTGGCAATCCCAACCCAGGCCCTTAGGCTGCGTCTTCGATAGGGAATCAGCTGGTTTATTTCCCCCGGGGTAACGGACACTGGCCAAACCCTGGGGCAGACACAGCAGCTTGTAGCCCTCCCCCATGTCAACCAGTCAAGTGACCGTTTATGAGACATCCTGACCTGTTAACTCCTGTTAAAACTGCAGCCTGCCCTGTCCTCGTTGGGCCTTTTCCATGTTATTTCCCCTGGGGTAGCCACTGCCTGTTCCAAAGACACCTGTTCCCAGCGCCGCCAAGGGGAGCGGGAGTTTGTTCATGGGAAGGGAAATTAGGAAATTATGCACTGAACTGATTTCAGCTGAAATGACAGCTCTGAGTGCCTCCTTCTAACCTCCCCTGCATTTCGCTCACTGCCTTTTAGCCGGCAATGAATAAAAATGAAGTTGCAAACAATGAAGTGGTGCCTTCCTGGGAACTGAATGAACGCCCCCAGCCTCGGACTCCCAGCTAACTTGTACCTAGCAGGAGTAACCAGGATTTGGGGCCCGGTGGGGAATTCACCCCCTGGGTTTGAGCAGTTCATGCCGGATCTGCCAGAAAGACAAGGAAAATCACAGGTGAAAAAGCAACTCACTGTGTGTGTTGTCAGCTCTCCTGACTCTGGTATCCCACCGCTAACAGGAGTGCACTTTAGGCCACTGGAGGAGAAATCGGTACCAGGGTATTCTTAGTTCCCTTGTACGTCATTCCTCTTCCACTCTGCACACACAAACAGCAGGCAGGCCAGTCCCCTCCATCAGGCGTCTCAGCCCAGATGTCAAGGCCTGTGGGATTGTGGAGAAGAAGAACCATCCACAAGGGCCCTGTCTGTGCCCTTCCAGGGGCTCCCAGGCCTAATCTGGGGTGACTTTGGCCCCTAAAACTGTTACCTCCAGCCAGTGTGATTACTGACCCCTCCTTGTGCGTTCTCCACACAGCGAGGTTGGAGCTGTAGGTTTACCCTCTGGCCCCATGGGGAGTCCAGTGTGGGGCAGAGCTGAGCAGGGGGCAGAGTTCCAGGGACAGGGATCCCCCAGGGAAAGAATCACAGGGGTGGGTTGAGGCTGTGGGGACTCCTCTTTATGATGGGGAGCTCAGTCCCAGCTTGGCCCAAGGAGATGATGGGGCTCTTTACCCCAGGTGAGATCATTGGAGGCTGGGAAGCCCAGCCTCACTCCAGACCCTACATGGCCTATCTGGAAATACAACATGGAGACAAAAGTTTATGCTGTGAGTTCCTGGTGTCGGAGAACTTCGTGCTGATGGCCGCTCACTGCAATGGAGAGTAAGTGCCTCTGTGCTGGGGATGTCGGGGCAGGTCGGGGTTAGCAGGTGATGGGGGGGCCAGGAGCTCTGGTGCCGTCGTAGGTTGCAGGGAAGGAGCAGGTAGCAGGACAGGCTGGGAGAGCAGAGCACAGGGGTCTGATCTGCTCAGGGGGTGTCAATGTGTCTCTAGGGGCCTCTGCAAACCATAGTCCAGATCCAGCACTGGGTAAATCAGTGGAGCTACGGCCATAGGCACCAGCTGGGCTCTGGGCCACAGAACAGGCAGGGGGGAGCTGGGCATAGACCTGTCTGGATCTGGCTGGGAGGGGTCCCCTGGCTGGAACTCAGAGACTCAGGGGAGAAGGGGAACGAAGGAGTCTGAGATCACTGCCCTGTCCCCACAAGATCAGTACTTATGTCACACCATGTGCCCATCCCCCACCTTAGTGCACTACTGCCCCAATGCCCATGTATTGCTCTTGGCTTTTACAGCAGGATCACTGTGTACCTGGAGCGGAAGGACCCCTGACCGCTGAATTACCGCCGAAGCAGGGCCCCCCCACCGTCGAAGACCCCAAGCCCCCTGAATCCTCTAGACGGCCCTGCCTCTGTGCTGGTCTGTCCATCCATCCGTCCACCCTTCCCTCTGTGCCTGTCTGTCCATCTGTCCATCCACCCTTGCCTCTGTGCCAGTCTGTCCATCTGTCCACCCATCCCTCTGTGTCGGTCTGTCCGTCTGTCCACCCTTCCCTCTGTGCCGGTCTGTCTGTCTGTCCGTCCACCCTTCCCTCTGTGCTGGTCTGTCTGTATGTCTGTCCATCCACCCACCTTCCCTTTCTGTTTTCTGTTCTTCTTTCATAGAACCATAGAATCTCAGGGTTGGAAGGGACCTCAGGAAGTATCTAGTCCAACCCCCTGCTCAGAGCAGGACCAATCCCCAACTTAATCATCCCAGCCAGGGCTTTGTCAAGCTGGGCCTTAAAAACCTCTAAGGAAGGAGATTCCACCACCTCCCTAGGTAACCCATTCCTTCCCTCTTCACTCTTGTGGTAAATGAAGGGGTGGGGGTAGCACCCTTGTGTAACTCTCCAACCAGTCAGTTAGCGATAGAATCCTCCTTAGCAGCTCTACCCAGTTACCTTATCTGTGAAGGGTTAAGAGACGCTTAAAATGAGTTGGCACCTGACCAGGGGAACCAGTAGGGAAGCTGTACCCTTTCAAATTGGGACAGACTGCGCGGCGTGAGGGTCTTTGCAGCAAAGATGTTGTAAGCGGGGCCAGGTATGAAAATCATCAACACTCATACCTAGACTTGCTCCTTTGGAACTACAGGTATGTACGTAGAACAGGAAGTGTTTAGACAGACACGATCAGGGGTCTCTCTTTTCATTTTGGCTTGTGGATTCCTCTGTGCTAACCCCAGGTGCTTTTGTTTGCTTTGTAACCTTGAAGCTTGACCCCAAGAAAGCCATCCTTGGTGCTTACTCCTTGCAGTTGTTCTTTTAATGTTTAGCAATAATCTAATTTTTCAAATGTATTTTCTTCCTTTTTTCAATAAAATTTACTGGTACCTTTTTTAAGAACATTATTGGATTTCTGTGTCTTAGGAGGTAAAGGTTTATGCATCTGTTAATCATACAATCATTCCACTTTTCTTTTGTTTTCTTTCTCGGCTGCCCCGAGGGATGGGTGGAAAAGCTGAGGGGCCTCAGGAAAAGCTTCCCAAGTGAGTTTTTTTCTGGATTGCCAAAAGGTAGTTTTCACTTGGGTGGTGGCAGCATTACCAGCCTGGAGTGGCCAATATTAATTTGTAGAGTCCTTGCAGGCCCCCACCTTCTGCACTCGCAGTTCCAGAGGGGGGATATCGACACTGATAACTTTGTCCATCCTTCCCTTTCTCCATCCTTCCCTCTGCACCCTCTGCCCACCTTTCCCTCTGTGTTGTCTGCCTGTCCATCCATCCACCTCCCTTCTGCACCATCTGTCCATCCTTCTCACTGCACTATCCTTCTGGGCACCCATCACCGTGGTATCGTAGCGCCTTCCCCAACAGCCTGGAAATCCCAACCCATGACCCCCTGCTCATTGCAGAGCCTGAACACCTGGAGCCAGCGCCGGCAGCCAGGCTCATGGTCAGGGACTCTACTGCAGAAGGAAATGGCAGCAGCTGCAGGTGACCTTGAGTGAGGCGAAGCTGTGACATAGCTAAGCCTGCAGGGGTGGCTTTCAGGTTGGAAGGAAATCGGTACATTTCCAGTGGCCAGGGTGTGGGGGGAGCAGGGAATGGGTTTTCCTTCGTGCACTGGGCCAGATCTTCCACTGGTGTAAATTAATTGGCTTCCATCAGGGTCCTTGGGCCACTTCCCCAGCCGGAGCAAACTGGCCGTAGTTCCACTGGAGACATGGGCAGATCCAGAGCCGATGTAGATCAGTGGAGCTGCATTTACACCTTGGGGAGCTGGTCCCGTTTCTCCCAGCTAAGGCTCAGTCCCTATAATTCATGGGTTTCCCGCCCATGTTATGCTCTCCCGGTTTAAGGAATATTAACATAGCGCGCACACATCGACATCAGCGAAGCCATACAGATGGTAAAAGAGCGAAACATCATCCTGTCTCACTGTCAGGCAAAGAAATAGATCAGGATTTTTAAAAAAAAAAGATGAGGGGAAGTGAATGCAAACAGGATTTCAATGAAACACAGATTGATACAGCTATAAGTGGTTGACTGAAATAGCCACTAAGGGGCAGCAGAGGGTAAGGAATATGGAGAAGGGACCTGATTTTACCCTTAGGTTTAGCCTGAGAATGGCTTGGAGGATCTGTTGGGCCCTAGTGTCCCACCCCCAATGCAGGCTAGTGCCATACTGTGATTATTTCAGCAAGCACCTAAGGGCCTCATGGAGGATAAATCCATCAGTGGCTATTAGTCAGGATTAGGGTGACCAGATAGCAAGTGTGAAAAATCAGGACAGAGGGTGAGGGGTAATAGGAGCCTATATAAGAAAAAGCCCCAAATACTGGGACTGTCCCTATAAAAGTGGGACGTCTGGTCACCCTAGCCAGTATAGGCATAAAAGTGTCCCGGAAGCTGGGAATGGATGGCAGGGGATGGATCACTTGATGATTATCTGTTCTGTTCATTCCCTCTGGGGCACCTGGCACTGGCCACTGTCAGAAGACGGGATACTGGGCTAGATGGACCTTTGGAAAGACACAGTAGGGCCATTCTTATGTTCTTATGCCTCTATAGGGAGCCTGATGGGTGCTTTAAAACAGATGGTGACAAAGGCTCCCTACCCCCAAGAGATTACCTATGCAACCCGGAAAGGCAGACCAGAAGTGGGAGGGAAAACAGACGCACAGAAAGCAGAAAGGACTTGCTCAAGTTCATATAGCCACTAGTGGCAGAGTCAGGGAATCACCCTGAGACTGTTGGTTCTTTAGGGAAGGGACTAGACTGTCTGTCTGGGCCTCTACACCCCCTTGGCACTACTGCCAATAATAAACCCTTCTACTGTCTGCACTGAAGCTCTGTCTGCCAGGCCAAGTTGTTTTCCTATGTTCTTGCAGAGAAAGGCAGGATGAGAAACAATAGCTGGATGTTACAGCCAGACAAATGTGAAATAAGTAGGTGTTGGAGAAAAACTCAGTTCTCGCTTTTTCTTTGGGTGCAGCAAAATCAAATACTTTATTATTTCTCCAGTAATTACAATGGAGAGAGAGAGTGACCTAGGACACAGGGTCGCCCCAGTCCCGGACAGGTCCCTCAACTGGTAAACAATTACAGCAAGCCTTTATACCTTTGTTACAGACAATAACTAGCAATAATACAGACAATAATGAGCAACAATTGCATTTTGTTTATACATAAGCCATTCTGCTATCTTATTTTTCTCACTCCTAGAAGACACCAGCCTGCATATTTGGTTATCAGTACAAGGTCGTAATAACTTTTTACACAGTTCTTTTCCTCTCACCTCACACTATCCTTGCTTCTACAAATCTCACGTCATTAGGGTTACAGCTGGCCTAACTCTTGCTAACTGACTGACATGCATTAAAATTCCCTTCAAATCCTTGTTAATTCTTTCCCTGCTTCCACATAGGCTTGGAAGAATTCAGTTTTGATGGATCCTGTCCATGGTTATTTTTAAGCATTTTTTAAATTATTTTAACTATTTGTACAAAATTAGTAGTGGGAAGGTCAACATTACATGTGAAAATATGCAAGGTCAATATCCTTAAATTAAACTATTGTAAGTTCTCAGGCAGAATTTTCCTTAGTTTTGCCTATCGGTAAATTTAAGTTTTTATGAATAGAAATATTTTTTCATTGGTTTGTGTGTGTGCACGGGGAAATTGACGTTTACCAACATTTACCAGTAAAAATCTGATCTCTCCAAGCTCAGAAATAAGACCTATAGTTTTGTTTATTTAACAGTGAGGGCGATTAACTATTGGACTCAACTGTCAAGGGAAGTGATGGATTTCCCATCTCTTGAAGTCTTCAGATCCAGACTGGAGGCTCTTCAGGAAGATGTTTTAGCCATGCACGATTTTCTGAGATGAATACAGGGGCTACTGAGAGAAATTCTCCAGCTTGTGTGATACGGGCGATGAGACCAGATGATCTAAGGGTCCCTTCTGGCCTTAAACTCCCTGTTTCAGCAGGTGTCAGTCCCTATAAAAACAACGAGGAGTCTGGTGTCACCTTAAAGATTAACAGATTTATTTGGGCATAAGCTTTCATGTGTAAAAAACCCACTTTTTCAGATGCATGGACTCCTTGTTGGTTTTGTGGATAGAGATTAACATGCCTCCCCTCTGATAGTCAGTCCCTCTAGTTCATCGTATAAAACTAACTGGGCGGGAGAAGGAATTGCATCCTGGTGTTCAGCTTTGTCCGGAGCGGGTGGGATGCTAATAGCAACCTCATGGTTAAAACACAAGGCCAGAGCCTGGGAGATCTAAGACGTGAGTCTCACTGTTAGTGGCCTGCTTTCCGGAGGCACAACCTGGCTCCTAGTAGCAGTGTCCTTGTTCTCATTTAGTATCATTATTTTATATGGGAGGCGCTGAGACTACCGAGAAAAGTAACAGCATAAAGCCCTAAGGCAGTGGCTCTCCACCTCTCCAAACTATTATAACCTTTTCAGGAGTCTGATTTGTCTTGTGTACCCCCAAGTTTTACCTCACTTAAAAACTAGTTGCTTACAAAATCAGACATAAAAACACACAAGCATTGCTGAGAAATGTCCGACTTTCTCATTGTAATATAAATAGTGTCCTGACATTTCAGTTGATGTACCCCCTGGAAGACCTCTGCGTACCTCAGGGGTACATGTACCCCTGGCTGAGAACCACTGCCCTAAGGAATGTAACCCAGGTAGCTGCAGCAATAGTAAAACTGGACAGTCTGTCACCTCTCATCAGGTTTTTATTTTGTGTAAGACACTTTATCCTTCTACACAGGGCAGTTTTGTCTTTATAAAAAGTACATAAGAACTTCAGAATGGCCAGACTGGGTCAGACCAAAGGTCCATCTTGCCAGTGTCCTGTCTTACGACAGTGGCGATGCCAGGTGCCCCAGCGGGAATGAACAGAACAGGTAATTTAGAATTAAGGGCCCAGAATAGACAGGGGCCAGATGACTAGTGGCTGGAAATCCACCATAGCACCATTGGAGTCAATGGGCCAGACCTGTAGCTGGGTGAATTGGTGTCGTTGCAATAAACTCAGTGGTGCCAGATCTCCAGCTGGTATAAATCAGAGTAGCCAAAATACAGCTGCTGAGCCTCTGGCCTGCCAATGGTTGTGAAGCAGACAGATCCGCAAAGCTGCACAGCTGTAACTAGAGATTTAAGGAGCTGTGTGGTGTGTTTTCCTGTTGCTTGGTCAAAATGTTACCATGTAATTTCCGGTTCCCATTGCGGCTCGTTAAAAAACTTGCAGTCCCTCCCTGCCATAACTTTTGAATTGTTGCCTTTGCTCCCTGCTTGCAAAGTGTGTAATCCCCAGGGCTAATTAGGGAGAGCTTTGAATTAATGCCCCTATGGGGCTCGTTAGCCGCAGCACGAGAGCTTGGCAAACAGCGAATATATGTTTGGAAAGAGAAGGGAACTGTAGCTAAAGGAAACCCGGCACACTGAGTATTCTGGTGGTGTCCCATCCCCCCACCCCAGTTGGGACTGATGGAGCAATGCATGCTGGGAATGGTAGCCAGAGGCGGCCTTTCTGGGCGCATGTGGTGAGCCGTGTTGGCTGGAGGCAGGCCCGTGGGGGAGAAGGGGGGGAAGGGGTAGGTGGGGTCGTTCGGTCTGGTCTGCTGGGACACTGGCCTGCTGGCAGAGAGAGACGCCCCACCCGCGCTGTGCCGCTGGCCAGGCTCCCAGCTGGGGAATCCGCTGTATCCTGATACTCACGGCTGATGAAGAAGACGTGAGCCGCCTTGTAGTTGAAGGTGGGGGTGCCCTGGAAGTCACTGATCAGAGCCTGCACCGACTGCAAAGGGGGGAGGGGGGTTGTCAGCACCAGCCGAGGCCCCTCCCTGCTTCCCGAAGGGCCCAGCCCATGCCCAGCCCCTGGGGACTCAGGGTCCAGCATGATGCCGTCAGGAGGTAGGCTGGTTTTCAGCCCCCTGGCTCTGGGCTCCCTCCCCACCTGGAAAAGGGCATGTGCCCATGTGCCCAGGACAGCCTCAGGGCCCAGCCCCGTCTCTCGCTGGCACACAAGTGTCCGTGCTCGGCCACAGACGGGACCTGGCATTGGCCTTGCTGCTGAACTAAGTGAGCTCTGAGCAGTGCCCAGGGAACAGCCGGCCGAGCAGCAATCCCAGGCAGCCGCCATCAGGGCCCGCTCCCTCCCCTGGTGCCACACTGGGCACCTGCAGCTTTGCCACACCAGCTAGCCAGGCAGGGTGTTCGGAAGCTGTTCAGACTCCGTGACCGGCATTGTGACAGGTGAGAACCTGGCTGCCCGGTTGTCACGTTATTGACGTGAACAGGGACCATATAGAACATGGTTGCGACCAAGGTCCTGTAGTGGAACCAAATCTTGTATAAATGGGGTCAAATAGGGTGTCTAAGACAAGGTTGTGGTTTGCTGGATGTATATGTGTATCATTTTTGTAGTTGAAGTTATGAATATTGGCTCTAGACTGTGTGTATTTCAAACTTCTGCTATGCTTCTGGGTGACACCTCAGACAAGTTGGTGTTAGCTCTGCCTAGCCTGCTTGATGGCTCACTAAGGATCATCAGCTACACAACTGACCTATTGAGAGAAGGCAGATATGTAGGCAGACTTGCCTAGGTGACTCCAGACTCCATTTTGCTGTAATTTTCCATAGTAAGAACAAAGAGGTGTTCTTACACCTGGAAAAGACTATAAAGGGCTGATGCCTCATCTCCATCTTGTCTTCAGCCCTGCTTCATACTTCTGGAGGGACTTTGTTACAAGGAAGCTCTACACAAAGGACCGAATGACTCATCCCAGCTCTGGATGTACAGTACTCCAGAGACTTGATTTGAACCTGCAGTTTATTCTATCACTGCTACAAGCCTGAACTAAGACCTTTGCCATTACTGTATGTAACTGATTCCATTTGACCAATTCTAGCTCTCATCTACATCTTTTTCCTTTTATGAAAAAACCTTTAGATTTTAGATTCTAAAGGACTGGCAACAGCGTGATTTGTGGGTAAGATCTGATTTATATATTGACCTGGGTCTGCGGCTTGGTCCTTAGGCATTGCAGTGAAATATCTCTGAGGAGCTCAGGGGCTGGAGCTCGTTCATGATCACCTGCTGGCCAAGCTTTGGGCTGGGAGATCCTTGAGGGTTTTGCTGGTTAGGAATTCAGACTGATGGGGCAGGCAGCTGACACACAGTCTAGTCTCCAGCACACCTGACTCTCGATGAGGCAGAGGAGAAACAGCAGCTCTCAGCTCCGGGTACCACAGCAACATGTTACTTCTGTTAATTTTTATTATTATTGATTGAATAAAAACTCACTGATTTGTATGTTTATCGTGAAATTGACATTTACCAACACTTAGCAGTAAAAATCTCTGTCCTATTCTAACTATGAGTCAACCTTGTAGTGCAGCCAAAAAAACAAGATAATATATTCTGGGGTGTATAAACAGGAACGTCATATGTAGGACACAGAAGGGAATTGTCCCACTCTACGTGGCACTAGTGAGGCCTCAGCTGGAGTATTGTATTCAGTTCTGGGTGCAAAACTTTAGGAAAGGTGGATAAATTAGAGACCCTTAAAAGAGGAGCAATAAAAATGATCAAAGGGCTAGAAAACCTCTTCCTAGGATCACTCTCATGTGTGGGTCTTACCAGGTCCCCTTTTCTTGTGGCCCCCTCCTAGAGGAACAGCTCTGGTCCAATCAGTGTCACATATGTGCTTCTTCCAAATAGATCAACCTTCCACTGAGGAAAAACACTACACACACAAGTGGGTTTTGCCCATATAAAGTCAATTTCTGCTCAGTGACTTCCTCTTTCTCAGGTGTTTCCTGGTGGATACCCCTGTCCTGTCTGGATTGTGGTGAGCAGTGTGGTGTGGTTCACCTGCCTTATTTCCTCCTCTGTCTGCTTTAGAACAACACATTCCCTGTGGCTAAAGAATTTTTTTCCTCTCCTGTTTGCCATTGCCCAGTGGAGTCTATCATAGAATCATAGAATCCCCCTGGGTAAGAACATAGGGACGGATGGGAGAGAGATCCTGGAGGCCAAATTTAGGCTCCATGGTAACATTTTTTGAAACACTTCCAGTTCCACACATATGGCCAGTTAGACAGGCAGAAATGCAGGGTCTCAATGCATGGATGAGCCGATGGCTTAGGGACAAGGGGTAAGATTTATTTGGAACTGCGGAACCTTTTGGGAAAGGGGAGTCTATTCAGGCAGGATGGGCTCCACCTAAACCAAAATGGAACCACATTGCTGGCACTTAAAATTAAAGAAGTCATAAAGCAGTTTTTAAAATAAGGGCTGAGGAAAGCCAACATGGACCTAGGGGTTACGGTGGATGAAAAGCTGAATATGAGTCAACAGTGTGCCCTTGTTGCCAAGAAGGCTAATGGCATTTTGGGTTGTATAAGTAGGGGCATTTCCAGCAGATCGAAGGACGTGATCATTCCCCTTTATTCAGCACTGGTGAGGCCTCATTTGGAGTACTGTGTCCAGTTTCGGGCCCCACACTACAAGAAGGATATGAATAAATTGGAGAGAGTCCAGCGGAGGGCAACAAAAATGATTAGGGGGCTGGAGCACATGACTTATGAGGAGAGGCTGAGGGAACTGAGATTGTTTAGCCTACAGAAGAGAAGACTGAGGGGGGATTTGATAGCTGCTTTCAACTACCTGAAAGGGGGTTCCAAAGAGGATGGATCTAGACTGTTCTCAGTGGTAGAAGATGACAGAACAAGGAGTAATGGTCTCAAGTTGCAGAGGGGGAGGTTTGGGTTGGACATTAGGAAAAACTTTTTCACTAGTAGGGTGGTGAAGAAATGGAATGGGTTACCTAGGGAGGTGGTGGAATCTCATTCCTTAGAGGTTTTTAAGGTCAGGCTTGACAAAGCCCTGGCTGGGATGATTTAGTTGGGTTTAGTCCTGCTTTGAGCAGGGGGTTGGACTAGATACCTCCTGAGGTCCCTTCCAACTCTGAGATTCTATGATTCTATGATTCTATTCTATGTGTGGAGGAGCATGTGGTTTGGACAGAGACATCCCTTAGGGGCAGATCTATTAATGGAGATTCTCTATGTCCTAGTAAGGAGGTGGCTAAGGAGAGGATGGAAGATGATAAAATACAGGTAGGCTCTGATGAGAAACAGTCAAATAAAAAAGAGTCCCATGCAATTACATCATGTAATGGCAGAGAGCTAAAAAGTGACAAGTTTTTAAAGTGCTCATATACCAATGCTAGAAGTCTAAACAATAAGATAGGTGAACTACAGTATGTTGTATTACATGAGGGTATGGATATAATAGGCATCACAGTAACTTGGTGGAATGAGGATAATCAACGCGACACAGTAATACCAAGTTACAAAATATATCGGAAGGACAGAACAGGAAATGCTGGTGAGGGTGTGGCAATAGAAAGCGTTAAGTCAAATGAAGTAAAAATCTTAAATGAACCAAACTGTCTGATGGAATCTCTATGGATAGTAATTCCATGCGCAAATAGTAATATAGCAGTAGGGATATACAACCGACCACCTGACCAAGATGGTGATAGTGACTGTGAAATGCTCAGGGAGATTAGAGTGTCTATAACAATCAAAAAGTCAGTAATAATGGGGGATTTCAACTAGCCCCATATTGACTGGGCACATGTCACCTCAGGATGGGATGCAGAGATAAAGTTTCTTGACACCTTAAATGACTGTTTCTTGGAGCAGCTAGTCCTGGAACCCACAAGAGAAGAGGCAATTCTTGATTTAGTCCTAAGTGGAGCACAGGATCTGGTCCAAGAGGTGAATATAGCTGAACCCCTGGTAATAGCGACCATAGTATAATTAAATTTAACATCTCCGGGTGGGGGGAATGCCACAGCAGCCCACCACAGGAGCATTTAATTTCAGCTAGGGAACTACACAAAAATGAGGAAGTTAGTTAAAGAGAAATTAAAAGGTACAGTGCTGAAACTGGAATCACTACAAGCTGCATGGAAACTTTTTAAAGACACTTGAATAGAGGCTCAATTTAAATGCACACCTCAAATTAAAAAATATACTAAGAGAACCAAAAAAGTACCACCATGGCTAACAAGAAAGTGAAAGAAGCAGTGAGAGGCAAAAACAGCTCCTATAAAAGGTGGAAGTTTTGGCGAGTGGGGTGCAGGGGAGGGAAAGGGCAAAGGCAGGTTAAAGGAGCATTTGTTGGACTTTCACACCGCAAGGGGAGAAACTGAGGCAAAGGACACTGCCCAGTATATTCTGGGGTAGGAGTTTTCTCATGGTTAAGGCTACAATTATGTCATGGAGGTCACGGACATGAAGCCTTTCCCCTCCAATTAGCTCTGTCCCCCAATAATCCCCACCCCACAACTGACCAGGGGGCAAGGAGATCCCTAGCCTGATGGGGGAGGAAGGCCATGGAGCACCCCTCCCCCCCCACATGTGCACTGGGCCATACCTGGAGAGGCGCCGATGCCCAGGCCGGCGGGGCTTGGCCATGATGCTGATCTTCTTGATGCCATGGAAGGGGGCAGCATGGGGCACAGTGGTGTGGGCAGGGAAGGCCGTCTCCACCACCATGCATCTCTGGCTCCCCTATCTTCAAAGCCCAGAGGCTGGTGTAGGACTCCTTGGTCTCCAGGCTCTATGCCGCTAGGGCCCATGGGCCACATTCATGGCTGTGCTGGCAGCAATCTCCGGCTTCTGCTGCACCTGGATCACCATGACCAGGAGTGGGGTGGGTCAGAGATGGGAGGTGACTGTTCTACTCTACTCAGCGCAGGAGAACCGTGTCCAGGTTTGGGTGCTGCACTTCAAGAAGTGGTGGTGGGAGAGGCTGGCCGCCCTGAGTGTGCACCTGTGGATTGGTTGGGATTGTAGTCGGGGCAGGGAGCCTCTCCTGTTACTTGCCCAAGCGCAGCCACGCTTCAATTTTTTGCAGAGCAAGCCTGAGTATGTCTCCTTGAGCTAGAAGTTACCCCTAGGCATACACTACATTGGTGTAACGTGCAATTTCCTCTGCTCCCTCCAGTGCTCACGTTGCACCAACTGAGCCTCAAGCCAGATTCTCTGAAACACCCTGAGATTTACTGAGCCAGATTCCTGGGGCTGGCTGAGATGGGCTCATCTGAGATGGGCTCAGTATGAGACTAGAGCGTGGAGGGGTCCCAGATGGCTTTTCACCACTTTCACAGCTACTGAATCCTAGGGAATAACTATGGATCAGTCTGGTTAAATCTATTTCTGAGGTGTTCACCCATATATGCTGAGCTAATATATTACATGATCAATAGGTATGATTCAAATCACCTATATTAATATGGATAGTATGTGCTTATCACGTTAGGATATAGATATTCAAGCCTGTCTGCAAAGGCCTATACTTTAAGAATTTAGGTGTATTCGTCTCACTTAGCTACTTACAGAGGTAAAAAAGAAAGACAATGATTTTGATTCTATCTGTGTAAGGGCCTTCTCTCACTGGGACAGTCTGAGGCCCTGTTTAGTCATATGGAAATAAGGCAATCGGGGGCTGTTAGGAAGGTGATCCGATCCATCACCTCCAGAGAAAGGGAAGAGCCTAGAAGATATGAAAGAAAATTTAGTTTGATAGTTTTCTGCCTGGAAAGAACTTGCTTCTTAATAGACACAGCTGGGAAACCCTTCCGTCTGTATAGATGTAGTTGTGAAATCCTCGCTTCTGTATTGATTTGTATGTTTATTTGCATGGTCTCTGTCTGGTTCTGTGATTGTTTCTGTCTGCTGTATAATTAATTTGGCTGGGTGTAAACTAATTAAAGTGGTGGGATATAATTGGTTAGCTAATCATGTTACAGTATGTTAGGATTGGTTAGCTAAATTTTAGTAGAATGATTGGTTAAGGTATAGCTGTGAATATCACTATATAAATTAGGGGCAAACAGGAAGTAAGTTGGGATTCGAAAATAAGGAAAAGGAACTTGAATTTAAGCTTGCTGGAAGTTCACCCAATAAACGTTGAATTGTTTGCACCTTTGGACTTTGGGTATTGTTGCTCTCTGTTCATGCGAGAAGGACCAGGGAAGTGGTAGAGTGAAGGAATAAACCCTCTAACAACACATATAACATTCCATTCTATATACACCTCTAGCAGTTACATGGCCTGGAATGGTGGCCTGTATCTTCCTATAGTTGTATTCACCTATGCTAAGTATCCCATAACACCTTGCATTAGCCAGGACAACTGTCGGGATCAGCACATGGGAGTGTTCTACTGTAGTAACAGGCGGGGAGTTACTCTCATTGGAATGTCCCAAAGATAAGGACAATATATACGGGACAAGCCTAGGAGGTGCATCACGCTCTTGGTACCTGGAATTCCTGAGTCCAGAACAAAGAGCTAAGTGGTGCCATGTGGTACCAGGAAAAACAAGGTCAGAATAGCCTCACAGGATGCATACAGTACCTCTTTCCTTGTAAACAGGTTGGGTATAAAAAGGACAGCTTTAGGGATCTGACTCTGGACACCAGCTTCTTTGTAAGGTGAATTCAGCACTACTGCAGGAGATATTCCCGGAGATTAGAGTTGTTTTGAACCTTTGTTCCTGTAATATGCTGTTACTAAGTATTAGCAATAAACCAGACCGTTATTGGTTATTTGGTGCATCAGCGCCGCAGCGCGCGCAGCGCGCGCGCGGCAGCGCGCAGCGCTTAAAAGTGAAGCGCCCGCCCCCAGCAAAGCCTCCCACTCTCGTCGCTGTCTCCCTCAGGGGGAATGGGGGAGGAGCGGGGGAGCGCTGGGCGCGCGCGCGCTGGGGCTACACACACTGGCGCGCGCGCGCGGCAATTTGCAGCGCTGCAGAGGGTGTGTTTTCACACCCTGCTGCAGCGCTGCAAATTTGCAAGTGTAGCCAAGCCCTTGGTGTCTTGGGCATATTGCATAACGAACCAGAGTGTGGTCAAGCAATTGACCATACGGTTTACCAACAGAAAGGAAATCCAGAATCTTCAGAACTGGAAAGGTTTCAGAGTGGTAGCCATGTTAGTTTGTATCAGCAAAAAATAACTAGGAGTCCTTGTGGCAGCTTAGAGACTAACAAATTGATTTGGGCATAAGCTTTCGTGGGCTAGAACCCACTTCACCAAATGCATGGAGTGGAAAATACAGTAGCAGGTATAAATACACAACGTATGAAAAGATGGGAGTTGCCTTACCAAGTGGGAGGCCAGTCAATTCAATTAACAATAGGATACCAAGGGAGGAAAAATCACTTTTGTAGTGGTACTGAGAGTGGCCCATTTCAAACAGTTGACAAGAAGGTGTGAGTAACAGTAGGGGCAAATTAGTATGAGGGAAATTAGGTTTTGTAATGACCCAACCACTCCCAGTCTTTATTCAGGCCTAATTTGATGGTGTCCAGTTTGCAAATTAATTCTAGTTTTGCAGTTTCACGTTGGAGTCTGTTTTTGAATTTTTTGTTGTTGGAGAATTGCCACGTTTAGGACTGTTATTGAGTGACCAGGGAGATTGAAGTGTTCTCCTATTGGTTTTTGAATGTTATAATTCCTGATGTCAGATTTGTGTCCATTTAGTCTTTTGCATAGAGACTGTCCAGTTGGGCCAATGTACATGGCCTGAATAAAGACCGGGAAGCAGATATTAACGAGTGTCTGGGGCTCAGTGGAGTAAACTGCAGACCCAAAACCACCTGCACCAGTGTGACTGGGAATTACTCCTGCAGCTGCATTGATGGATGTGATTCCAGGACTGGGAAAAGCCAGGTCTCAGTGAGTGAGAACAGCTGCCAGGGTGAGCTCTCCCCTTGCTGCCACTACTCCCTGCTCAATCCCCCACACCCCTGGGCTCATTCCAGGCCTGGTGCTGCACCAGAGGCTGCTGCCGGCTGCAGCAAAGGCACCCGATCCGCTCACCGGGGCTGTGATCAGCCGTGACCCTCAATTGCTGCCCCAGCGCATGGGGGCCAGGATCTCCCCTGGCTCGGTGTTTGGATTGGGAATAAACCCCTAGGTTTGCAGAGAAGCACCAGGGAGATGGGTGGGGCCCTCGCTGTCCCCAGCACACGGCATCCGGGCTGCTAGGGCCCCCCGGAGCCTGGGAAGGAGCCTCATATATGGTCCATAGACACAGCACAGTGCGCTCTGCCCCCATGGGCTCTGGGGAGCAGAGAATAGGCACAGCACAGTGTGCCCCAGCCATGCCCCCGATCCTCCGCCTGGGTCCTGGGGAGCAGAGAATAGCCCCAGTGCCTGACGCTCTAGCCAGGCCCCCAATCTGCCCTGATTGGCCCCAGGGTGCTGAGAATAGCCCCAGGGCAGGGTACTACGGCCACGCCCCGAACCACCCCCTACAACAGGCTGGCGGCAGGGTGGGTGAAGGGCCCTTACACCAGCTCCAGGCTGGCTGGGGAGGCCCCTGCACAGGATGGGGGATTGTCAGAGACCATTACGCTGCCAGAGTGGCCCAGCAGGGTCTCCGTGTAGCTGTGAATCTGACCTTTTACTGTTTAATACTCAGGACACCGGTCACCTGGGTCCTGGGACTCCCGTTGCGCAGGTCAGTACAGGTGGGTGCACTGGCCGCATGGCGGGGGTCTGAGGGCTTCTGCCATAGACCCCCGCTGAGTGCCACCAGAGAGCAAACAAACTAGTTTAAAGGGACAGCACCTAATTCCCCTGCACTCCCCTGGGCAGAGCCCACCCACCCTTCTCCTAGTGCTCCATGGGAGGGGAGGGGCTTGGTGTATCCCGAACGGGGAGGGGACCCATTGGGCTGGGGTCTGTAACGCTGAGCATGGCGCCCCCTTCTGGTGACTAGCTCCAGTTCAGCGCCCCCTTTCTTCTCTGCCACCATTGCAGCGCCCGGAGTCGCGGCTGCCCCATGTCTCGGCCGTCCGGCCAGGTCACGCTGTGATCCCCATTCTGGGGGAGCCTTTCAAAGCCAGACCCCTCTCTCCTATGCCTGCTAGTGAAACCCTTCCTCCGGGGCTCCTAGCCCCACCTCGGGGCTTCCTAGCCCGCCTCGCCTCAGGCCCCCACCACTGGGCCCAGCCCTCGGGCTGTAGAGAAGCCCCACCTGTCCCCTCCCAGGCGAGCTTCCTTCTAGCCAGCGCCCTGCACGCAGCCTAGCTCACTTCCTCTTTGTAGCTTAACTGGCTCATATGGCCCCCTGCCTTAACCCCGCTCTCTCAGGGCTGGTGCAGAGAGGGGATCGCAGGGGCCTGGTCTGGATAAGATTTGGTCCCCAGTCTGGGATGGGGTGGGAGAGGTTGTGCTGAAGGGATTGGGGCACTGCACATAGCAGGGAAGAAAGGAGAATAGAATGGAGTGGGGGGTTAGATGGAGCAGACAGATTGACCGGCAGACCACGCCACCTGCAATGGGTGGGGGGTGTCTCCATTGTTATTCACCCCCAGTGAGCCCCCTGCCCTGCTGTGTGTGACCCCCTCCCAACCCGTTATCCCTCCCCAGACATCGACGAGTGCCGCCAGACCCCAGATATCTGCAGCCCCAAGATCCTGTGTATCAACACCAATGGGAGCTACTGGTGTAAGTGCCGGGCTGGCTACATCCCCTCCAATGGGAACACGACCCTGTTCCAAGGTGAGTCCTGCTGCAGGGGACATGGAGGGGACATCTGGGGGGGGGCTGAGCAGAGTCTGAGGCTGCACAGGCAGAGGTCTTGCCCGAGGGGGCAGGGAGCTGAGAACTGGTCTGGGATGTTGCGCCAGCCCCCCGCCCCCCATGGATGGGGTCCCTCTGGATCTCAACCCTAGCTGGGGAGAGCTCATCCTCAAGACCCTCACCTCCCTCCAGCCCAGCCTGTCTGTCCACTGGGGTGTCTCCGGTTGTTTCAGAGCCACAGCCACCAGCGTGCCCATGTCTGGCTTGGGGAGTGGAGGGATTCTCCCCTCCCTCCATTCAGGAAGGTGATGCTTGAAGCAGAATGACTGTACCCAATTGGGCGAGGAATGTGGGTGAAGCCAAGCAGCAGAAATTAATATGCCTGTACACCAAGGCAAGGAGGCTGGGTAACAAAATGGAGGAACTAGAGCTACTGCTGCAGGAAGTGAAACTAGACACTGCAGGGATAACAGAAACCTGGTGGAATAGGCATGGCTGGAGTCCAGGGATTGAAGGGTATGTGCTGTCCAGGAAAGACAGGAACAAAGGCAAAGAAGAAAACCCTTGAGCCATCACTTTACCCATAAACAAATCTAATGTTCTTCCTTGAACCATTGTATTTGCTCTACAAACCCCCCTACCTATGCCCAAGTAAGGGTTCTGACCCAAACTCTGCATCAGTTCCACTAGGATTCCATCTCCTGACTGATCGTGCTCGGGGCTCTGCCTGTCTCCAGCACTCAGGACCCTGAGCTACCACCATCACCTGGGAACCCTGACCAGTTCAAGCCTCATGGAGTGGGTGAGATCCATCTCGCTCTCTGTTTTCTTTCCTACCTCAGGTATTAACCTTTAAAATGTAACTGTTATATATGTTTAGCCCTCCTTGTGTGGTTATCACTATGATTCAATAAATAGCTTTTATGGTTCAGCTGGTTGCTTCTCTCTCTCTCTTTCTCTGAATTTTACTCTTTTGTGTTTTAGCTTCCCCCATTTACTCTGCAGCAACGCTTCTTGTACCTAAGCTAAAGATCCCTGTAGTGCCCCAAAATACTGTGGGGTTTGCTCATCAAGTGGGTTACTACCAGTACAATTGTAATGTGAATGTGTGATAGGGATGTGTTCAACTTGGGGAACATGGGAGGGGAGCAGCTGAAAGTGCTGCTCAACCCAGCCTCTTGAGACCAGGAGCACATAAGGGTACCAGCTTGAAAGTGCTCCTTAACCCAGCCCATCGAGTACAGGAACACATGAGGGGATCAGCTGGAGAGTGCTGATTGACCTGGTCCTCTCAGACTTGCTCTGCTAGTGTGTGTGTGCACATGTTCATCTAGTTCTAGGGCTGGAGGAACCCAGCCCTGGGGAACCTAGGTCCTGCAGGAGAGCTCCCTTGGGAGGGGACTTGCAGAAGGAAGGAGTAGAGCTCCAATGTGAGACTTTCACAGCACGTTAACAGAATTACAGAACCCCCTCCCCCAGAAGAGTAACCCTGATAAATGAGCTACCCCCACAGTAACGGGCACTTCTGGGCACAGCCTGCAAAAAGCCCTTTTCCTTCCTCAGGAAAGTTGGTTCCCAGGCATGTTGGTTAATGCTGCTGGGAGATTGCTTTAGGTGAAAAACTGCTGTAATAATTGATTTTAGACTCTAAGAAGTATGTTATGATTTTCATTTTATATGTAACCAGTTCTGTTTCCATGATCTTGACTCAGTACCTCTTAAATCTTAATCTTTGATAATGAATTTAGGATTATTCCATTATCCATATGTCTCAGTGCTGCGAGGTTATAAAGATCTGATCCTGAGCTGTACCAATCAAACTGTTTAGATTCTGTTCCCTGGTAATTTCTGTGAGTGTCCTGTGACAGTAACCTGATGCTACTGGGGGACACTAACAGAGGGGCTTGGGGGCTGCAGTGCCACTACTGTTACCGTGCAAGGCGGAGCAAGGGCTGGCAGAGCCCTGTGGAGATTGGTAGGCTGGCTAACAGACCGGTGGTGTTATGCTTGACTAGATATCAGCTCCCTGAGAATATCTTCCTCTCGCCGGATGGGTAACAAAGTGACTCAGAGCCTGGGCACCCCAAGAAAGCTGCACACATACCCCTGTAACCTGCTTTCCCTCCTCCAGGTGCCTCTTTATCTTAGCCAACCCTCAAATATGTTCAAATATGTTAAGGACTGTTATAAAGAGGACCCCGATCAACTGTTCTCCATGTGCACCAGACGTAGGAGAAGTAGGAATCAGCTTAATCTGCAGCAAGGGAGATTTAGGTTAGATATTAGGAAAAACTTTCTCACTATAAAAATAGTTAAGTTCTGGAATAGGCTTCAAAGGGAGGTTGAGGAATCTCATCCTTGGAGGCTTTAAAGAATCCATTGGACAAAGAGCTGTCAGGGACGGTCTAAGTATAGTGCTGGATGGGATGATAGTTCTAGGACCCTTCCAGCCCTACATTTCTAGGCCTCTCTGAATTGTGGAGTTGAACTGGTGAACCCCTCAGTGAACTGCCCCATCAGCCTTCACCCAGCTCTAGTCCAATGTGAATTATTAACAAAATGAGCTGGTCCACGATATGGAGACACCACAAGACCAGTGAGCACAGCAGGACATACCCTGTCAGAGATACCCAATGACAGTCGTTCCCTTGTAGTGCAGTGGGGGAAGCTAGGGAATCCAATGGTTCCTCTCCGCTAAAGTCTTGCAGTACACAAACAGGGACTTGGCTTAGAAAAGCAGAGATGCCTTCCCTCACACACTATTACAGGCACCGAGCCTAAGGCTGTAAGTAAACAGACGCTGTTCACAGATAGCCTTCTGACCCAGAAACAGGCTAGACAGGAGGGAGGATAACTCGCCAGAACACAGTCCATCCCATTTACAACCCAGAATTCATCAGCAACACTGAATGCCCAGAAAAACAAAGATGAGAATATGATTAAGAACCAGACCCCAGGTCACTAACTACAGGGATTAGATCTAGCTTTGTGGGGACTGCAGAAGAGTGGTAAGAGACCCTAGAGAGGTGCTGAGCTGAGGTCTTCGTCCAGCTCCAAGGAGAAAGGGTAAGGGAGGAAGCCCCCACATCGTGGTTACAGTGGACATTGAGGAAGCCCCAATTTCTCTGAAAGACAAAATCAGGCCTCTGAGCAATTGAAACAGATACTTCAAACAGTTTAGTAGGAAATATGTACACAATATATACAAAATCTGCAGCTGGGTTATTTACAGACGACCTTGTTTGTGAGATACATGGCCAGCACCTGAAAAAGAAATGTGAAGAGTCATCAGTATTTGTCCAGTGCCCCTTAATACACATAAACAGAGTGCAGAATACTAGGGAATAACAATACGAGAACATGGACTGGGAATAAGCTGCTGGATACGGTATAGAAAACAATCACCAAAACAGGAAACACTACAAGATTAGGGGAACCCATATTACTTAATAGAGTCACTTTTGAATTAGCAGAAGTGTCAATTCAACAGGGGTCTCTATTGGTTTCCTTCCAATATTCAACTGTTACAGGAACATTGTCTCCCCATTGAGAACTATAAGCAATAACACCCCAGACTCCCTCTGCCTTTCGCCCTCCTCTGCAAACTGCTGCCTGGTGAATCCTCACAAGCCCTGCACCCAAGGGGACAGTAAACTGGAGAATGAGGTGGTGATGGAGACTAGAAACCTGACCATTGAGTGACCTTTTGATAGGAGGTGAAGGATCATAGTAGCTACCTTTGGAGGATGAGTTATATCTGCTGAGCCCCTTCTGTGAAGGGCAGAGCATCCTTATCTCCCAATAACATCAGTGGGAGTTTGAGAACACTCAGCAACTCATAGGCTTGGGCAAGACAAATACAAAGGCCTTGGGTGACTAAAGTTAAGCACTAAAATCTGCAGGTAGAAGCCTAAATACTCATTATAGCCACCTGCAGAGGTGCTGATTAGGGCACTTAAATCTCTATCAGCTTTATGGTGTTTCAAATAGATATTTGAAAAACAAGGGGACTGATGTTTAAAGGCATATTTGGCCTTTTGTTGCCATCAGACAACTTTATGCCAGGTGAGTGGGTTTTCCAAACCCGGATACCTGAACTCAGACTCCTAACAACCACGGGTAGGTGCATCAATAGGGGTGGGGTTAGTTGTAAAGTCACCCTTTTGCTGCCCTATGTTGCAGTGGAGCAGGGCAAAGTAGCCATAAAGCTGCCCTAAGAGGCAGCTAGGAATTCCCCAGCATGTGCAAATCCCTAACACCCAGAGAACCAGCATGTAGAGTGTACAGCCAGTGTAGCTGGCTGTATGTCACCAACTCCTAGCTTCCCACCCAAGTATATGGGGGGTGAGCTGGGAACAGAAGCTGGCACACACAGTGTGCGTTGTGCTACAGCTATCTCCAGTGCAGC
This sequence comes from Mauremys reevesii, assembly GCF_016161935.1. Lineage (NCBI taxonomy): Eukaryota > Metazoa > Chordata > Testudines > Geoemydidae > Mauremys > Mauremys reevesii. Next base: position 6,824,045 of record NC_052635.1, read on the forward strand.
AATGGCTGTTACAAGACAGCATAATTTAGAACAACCCAGAGCCTAGAGCTCAGCTGTATTTGTGGATCTGGGCCAGTACTTGGCTGTTACTATAGTAATGACCCCTGAGCAAGCAGTATAATGTACATGCTTCTCACCGAGCTTGTCCAGAGGCTGCATGTCCATCAGAATGACTAGATGTCCTGATGTGTAATAAAAACGCTTGAGTAATAAAAATCAACCCAGGCTACTTTACAGGGCCTGATCCTTCTCTCACTTACAGCATCTGAGCAGTAGGACAACGGCGAATACTGCCCAGTAGTATAGTTGCCTCTGTCGTGTTCCAATTTTGGGTAGCGGGAGCGAGGAGTATAAGGGCCCTACTGTCAATCAAAACTTAACCCCATCCCTTGACCCAATAAGCCCTGCCCACTGGTCATCAGAAGCCCCACCCCATGGGGGTATTACTTCTGGGGGCAAGGCAGACACATGACCGGAAGCAAGGTGTGTCATGTGACCCCTCTAAGAACTCCTTCCACTATACCAATCAGGATAGGTTTTGCCCCGATAGGAACACCCTGAGAGAAGATTTAACCAGCCAGGGGGAGTTCCGGGGTTTGTGTGACCCCTCTAAGAACTCCTCTCACTGCCTTCTACCAATCGGGAGGGGCTTCAGCCACTAGAGACCACCCTGAGAGGAGATTAGACCAATTGAGGGGAATTCTGGGGCTGGGTGACCATCCAGAAGTGGTTCGTGTGACCCCTCTAGGAACTCCTCCCACCACCCTCTACCAGTCGCGATGGGTTTCGGCTGCAGAGGACTGCCCCGAAAGGAGATTTGACCAAAACAGAGCAGGTTCTGGGATGGGGTGACCACCCAGAAGAGGGTTGTGTGACCCCTCTAAGAACTCCTCCCAATGCCCTCTGCTAATCAGAGTGCAGCACCATCACCCCACAAGTCCCAAAGCTGGACAGAGGAGGCAATCTCTTACCAAGAAGACATGTTTCAGAAATTGTGGAAAGGCTGAGAGGAAACGTGGACTCCTTTACCACTCCGCTGAGAACTTCAGACTTTGTTTTAGCCCTGCGGACCTTTGGACTTGTGTGGAGAAAGTGCTACAGCAGCAACAGTTCTGAAGAGGATGAGGGAACAGCCGAGGGGATTCCTTTGGCCCAGCCATTGATGGATACGCCAGAACCTGAACCCAAAGCCCAACCATTCATGAGACACACCAATGAGCATGGTGGCCTCTCGTTGTCCACCACCCTGGAGGAGGAAGACGATCATTGCTTGGGGGAGTTACCGGCGGACAAGCTGAACGGAAAAGACGTCGCTCAGGTAAATGAATGATTAAGAAGTGACAGTTGATGATGAGGTGTAATGAGGTTAGGAACCTGGTGTAAATCTAAAAAACAAGCAGTGAGAACTTACACTTGTTTCTTGTCTGAGACAGCTCGATGATGTCTTTGTAGAGGCCCTGGAGGCCCTGGACAACGTTGCATCAAGCAGCAAAGATGAACCGGGCCTGCCTTATTTTTGCTGAACACCGCTAAAAATTGTTGAAAAGGACTTCAAGGATGAAGGTTATAAGGAGTTTAGGAGAAGGTTTGGCATGGAACTTGCTGAGCCAGTTCCACATTGTGAGCATAAAAATTTATGTGGACTATTGTATGCATTGCTATTTATGCTGTTCTTAATAACTGTCTTAGGGTACGTCCATACTACCCGCCAGATTTGGCGAGTAGCAATTGACTTCTCGGAGTTCAATATATCACATCTCATCTAGACGCGATATATCGAACTCCGAACGCGCTCCCATCAACTCCGGAACTCCACCACCATGAACAGCGGTGGCGGAGTCGACAGGGGAGCCGCGGACTTTGATCCCGCGCCGTCAGGACGGGTAAGTAGTTCGAACTAAGGTAGTTCGACTTCAGCTACGCGAATAGTTGCGTACCTTAGTTCAACCCCTAACCCCCTAGTGTAGACCAGGCCTTAGGGAAAAGCTTTTTGATGACTGTGAGGGCTATGTCATAGATGCCCCAGCTCAATGGCACCATGACTGTGTGATTTGGACTTTAACTTTATATGTAAATTTGTACATATAAATATGTAAATTAAAAAACATCTATGGAGAAGGGCTTTGTGACTATATGCATTTCTGTTAGAAGGTCTCTGGCCCTTAAGTGAGCTAAAAGTTTTAATGGAGCCTCTTGGTTTGTTTTCAAGAAGCTGTATGTCTTTTAAATTAAAAAAAATGGTTTGTGAGAATCTAACTTTTGTGTTTTTTGTGTAAAAAAGACCCATTTACAGGAAAAAGCTGAAATGTATGTTGTGGGAGGAGAAAAATCCTAAAAATGTGTTTACAGTGTAACCATTCTGCCATCAGAGTTGGCAGCAACAAGAGCTGCGTTCACTTGCTAGGAACTCCATTCCAATAACACAATGCAAAACTGGCTCAAGCCCTCAGCCAATGGGGCACTGAGGCTCCCCTACTACAAGCTAAAATCACCACTTACTGTGTTTAGTAGGGAGACCTCAGTGCTGGTTCACCATTAGCCCAAAGTGAATTCAGCTTTGTAGTCTGTAATCAGACTTCATGGAATCAAAATTAGCACTAACATTTCACAGTGGAGACAGGAAGAAGAGATAGAATTAGTGTCTAGGGCCCACCAGGTACAAATACCTGTCCCCAGCCTCTCTCAATTTGCTGAGTTTTGGAACCCATGTCCCTTGCCTAGCGAGTGCTACTTAGTTGATGGTGAGTTCCTCCGTCATAAAAGGCCAAGTACAGTTCCACTGTCCTTGATTCAAATAATCAGGATAACAACATTTTATTCTTCCTGCCTCAATAACAGAGAAACTGGGGATCTCACAGCAGCCAAAGTGACCATTTGGGCTACTGTGGGCTCATGCTAGGCGGGGTGGGTGTGCCTGTGCAAACAAGATCAACCCCGATGTTCTTTTGCACAACTCACCACTAAATGTCAGGGTAGATCTCATCCTGACTCTGCTTACAACAGTAAAACAAACAGAGATGGTTCAAACATGTGTTTGAGTACAACAGAATTGACTCATCCTGTTGCACTGAATGGTTTTAACCACACCCCCACTGAATAGTGAAGGTAACTGTGATTACTTATCCTTGTTGCCATAGGGATAAATTTGATTGGTGTGCACCGACAGTAAGGGAAGTGGGTGGGTGAGTTCTGATTAATAAGAAATGAAATAAAACCTCAGGAATTCGCAGATGCTATTGGACAGTTTAATTATAACCCCTGGAGTTGATAGAGTGCTATTGGACAGTATAAAGGATCCAGGAGTTGGCAGAACTCTATTGGACAATTTAAATATGACCCGGGAGTTGTTTGAATGCTATGGGTCACTCTTTCTAGCAATTCAAAGCCATTAAAAGTTTACATTAATATATTTACAGCAAACAAACAACCCCGCCCCCACCCCCCCACACAAGGGTCTAATCCAAAACTGAAATGTTTCAAGGGGTCACAAACCTGCACCATGCTTTAGAACAAGCATTTGCTCTAAAGACAAACAAACATTTAAAAGCTCTGGGGAGCTTATTATGGCTGTGATACAACCATTTTATTTCAACCCCCACCCCAAACTTTATGCATGAAAGAAACATGTTTAAAAAAACAAGCCCCAAAGAGATGTATTGATATCTGCCAAAAGTCCCCACTTGGGAATGGGACAGTTACATTAAGGATTGGGGATCTACTGATTAATACTGTAAGAAGGCCCTACAGAAAAATGGATTTTAACTAAAATAAAAAATGGAGCCAAAAGCAGCTCAGTTCTGCAGCCAGCTTAATTCCCCCACCCCAGCTCACAAAAGGGAATGTTAGGACGGGGCCTAAAGTCCTTAAGTCTCTAGTATTTCAGAGCTGTAACGATCAAATCAACCTGCTAGCTACTATTTTGAAGTCCCTTTGAAACAAAGGGTTAGGATGGTATGAAAACCTCAAGTATTTTGGAGACTTTTTTTCAACAGAAACTCTTGAATGGCTGCTAGGCTGCAAGAGGAGGTATGCTCCCTGTTTTAAACTCTGAAAATATATATTATATAATATCACTCGTTGGCCATGCTGTCTTAGTAAATAATGGTGTCATAGGTCTCACCCCCACTTGGAGCTGTTGGGTTCCAATATGGGGACCTGCATGGACTTTCCTAAACTAAAATCCTAGTTTAGATCTGGTAAAAGCTGCCACCACCCAATAAGGTACGTGTATTGGGACACAGTCCTTCCCCAAACTTCCCCTGGGGAACACAGATTCAATCTCCCTGAATCTCTACACACAGGGAAGCAGCCCACTTCCCCCCTCCCTCTCTCCTAGCCACTCTGGAGAGATTCACACCGATTCAATTCTGTGAATCAACCTCAGGAGGAACTCACTCTTCCCCCCTCCCCTTCCCTTGAATCTCCACAAGAGAAGGAATTAACCAAGTCCAAAGAAAAGAATTTATTAAAGACTAAAAAGAAAGTAACTGTCTCTGTAACCAAGATGGAACAATACACAGGGTCTAAACTTATCAATCTCTGGAGAGAATTCCCCCTCATTTCTTTCTCAGCAAAAGCAATAACAGTACAGAATTAAAGAAATTCTATAGCAAAACACAGAATTGCAAATACAGAAATAAAAGTATAAGAATACTAGTTCCTTGCTAATACTCACTAGCTTGAATAGAAGAATTTATTGCAGAAACCTGGGAGGACTTGATTAAGATGTCTGGACTCCCTCAACTCCCAAGAGAGACTCTCCAAAAAAACAAAGAACAGGAAAAAAAAACTTCCCTCCACAGGGATTTGAAAGTATCTTGTCCCTGATTGGTCCTCTGGTCAGGTGTCCACAGGTACTGCTTGTTAACCCTTTACAGGTCGAAAACAAAACCTTAACCCTTAACTAACTGTTTATGACAAATGGTGCCTATGTTTATTGCAGTGTGATCTGTTTAGCATGGAACTAGTAACTTTAAATTGCATTTCATCACCAGGCCAAGGTAAAAAACATTTTAACTGTAGTTTTGCTTAATAACTTCAGGTACTACACAGGTTGTATAGGGATTTGGGGCTAATACTAACTAACAGTTTTTGCTTGTTCTTTAATCCAAAAGCCCAAACACACATTGTGGGGGACAGAACAAGCATGTGCCTGCAACACTTTATCCTGTAGTAGAAGGTAACTTTCTGCAATTGGCTTTTAAATGTGTGTGGGTTTATTGAAAACTATTTTGTTGCAAACTGTATTTTAAACTCTCTCTCTGTAAAACATAGGTGGGATTATTTTTTTTAACTATATGGCTGCAAACTGATGGTAATGGTGTGTTTCAAACTAACAGTTTAAACTAACAGTTTAAAAGACATTTTTTAGTGTGCAAAATGTGTTTTAAACTGGATTTTAAAAGTTGATTTTAAAAGCAGTTTGCTTTTTATTTTGCAAAATGAGGTGTATTTAAAACAGTTTGTGGGTTTGTTGTTTTAAAATGGTAGAAACAAACTCAAAACTCCTGTTTGTTATACAGCCTGAAGTGGATTATTTTGTTTTAAAGCTATGACTTTTTAAGTAGAAAACTACCCTAATGAATATTTTATTTTTAAGTTTACAAGACAGTTTCATGTGATTTATAATAATAAAATAATAATAATAATAGCAGCATCTGCTCCACAAACCTACCCAACACCAGCAGTGTGACAGACCCTGACAAACTCTTTCAGTACCTGTTTTCCCCCCAACTATAAGGTTTCATCCTGCAATATTATCGACGGTGAAACAGCATGAGTGTCTTGGAAAGACCCAAAAGACCAGTACTCTTTCTCTGGAAATACCAGTGTTTTCATAGCCTGTTTCACCACTACTTATGCCCACATAGAACTAAACAACCTGCTAGACAGGTTGCAAGAGCGGTGCCTGTACCATGACACTGACTTGGTGAAATTTGTGAAAAGGGAGGGTGACTGGAATCCTCCTCTGCGGGATTATTTAGGCAAGATCCCGCCAGATCAACACATCACCAAGTTTGTGTCGGCAGGCCCGAAAACATACAGGTATAAGCTGCCGGAAAGAAAGGCCTGCATGAAAGTCAAAGGTATTACCCTGAACGTAGCAAATTGTGAAAAGATCAACTTGGACAGTTTGAAAGATCTAGTTCTGGACTATTGCACGGGACTGTGAGAAAACACGTCCAAAAAGATAGAGGTGCAGCAGCCCTCTATCATAAGGAACAAAAATCAGTGGCAAATAAAGACAAAAACCCTTAAGAGAAGTCATTTCCACCAAGAAGGTCCTAGGAGAAGGGTTTAAAACCCTGCCCTATGGCTTTAAAAATGGATCCGAGGTGGAAACACCCCTTTTCTGCAATTCTTGCAGGGCCTAGCAACTGTGGGAAAAGTTACTTTATAAAAAATGTGTTGGAGAATGCCAAACGAACATTGTCTGTTATGCCTGAGAGTATTGGATAACATGGCTATAAAAATCATTTCAAGATACACATGTCTGGGCTTGTTGAAACATGTTTTAAGCAAGCCTAGATATGCCCAAAAATTTAAATTTAGTTTTTACAAAATTCATCACCATCCAGTCGTTTTGCACTAAGTCAAAAGATTAAACCCTTGCTACGATGATGTAAGAAAAACACGCAGTGATAGCTGCAGGCGACAGACTGGGGGTCTTGTAATTGTCTATTGTGGAACACATTGTGTGTGGCATTTTTGTTTAAAAACGTCATAATGCTTTTAGGAAACAACACGCTATTCGGGGGGGGGGGGTGCCCATATGAGTCAAAAAACTCTCCATGGTTACACTTCGCCAGATACAAGGTGAGCCAGTGTTCACCAGGTTGGTTATGTGGATGCATATTGACCACCAAACCTAAGGGTCTCTGAGACAGCTTGCTGCCAGGGAGCCAATCATAAGGGAATTCTTTTTTGTGTAAGGGGTCGTTGATGAGACACGTGAAAGCTGCACGGTGTCCATGTTCACATAGTCAAGCAAAACATTTCTCCTCTGATTTATCTCTATGACGTTGTCAAAAACCCCATACACGATCATATTGATGGTGACGGTTAGAGCCGTCCCAAAATGTATTTCTGCTCTCAGGTTCCCGGTTTTAAACAGGGAACAGTGATTGGCGCATTCCTGGTCGGGAGGAAACAAGGCAAACAAGGTGTAACCCCATGCAAACTCCTCACGGTTGATTAACAGAGAACGATCTTTCACGTGTTTACCAGCTGTCTGTACCAGATTCATGTATTCTCTCACGCAGTGTTCTGCCTCGAAGTCTGGTTGCAGAGGCTTGGTTACGGAATATTCCACCCACGCCAGCCCCGTACATCCAGGAAGGGCATATCCCACTTGGGCTTTGTAATAGTTCCTATAGATGGTGGGGTTGCTGTAGTTTTTTAGGATCACCATAATGTTTTGCTTTTTAGAAACCTCGCTCTTTCCAGGGAAACAGGTGCACCTTGATGATCACCTCGCCAACGCAAAATAAGACGTGTCTGTTCTGATCTGTCTTTATTTTAATGGTAATGGTATCGATGTGGTGTTTTCTGACAGGAACGTAATGAGGTTTATCGTAGGTGATGGTGACAAACTTGTTGTTCCTTCCTTGGACAGGGACACAGCGTAACAGGGGAACAGAAAAGTCCCCCACAAATTCGTGTTCTACAATATCTGTGAACAGACACAAGAAATTAAAAGCCCTGTGATGTCTGCTGAGAAGGGGAATTTTTGGATGCTGTGCTTCAGGCCCAAACCTAGAATGTTAGCTAGCTCCCCGCTGATAGAAATCGTACAAGTAAAATCGGTGGATTTAAGACTAACTTTTCTACCCCTAGGGTCGTAGTTCATGACCACCTCAGGCGGTGTGGGATGACGAGCCACAGTACTGTTCATATGATCCAATAATTCGGGTATGGACGAGTAATAACCTTGTCGTAGGATAAAACTCCATGCCATATCTCCAAAGGTGATTTCAAAAGGGGTGTCTTCGTTGATAGTGTTCTGGCTGTGCGGGTATTGTATTTCCACAAACCTACCTCCCAGGCACTCCGGAGATCCTAGGGCTTAATTAGCAGTATTGTAAAGTTCAAGCTGGTGTTCTGAGGAAAAACTGCAGTGCTGGCATTGCTGGGCAAAGTAATGTAAAACCTGCTGTCGCTCATTTTTCTCTCTCTCTGTCTTTGCAGGAGCAATCTTTTTGTTTGTTTGTTTGTTTTGTTCATGTCTAAATGTCACAGAGTTGAGAAGCTTCCACCCAGCTGTTAAACTTATCGCTCCCCCGAACCATTTCACCAGTAGCTGCTTTTTTCTCCCTTTTCCTTTATCCGCTAGAACTTTTTCAATCCTGTAAATCCTGTCTTGTTTGGGGTTTACTTTTTGTAATTCTTCAGGGTAAAAAGATCCAGTAACTGTCTCACCCTCGTAATCTTTTAATCAGTATACAGGTCTCTGGCTCCTGGTTAAGGCTTCATCCACTATAAATAGCTCATCAGTAAATGTCTGTTCATAACCTTTTTCAAAGGCTCCTGTTTCTTTTAAAACGTATTTGAACCAGTTTGTGTAAAGTGAAAGCATCCGATCTGAAAGCCAAGCTGTTACCTGTCTTCTATTTCAAGTTTTATTATGCTTTTTGGCCACTCGAAAAGAGGATTCCCCACCAAAGCTCCCAACTTCCCTGGGGATGTAATATATTTTCATTAACAGAGCTGTCTGTGGAGACAGGACTGTTCTTGGTACCGTCTTTTACTAACACAAATATGGAGGGGGATACAGTCATAGGGACACATTTAAATAAGTATAATTAATTGCCTGGTTTAACACAACCTTCGACAGCCACCTGTAAAAATGGACGCCATGACCCCTAAAACGAAGGACTCTGAGCTGGTTCATTCTTCTATTTTGTTCTTTTCTGGATTTTCCTCTTGAGAGCTGCATCTCAGACAGGAGCAAAAACAGCTGATGCACGACAGGGCTACCGATGTGTAAGTTCTCAAAGGCCTCTTGAAAGGCATCGTCAAGCTGTTGAGAGATTTTCAGACAAAAAATCAGTGTAAGCAACCCCCTGCTTGTTCTTAGATTTATGAAATACCAAGTTGATTCCTAACCCCATTATACCCCCATGATCGACCATCGCTTCTTAATCATTCATTTACCTGAGCAACGTCTTTCCCGTTCACTTTGTCCACCAGTGACTCCCCCAAGCCATGATCATCTTCCAACTTTGGAGGGGGGGGTCAACACACTCAACGAGGTTCTTCACAAGGGTTTGGGGTTGGGTCCCGAGGTATCTATTAATGGTCGAGTCAAAGGGCCCTCCTCAGAACTGTAACTGCTATAGCACTTTATCCATACAAGCCCAAAAGGTCCTCGGGGCTAAAACAAAGTTTGAAGTTCTCTAGGGGGTGGTAAAGGAGTCCATGTCTCCTCTCAGCCTTTCCACAATTCATAAAACACGTCTTCTTGGTAAGAGATGGCCTCCTCTGCCCAGCGCTGGGACTTATGAGGTGATGTGCTGCACTCTGATTGGCAGAGGGCATTGGAAGGAGTTCTTAGAGGGGTCACACGACCCTCTTCTGGGAGGTTCACCCCTTCCGAGAACCTACCCTGTTTTGGTCAACTCTCCTCTTGGGGCAGTCCTCTGCAGCTGAAACCCATCACAATTGGTAAAGGGTGGTGAGAAGAGTTCCTAGAAGGGTCACATGAAGCACTTCCGGATGGGTCACCCCACCCCAGAATTCCCCCCAGTTGGACAAATCTCCTCTTGGAGTGATCCCCAGTGGCTGAAACCCACCCTGATCGGTAGATGGCGGCAGGAGGAGTTCTTAGAGGGGTCACACAAAAGACAGGTCACCTGCCCCGGAACTCCCCCTGATTGGTCAAGTCTTCTCTCGGGGCATTCCTATTGGGGCGAAACCCATCCTGATTGGTAGAGGAAAGTGGGAGGAGTTCTTAGAGGGGTCACATGACACATCTTGCTGCCGGGGTCAAGGGGTGGGGTTAACATTTGATTGATGGTAGGGCCCTTATACCACTGGAGCGCCTTGTTCTGTTTGTCTTCGTTCTGCTTCATTCCTCAAGCACTCCACCAGAATAGATGTCACTTAGGATTTCAGTTGCCACCAGCTGGACAGTGGGACTTGGGTCTTGCTCTAGGACCTGGAGAGCTGAAATTACAGAGGGCATCACGTTAGTGAACAGACTGTCAAATCACAGCTAAGCGTGATCACAGAACCTTGAAGTACCTGAGCAGAATGATCCCATGGAAAAATGTGAAACTGGGCTCAGTCCTTCTTTTGGGGTGGAAAATACATGAGAGATGAATAGGCCGCACTTTTCATATAGTCACCTGTGCCTGAACTAGCTCGAGACTTATTACTTCTGAATACCACACTACAGCAGCTCCAATACAAACAAAGCTTTAGGGTCCCCCATTGGGTCCCTTCCATGCTCCCAACTGTGGGGAGACCCTGACTCTACCAGAAAGTCATCCACTCTGCTGCAAATGGAAGAAGGTCCATTGTTTCAATAGCTTCCACTTTTCAGTTATTTTCCAGCTCTATTCAGGAGCCACTGCCTGAGCTCAACTAAACCTGGAATTTAACACAGGCCAGGTCCAAGCTGGTTTGCACATGATAGAGGGCACCTACTGGAAGCAAAATTGCTGGTGGGAAATTTGGGGTAGCAGAAAGTGGCTACTTCTCACTTGGGGAGTCCACAGAGAGCCAATAAAGCCCAAAGTGTGGATAGCACTGGCTGGGGAGGGGGCATTGCCAGGACAACCAGGAGATGCACTGACTCATATCACACCTTCTGCAGCTTCCTCCTTCAGGGGAAATTAAGGTTGACTTTCTACGGGGCAAGAGTGAATTTGTCCTTTGATGTGAGGCTGATGCACTTTGCACCAGTGGTATCGGTTACTGCTGCTTGTCAGCTAAATTCCTTTTTAACAACTCACTAATGAGCAGGACTTCAGCTGTATTTATCACTTACACATCAGCAGATGTTTCAGGTCCAGCCATTTCATACGCTGAGTGTCTGTGTGTTCCAGGATGATGCCTAAATACACAATGTCAAATCAACAACAACACCACCACCACCACCACCACCACCACCTTCCCTTGTTGAGTGCAAAGTGATATTAGCAGCCCCTAGACAGGTCTTTGGGGTCTCCTACTGTGGGCCTAAGGGTGAGCTGTGGGCAAGAGGATGCTAGAGCAGTTTAGAGTCCACACTGAAGAGAATGAGAGAGACATTTTTTAAAAAGAATGTTTACATAAAACCCATTTGCTTGAAACAGTCTGTGCTCCTCTTGCCACTGCAGTCAGTTATTGGAGACATACTAAGATAGTGTCTTGGTCTAGTGGTCTGAGCAAAGGACTGAGGCCAGGAATACGTGAGTTCTAAGCAGGGATCTCACAAGGTGACTGATAGGTGAGCCACAATGCCTGCCTGTCTCACATGGGTGTGCTAGGGAGAAGAGGGCACTGGGTCAAAGAGGAGGACCCTAATGCTTCCTTGACAAGGTGCTGTGGCCAGGAAGGTGAAACAGCAGGCGCTATGGGGAGGTGGGCTGCTTGCCTCCCAGTGATGAAGTCACAGTGAGGAGCACTGAACAGCACTGGGTAGGTCTGCACTTTGAGCTAGGGGTATCACTCCCAGTTCAATGGGACGGGCCCACACTAGCTCCGACAGTGCTGGCATTAGCATGTAGCTAAGGCAGCACAAGCAGTGGGAGGAACAGCCACTGTGAGAATGGACTTTGGGGTTTGGATGGGATCATACTTGGGGTGGTTAAACCTCCTGCTGCTCCTGCCATTGCAGCTACTCTCTATTTTTAGCACACAGGGCTACTGCGGGTGTGTCTCATCAAGCTGGAAATTATACCCCCAGCTCAAAGTGTCACCATGCCCTACGTGAGGGTGTCCCAGCCGCTGCTGCGAAATGACTGCACCGTGCTTCCCCTGCAACAATCCCGAAGCCCTTTATAGCAACTAATGAATTCCTCCGACCACCATCCTGGAGAGGTAGGGACATTAACATCTCCATCTATGGCTGGGAAGCTGAGGCACAGAGAGATTAATGGCAGCTCAGTGCTGCACAGTGGGAATTTTTTCTGACTCCCTCAATGGGAATATCAAAAGGGACACTGGGCATCATCTCTCACCAGCTAAGTTGGCGGCAACTGCCCGGATCTCTTCCCAGCTGCAACTGAAGTATGTGATGGTGGTGCTGTACAAGTTCTCCAGCAGCTCTGCATTCTCTTTGGCCTAGAGGAAATCAGGGACACATGAGCTCTCTCTGGCTAGAAGTGCCCTTTGACTGCCAGCACATGCTTTTATGAACCACAGGTAAATAAGGGAAAGAACAGGTGGCTGGGTAGAAGTGGGAAAAATGGGAATCTGGGGCAGATTTACATTTCCCATCACCCTCCAGTCAATAATCTCATACGGTTCAACAGCTCACTCACAAGGTGTCTGCAAATGTCCACCTGGAGCTCTTCAGGCTTCAGCTCATCTGTGCCACCAAGGTGCTTATTGATCACATGTTGGAGTCTCTTCAGTCCCAAAAATGGGAAACAGAGGTGAAATGTAGCTCTGCATTCCTGAAAAAGAGCGTCACACCATTGAATTGTTCCCTACCGAGTGCTATGTTCAATCAAAGGGAAATCATCTGTGTGACTGCTCATCTATTCCAGGACAAAAAGGGATTCATCCGGATGTAATTGGCAGAAACATGCAGGAATAGAGGGGAGAGGTTCCACTGAAACCTGGAGGTAGCATCAATGTCTTTTGGGAACAGATATACCGATGAAAGCTGCTTCACCAGGCACAGCTGTGGTCTCTCCTCTGTTCTGGGGAGGCAGGGGCCTGGGGTGCAGAGACAGACAGGAACAGAGACCTGTAGGGGTCAGACCCATGACCTATCCTGGATTCTGGTGAAGCAGCCATGGACCAACCTGGCTGGAACTGACTCAGCAGGAGGGCAATGAACTGAGGGGAGAATTTGGGCCTCCATAACAGGCAGGAATAGCAGAGCTCCCCTGGCATTGGGAGGAAGATTCCTTTGGCTTAGTCAATAAGTTACTGTTGGTCTTACCATTGAAACCCTGGGGCTTGGGTCTTGCAGATGCAGCAGAAGTGTGACCCAGCTCTTTCGAACCTGCTTGGCAAAATAGGCCTTCCATTTTTTCTTTGTTAACTGAGCCAGGATGCCAAATAGGACAAAGGCCATTGAGCGAAGAGCATCATCCTCCTACAGCCAAGAAAGCCCCACAAGTTGGTAAGTAAGGGACAATCCCATCACGCACCTCATACAGCCGTCTCTTCTACGCTAAAGTAGAGTGATTCCAACTACAGCTAGTCGGAAAAACTTTAATTAACCAATTCTTTGTTGGAATTTGCTGATTCATGAAAATATTTTAGAGACAGTTCAATTTTGATGAAATTCCTCCGGGAGCCAGGCAGGGGTCCTTAGAAACCTGCCTGGTGTCTTGCCAGTGCACCCATCCAGCTCCTTGGCAGCCAATCTAGCAGGCTGACTGGGATCATAGGCTTCCACACCCCCAGCTTCGGGGGGAGGGATAGCTCAGTGGCTTGAGCATATGGCCTGCTAACCTCAGAGTTGTGAGCTCAATCCCTGAGGGGGCCATTTGGGGAACTGGCGTAAAAATCTGGGGGTTGGTCCTGCTTTGAGCAGGGGGTTGAACTAGATGACCTTCTAAGGTCCCTTCCAACCCTATGATTCTATGACCCTGGGAGTCCAGGCTTTCAAATTTGCAACTCCCTGGCACCTCTAGCTCCCAGAGTTTCCTGGGTTCCCAGGATAGTCTGAGTGCAGACTGCCCCAGGCCAAGGCTTCCAACAGAGCTAGGTTGAGAATAGTAATTCTGTTTCACAAGGAGTTCTGAAGTATGGGGAGGGTTCCACAAATAGGAACAAACCCAAAATTTGAAATCTCAAAATTCTCTGCACTACAGAATTATCATTCCAACCCTCTCACATAAAAATGGTATAGAGCAGGCACAACACTCTCTATTGCACTCTGTAAACCCCTTTTCATGGTTATCTAGCTACCTAATCTAGTATTCAGACTTCCTTTGAGGTTCCCAGTGGCAATCAAGAAGAACAGAAGGGTGAGACTGTTGGAGCAGGGATGTCATCCCCATCCTCCTAATGTTCTCCTCCTCCGTAAAACACCTCCCTTCCCTGGGGCCTAAAATCTCTGCACTCTGACATGAGCAATGCCCAGGGAGTCCACATCACACATCGTAAATCGAGTCTAATCAAGATCGGTTGAACTGGATTTGGAGAGTTCTGTTCACATACATCGTCAAAGTAGGTCTGGATCTGTTGGGTGAGGTCTTTGAAGGAAGAACCAATGTCCTTCTCTTTCAGCTCCTTCAGGACTTTGGCCAGTGCTTTCATGCTCTCGCCAATCACTTCAGAACTGGAAGTGTCATTTAAGGCCTTGATCAGTATGTCCAGAAGAAACTTCTTGTGCTTTTTCACCTGTACAAATATATTACATTAAAGAACACTTATCGCTGATCACACTCATAATAAAAGTTTTCTTTAGCAGTTATGAAGCTGTGGGAATTTCATCAACCCTCTCTTCCCCCAGAGACCTATAGCTATATTTCAGACCAGGTGCTAGCTACAATGAGCCAAACTCGGTGCCATAATACACCTGTGTAATCCTATTATTAGATTTCTAGTTACTTAGATTCTGAGGCCAAAAGGGACCATTGTGATTATCCGGTCTGACCTCCTGCATAACATAGAACTTCTCCGAAATAGTCTCTGAACTAGAGTATCTCTTTTAGAAAAACATCCAATCTTGATTTTAAAATTGCTAGTGACCAAAAATCCACCACAACCTTTGGTAAATTGTTCCAATGGTTAATTAAAATTACCATTAAAAATGTCTTATTCCCAGTCTGAATTAATCTAGCTTCCTTTTTCCCCATTGAATCTTGTTATACCATTGTTTGCTAATGTGAAGAACCCATTATCAAAATGTATTCCCCATGTGAGTAGTTATAGACTGCCCTCAAGTCACTCCTTAACCTTCTCTTCGTAAAGCTAAATAGATTGAGCTCCTTGAGTCTATCACTAAAGGTATATTTTCCAATCCTTTGATAATTCTTGTGACTCTTCTCTGAATCCTCTCTAATTTATCAGCATCCTTCTTGAATTGTGGACACCTGATCTGGACACAGTATTCCAGCAGCGCTCACATGAGTGCCATATTCAGAGGGAAAATAACTTCTTTACTTTTCTTCAAGATTCCTCTGTTTATGTCTTCAATGATCATTTCAGCCCATTTGGCCACAACTTCGCATTGGGAGCTTACGTTCAACCGATTATCTGCCATGACTCAAGTGTTTTTTTCAGCGTCATTGCTTCCTGGTATAAAGTTTCCCATCCTGTAAGTATGGCCTGCATTTTTTGTTCCTAGATGTATACATTTACATATGGTCATATTAAAGTGCACATTGTTTGCTTATGCCCAGTTTACCAAAGGATCCAGCTTGCTCTGTATTGACTGCAAAGAGGTTACTAGGGTATGGGAGAGAGCAGAATTTGGCCTAGTGCATTGTGTGCAGCCTCTGTAAACTCTGAACAATTATTTCCCTTGGTTTCTCTACTTATGTTGCATCCTATTCAGTAATCTCTCATACCTTCACAGGCGCCCCATCGACTATATTTCCCAGGCCTCTTACAGCCATCTGACGGACAATGCTGTTTCTATCCTGTGACCTTTCTTCCAAGATGCGTAAGACAATCTTAAGCAACTTCTTCTCCCTGAGCATGGGATCACTCATTAGCTGAAATAAAATCAACATGTCCATTAGACCCAATATGATCATTAAGATTGGGAATAGAATTTGAGCAGACATGGAATACACGAAAAACAAGGAGTCCTCCTACAGCCACAATCTTGTAGATACAGACTAATATGGCTACCCCTCTGATACTTGGCACATAACAGGTAATTTTATCATTCCACACAAATGAGAAATGTCTTAAAAACATGGAGCCTTCCTTTTGGGCACTATAATAGGGATCCGCTCACCTCTTGAGAGCCCCTTAGTGGCCAGGTCTGGTACCACAGTCCTTTTCTCACCCCTGGTACACCCTGCTAGCCGACCTCAGTGAGTCTTCTGTGGCTCAGGCCTCTGGCTAAGTCCCAAAGGCTAAATAAACCCCTTCTGGGCTAGTCAAGAACAGTCCCATTGCCCTCACTAGGGTCTCCAACCCCAACTCTGGGTCCTTGAAATTCTGCCCTTTGTTCAACTCTCCGTAAGCATTGTCCCCTTCCTGGGGCTTATGCCACTGTAAGTGGTAGGGGAACCAGGGCCTGCCCATAACTCTGGCTTCCAAACCATGGACCCTGTAAACAGTAGCTAGGTACCGCTTGATTTCAGTTCATTGTTGCTTCTTCCTACCGGCCACTTTTAGCTTCACCCTCACCTCAAGGTTCAAGTTCTTAAGGACTCTCTTCCTGCAAACCCAACTTAAGCAAATGCTGCCAGAATCAAACTCTGGCAATCCCCTGAATTTCTGCAGCCAGAGAGCAGCACCCTTTCTTGCCCCTCCAGTTCCTGGCAGGAACTGACCTGCTAAGGCTCTGCAGCATCTTTTAGCTGAGCTTGATGGGCTCTGATTGGCTGCTTTCATGAAGCATCTATAGACAGCCCCAGATTTGTGGCTCTTTTCCTGGGGCAGGGGGCAGTAGGACCATGAGGCCTCTTGTAAGGAGCCTCAAAGCCCAGGAACAGCCCATCCCAGGCACAGATCGATTGTTTTTCTTAGAACCAGATGAGCCCCTAAGATAGTTACTTAGCGTAAGTGGGAAATATGATGCAGATGTTAGAGGAGGGCTGTAGAAAGGGAGGATGGTCCAGCAGTTATCACACTAGCCTAGGACTTGGGAGACCCAGCTTCAATTTCCTGCTCCCTCAAAGACTTCCTGGGTGACCTTGGGCAAATCTCTTAGCCCTTCTGCGCATCAGCTCCCTGCCTGTAAAATAGGAATAAAAGTGCTTCCCTACCTCCCAGGAGTGTTGTGGGGACATATACATACATTAATGAGTTTTGAGGTACTCAGATACTACAGTCATGAGAATCTACGATAGTTGTGAATGTATTTGTATGTTGCTTGTTTTATAGTATTAGGACACTAGGTTCATTCCGAAGATCTGCTGAGCGAAACCAAAATCAGGAGCTGTTGGTTAGTATCAGCACTAGGACTTGGCAGAAGAGGTCCAGTACTTCAAACTCTGTCTGTATCTCTCTCAGCCAGCGCCTGTGGTTGTGTAGCTAGTATAGGCAATGGCAGCAATACAAATATCAGAGAGAGAATGACTCTGAAAGGTAGAATGAAGCTCCTTGTCAGGTTTCCATATAAAGGGGGACCCAGTCTACTATCTAAAATGACAGTTACTCCTATGAACTGAACTGTACAACTCCCTAAAAGAAAGGCAAACAGACAATTGTCTAATGGTGAAACTGCTCTTCGGAGCCCTGTGTCTTACCTGGGCAAGGAAAGCTGTGCTGGTGACTCGGAAGTTTTCCATTGGGGAATTCACCCAGGGAAGGAGGCTCTGTATGATCTCAGGTGTTACTAGTCCAGATCTTAGCAGAACACTGGAAGGCAAAAGAAACCGCTTATGGGGTCGATTGCACACTTCAAAAATTCAGCTGCTCTGAGCAGACAGCTCTGATATCTATGGGTGAGAGATGTGTGTTTCCACCCAGGGCGCCCCACACAAAGCTATAAACTGGAGGTTCCCTCTCAGCCACTCTATTTGCTACTGATTCCCAAGGATAAAATGATGCCTCCAAGATCTCTTACCTCACCAGCAGACACACTCCCTCATGGTGAGTCTGGGGGTTTTCAAGCAGAATCCATGCTTTCTGCTTCCCAAGCACTCTCACCAGTTTCTCATTCCCAACTTTGAAAAGCACAGATTCTAATGCTTGGATAGAAAACCTGGGGAAAGAGAGGCAAAGAACTGCAGCAATCGGTAGGAAGGTGCAGCCTGAACAGAGTCAGGAAGCCCAGGTTACTTGTCAGGTCTGCTGTTCATTGACAGTTCATCCATTGGCAATATCCTGGATACCAGTGTCCCTGGAAGGACTTGATGCCAGGAGGTAAGTTTCTATCTCATACATCTCATATAACTAGTTTTGCTAGGGACAGAATTTTGCTGTCATTTTTCACTTTCTGCAAGGAGTATGGGCACTAGCAGAGTACAAGGATATAGAAAAGATACATGATCAGGACCCAAAACTGGGGGCATAGAGTGTGGTGATCACTAGTGGATATTTTGGGGTCGTATCTCCAGATATGATGTGACAGAGTGCTGAGGGTTTGCACTTGAGTCAGCACTCTGGTCACTATTAGTACTAATTCAGTTCCTTACAGAAAACCTAATTGGACAGAGGTGTAGCTGATTACGAGGTCAGATTGGGGCTAGTGAGTCAAGGAACCAATCATTCCATTAACAGGGAAACAGTATAAAAGGACATGGGCAGGAGCCCTTTGAGGGGAACAGACAGAGAAAGAAACTTGGGTGACCAGATATCCCGATATTTGGGGCTTCATCTTATACAGGTGCCTATTACTCCCAACTCCCTGTCCTGGTTTTTCACACTTTCTGTTTCTCTTTGGGTGACCAGACAGCAAGACAAAAAGCTGGGAGAGCCTGACAAACTGAGCTCTCTGAGTGGAAACAGCTTACCCCCCATTTTGGAGAAGAGTTTAGAAAGTTGAGATACAAGATAAAAAGGTGCTATGTATTGGTAGGGGGATTAAATAGACTACACGTTGGTGTTTACAAGCAAGAAAGTCTCAACGTGGTCTGCGTTTGTAGAAGGTGTGGGGTTGCAACACCCCTCTCTGTCACAGCAGGGGGCTCATCAGGGATTTCCCTGTTATCTATTCAAATGGAGAGCCTGCTGGAGAAGCTGGGGTAGAGGTTTGGCAGTCTGGGTGATGGAGGGAACACACTGAAATGAGTGGTGAAGCAGCAAAGAGAAGTATAGAACAGGGGTTCTCAACCTTTCTGTTTCTGAGCCGCCTCTCACCTCAACAAGCTATAAATAGTCCATGGCCCAGTCCCAGCCCTCTGCACTGCCAGGCATCAGTTTGGGGCTCCTGGCTCTGGATTTTAACTCCACAGGGTGCAGCGGCTCAGGGCTTTAGTGCAGGTGCTGGGCTCAGAGCTTCAGCTTTCTGCCCTAAGCCCCAGCTAGTCTACTGCCAGCCCTGCTTGGCAGACCCCCTAAAACCGGCCCGGTTGAGAATTGCTGGTGTAGAAGACCCCACCAACTTTCCAACAATCCCACCAGGCAGAAAAACAGCCTTTGCTTGCCTGGTAGGTTTAACAGCAAAAGAGCCTTCAGGAATTTATACGGGAGCAAGCCCAGGTCTGGCAACAACTCCCCCAAAGTCTGGCGAGTCCTGTGACAGGAAATGGAAACCAGGCACAGGAGATCAGACTCTGTAAAATGGGACCTGCGAACAACCCTGATCTGGTTTTGGTTACTCTTAAAGGAGCAGCGGTGAGACCTCATAGGGACAGAACAATGTGGGCCTTTCGACTGACACCCCGTTTAACTGGGGAAGCACATATATGGCTCTTAGGGATTAGCGGGCAAGAGATTAGAACATGATTAAGGCAGCCATGCTGGATGAGGTGGGGCCTGTCCACAAAAGTACTGCCAGAAATGGAAAGTTGAAAGATGGATTGAGGGATTATGCCTCTGTGCATTTGGATAGAAATTGAAAGATTGCGCCACTCACTGGTAAGGCCAGGTACTCAAACTTGGGGGGGGGGAGATCATGGACTGCATGATTCTGGAAGTTTCTTCAGAGTTTCCCTGAGCATACCTGAGTATAGGTTATCCCAGAGGTAGGATCAAAACTGAATATGTACATGGGGACAATACATTTTGCCCAATGGCAGAGGTGACTCTGGAAATCAAGGGGAAGTTTAGGCAGAAACATGTAGGGGTAGTGGATGGATTGCCCCACTGCCTTCTCCTGGGCATGGACTGGGATCCCTTTCTGACAGGGACACCAAGGCATGTGTGGAGGCCCAGGAGGGTGGAAGTAAAACCTGCAGGGCCAGGTAAAGAGGAAATATATGTAAAGGGGCTGGAGGAACCTAGACACAAAAGTACAAGCCACAGAGAAGGTGAGGATGGAGAAGTCCCCTGAGAGACAAGAGGGAGGAGAAAGAAATCAAAAGTCAAGAGTAAAGGTGACTTAAGATCATCCATTAGGGTCAAACAGTCAGAGCCCTTACCACCAGGATCTCAGGAGCAGGCATCCCTAGAACACTTTGGAGAGACTCAGAGCAGTCTGTGTTCATGGAAGAGGCTGGGGCACAGCATACCACCCCGTCACATAGAGGTATCTAAAATGGGCCTGTGCATAGGCCAACAGCATGAGCAGAATATACACTTGTGTCTGCAGCACCAGAATTCACATAGCTAGGTACCCATCCATCGGAACAAATTCAAGTTTTGTGGACACAACAATAATAGAAACTGTTGTGAGATTGGTGGGAAATGTACATTAATGGGCTACCAGATCTGAAGTCCACTGATGACTCAGGAATCTCTTAGTGTTAACTGGTGAGGGGCACAGAGTGGGTGCCGAGGGGTGTGGTATGTACATTCTAGTTCACTAAAAGATTGCCATATGAGTCTCAAATAAAAGCTCATGTCACCAATATCATTGTGAAACACATCTACAGATACAGTGTAAAGAGCCATGTCTATGCATTGAAAATTACATTCTTATGATCTGTGTCTAGGGACTAGTCACCAGGAAAGGTGAAAAAATGGTTTTCTTTCAGGCAAGAAATGTTTCTCCATCTGTTTGTTTACATGTAAATTAAGCATGTAGGGTTCACATTCGGTTCAGAAGGACTGTGAGAACTTCAAAGAAAGAAAAGTAACAGGAAGTAGGCAGGGGGTGGGGACCCAATTTTGGGGTACACCTCAAAGGTTTGCTCTAGTATATTTGGGCGACAAAGAAGACACCCTAGCATCTTTCACTTAGGAAGTAGATGGACAGCGAGACAGACAGCGGGGTCGCTATCAGGCTTGGTTGAGAACGTTGAGTGAGAAACATCTTTAGACAGGTTAACTTGTTGGTTAAATTTAGTCTCTAGGAGCATGTTATGATTTCATTATACATGTAACCATTTTTGGCTTGCATTCTTACTCACTATCACTGGAATCTCTGTTCTTTGACCATCTATGCTCTTGTTTGCACTATAAATATATCCAAGTGCTGTGTGTTTTGCACTATAGAGTATAAGTAATAAAGTATAGAGTCTAAAGTAGAAGTAATAAACTGGTGTGTACTGTTCCATTGGGAACAGCAGGCCTGGTAATTCTGTGAGTGTTCAGTGGATAAAGGTCTGGACACTATACGGAATGGTCAGAAGACTCGGGGGTTGGTGTGTGCCTATCATTAACCTGTACAAAGAGACTGGGGTCTGAGGAGGCCTGGATGGCAGTGCTTGTTTTGCCAGAGCCTGGTCATTTTAGGGAACTGACCCACAGCAGACACAGACAAGACTTCCTCACTCTAAGGGCAGGCGATGGTAAGGTGCCTCATAACCCTGGAAATTCCTGGGGAGTGTCACACAACTCTATTGGAATTCTCTTTGTTTCTCTGCATTCCTTCTAATTACCAGCAAGGGTTGCCCTCAGTATGTTGTTGGTCTTTTCGGAATAGGCTCCGGCTTCTTATCACTGGCAAAGGCATCTTTTGTCCTAAGGTTCGGCTGACCTGCTGCAGGAGAACAGGAAACAGCTCTGGGAGCAGCTCCTGCACAGCTTCGCTTGACTGCAGTGATGACACCACCTCAAAGATGGCACATGTTGCCTGAAAGGAGAGCATGGTAAAAAATGAGATCTCCTCCCAACACCATCACACCCTCTCTCCCCTTCTGATATCTGCTGTACTGAATTCTCACTTCTGCCAGTAACTTGAATGACTGCGAGCAACTCCCTTAACTCGTGGCTCAGTTTCCCACATCTATAAAAATGTGTATGACCTACCAAGGCATGTTGTGAGTCCTAAGGAATATTTGCAAAGCACTGTGAGAAACCTGGTTCAAAGACTTTCTAATTGCCAGATATTATTAAGTAAATCAGCCACGTACTCTAAACTTGCCCTATTTGTTCCACAGACAGCAGAGCTGGACTCAGGGAAACAGTACATCAGAGGAGAAGTGCCCACACAGCAATATTCTACCACTCTTCTAGCTTTCCAGCAGCAGGATTGTCACAGGGCAGAGGAAAGCCTGAAAGGCGTGTCTGTCGTCTAACTTACTGAGAGAGGTTCAGCAGCTGCCAAATGCCTGTCAGTTTCAGTCTCTGAGGTGACGCTTCCTTCTTGGCTTGTTGAAGTCTTTATTTTTTCTATTAGGACCTGTAGGACTTGAGTGGCAAGCAAGGGGTCTCTCCCCAGAGATCTCCACAGCTCAGTGGTGTCACTGCAATTTAATAGAAGTTACATGTGACCCCTGGACTCTTTTGTGGCTCAGATTGAATGCGTCCTATTTAAGTAAAGACCAAATGTTCTCCTTGCCTATGATGAGAAAGTTAGGAGCACTGTCCTCCTCTAATGCTCCTCGTGTATAAATATTGAGTTTCCAGTTACAGAACTAGGTTAAGTGACCTAGTCTTACTGCAGCCTAACCATTAATACTAGACTTCCGAAGGACAAGACACAGAGCGCCAACCTCAGTTCCTGTTTTCCCACTTCCCAGTAAATATGGACTCATGAGCATGTGGCTCCCAAAGATCCAGGGTTTGGAAGGCAAGTTGATGAAAGAAAAGCCACATTCCTACTAACTGGACATACAATTATGAGAATGAATATTCATGGCCATCCTAGGTCCCCTTCACAAAGGGTGTCCCGACCCTCTGTTTGCCAGAAGCTGGGACTGGGCAAGAAAGGATGGATCATTTGACATTTATCTGCTCTGTTCATTCCCTCTGGGGCACCTGGCACTGGCCACTGTCGGAAGACAGGATACTGGGCTAGATGGACCTTTGGTCTGACCCACTATGGCCGTTCGTATGGTCTTAGATTCCAGCACTGATCATTGATAACTCAGTTAGGGATCTTTAAATGAAATGATGGATCTGCTTCCAGTCCAGTTTTAAGTCCCAAGGACGGAACTCTATTCTAGCAGCCACACCCTCACCGATACCAAGCGGTGGTCTGATGACAATATTGGCCCTATTCTTTGTAATCAGCCAGGGATTGGACTTGAAGCTGTCATGCTACCAGGAAATCAACAGCAACTGCTAATTTCCAAAGTGAGGTCAATTCAGGTGTCTAGAGAGCCAGGCCGGTTCCAGGCACCAGCCCAGCAAGCAGCTGCTTGGGGCGGCCAATGGTGAGGGGCGGCACGTCTGGGTCTTCGGTGGCAATTCGGCAGCTGGTCCCTCACTCCTTCTCGGAGCAAAGGACCAGCCGCCGAAGACTGAAGCGGTGGTGGTAGAGCTGCACATTGCGATCGCAGTTATTTTGTGTTTTTTTTCCTTTTTTGCTGCTTGGAGCAGCAAAAGCGCTGGAGCCAGCCCTGCTAGAGAAGTAGATGTTTCCAACAATACACTCCAGTTATACCAGTGAAGTTAGGTCTTTAGGATGTCAAAGCAGTTATGAATTAATGGAAACAGAATGACACTTAATTTCTCTCCACACCCCACCTTAATATGCTCTTGGACCTTCCTGGAGAAAGACCCAGGCTATTAACCATCAGGAATTATCCCAAAATGTCTGCTGCTTAAATAAAGCCCTACATCTCCCAGTAAAGCTGTGGGATCCATGTTTTACCAAGATGAATGCAATCGGTAGCGGTATATACCTGTCCATTGGCAGATGGTTGCTGAGTAGGCTGGAGATCACTGCTTCTAGGTGATGGTGAGCTAGAATAGACACTGCCTCCAGCAGGAATTGCCTCAAGCTGCCCTCCAAGATAGTAGCCATGTGGCTATATATTATATCCAGAATAGCTGGCACCTGGAAGGAACAAAACCAGAAAGAAATGTCCCTTTTTCTTTCTCTCCATTCATTCTACAGAATCAAAACCTTTATTTAGACATTTGCTGCTTTTTTAGAAATTCCTCAAGAAACAAATGTTCAGATATGTCTATGTAACTTTAACCCACAACAATTGCCCACACTTGGCTGTAAAAATTAACACTGACACACACATATACAGCGAAACCCCGCTATAACACGATGATCGGGGGTCCAAAAAATTGGATCGTGCTATATGCGGGGTCGCAGTATAGCGGGGTCTACCATTTCAAGCTGGTCAGTTTCAAGCCGGTCGATTTCTCTTGGGCAGAAAACTACTTTCATTTGCGAACTACCCACAGCAGTAACTGAAAGGGTGGAGCTCCAGCAGCGGGGGCTCTCAGCCATGCAGTGAGAGAGGGAAACACTTGGGGAGAGCAGGGGAGACGTTCAACGGGTAGAGGAAGAGCGAGGAGCAGCCGGGGAGAGAGTGGCT
Source organism: Mauremys reevesii (assembly GCF_016161935.1). NCBI lineage: Eukaryota > Metazoa > Chordata > Testudines > Geoemydidae > Mauremys > Mauremys reevesii. The sequence continues at coordinate 6,848,602 of NC_052635.1, forward strand.
CTTCTCACCAAAAGGGTAAGCTGGGGCAGGTGGGAAGAGGCAGTGGGGAAGGCACATTCCATTTTTTGCTTTTTTTTTTTTCTTCGGGGGCACTCCAGCCTCTCTCCCTTCACAAAGCCTCTCTCTCTCTTTGTTTTTTTTCTCTTTTGCGCTTCCGCAGCACTCCAGCTGCTTTATTTATTTATTTAGTTTGCGCTTCCATGGTGCTCCAGATGCTTTTTTTTTTTTTTGGCCTTACAATCGCGTTATACCCGAATTCGCGTTATTGCGGGGTGCATTATAGCGGGGTCAGGGGCGGCTCTAGCCATTTCGCCGCCCCAAGCACGGTGGCACACAGCGGGGGGCGCTCTGCTGGTTGCCGGTCCCGTGGCTCCGGTGGACCTCCCGCAGGCGACTGGCAGAGCGCCCCCTGCGGCATGCCTCCCCAAGCATGCGCTTGGCGTGCTGGGGCCTGGAGCCGCCCCTAAGCGGGGTTTCCCTGTACATACCAGGTAATTTAATGTGGTGGTGCCCAGCTATGCATTAAATAAACCAGCTGGCATGCACAAAAGAAGGCTTTGCTTGCCCAGATTTTGCAGGTGTGATTTAAGCAGCCAAATGCAACCATTTGCCTCGAAGGATGCACAGTTCATAAACAACCACAAGCACAAAATATGCAAGTGCTTTAAACACAGTGTGCAAATGCCTGGGACTATGAACAGGTGACGACCTCTCATATTCATTCCTAGCCCTTCACATCTTCAAAACACTGTGCAAACGTGGCAGTTCTGCTGCAAGGGTTCCCTGTCCTGAGGCCTTTCATCAGCCTTGATAGACGATTTGTGGAGTGCTCCTTTCATCTAGCCCTACCGCACTGGGCTCCAGAATAAGGCATATAAATAGTGGATCCCAAAGACACTATAGTTTTCTCCCTCCCTTCTTCTATTCTTAAAGGGTACGTCTACACACCAAAAAAATCCCTCAGCAGTGAGTTTCAGAGCTCAGGTCAACCTGGGCTTAAGGGGCTTGCACTATGTGGCTAAAAGTGTAGCTGTTCCTGCTCAGGCTGCAGCCCAGGCTCTGAAACCTGGCAAGAGGGTGGGTCTCAGAGCCCAGGCTCCAGACTCACTGGGAATGACTACAGGGCTATTTTTATCCAGGTAGCCCTTAGCCATGGGCCTCCTAAGAACTGGATGCCTCCAAGTGCCAGTCATTCTGTCTTCTTGTCTTTTCCCCAGAGTCTGTTTTTTCAAGCCTTTCTTGGCTGAATACTGTGGCAACAAGCCAGACAAATAAATAACCAACCATCTTCCTTTTCCCTTGGATTCTCTCTGTCTATTGCTATTGATTCTGCCATTGCCTAGTTTAGGGTGGGAACAGAGATGGAATCGACTCTATGTCCGAGGGGGAGAAACAGCAAGCTTTTTGTTCATTACACATGAGGGCAAAGATGTAAAAGCCTAGAGTTTAGGCAGAAAACCTCTCCAGTTTCCCGTTTTACCTGGTCCAGCATGGCATCTCCACACTCCTTCAGTATAACCTTCATCCACAGTCCAGCTGCCGTGGCACAGGTAGGGCTGGCAGACAGCATACCTTCCACTGTGGCCTTGATAAAGTCTGTGGCCTGTTCTGGGGAAAAGTACTCACTAACAACCTGGGAACAAATCAAAAATAGGAGAGACTGCAATGATGTTTGGCTCCAGCACTTGTAAAAATGGAGGCCTAATATCTCTATGGAAAAAGATCTATGCATCAGCAAATTGCATCCGATGAAGTGGGTATTCACCCACGAAAGCTCATGCTCCAATACGTCTGTTAGTCTATAAGGTGCCACAGGACTCTCTGCTGCTTTTACAGATCCAGACTAACACAGCTACCCCTCTGATTAATTAACAATTTGTTAATTAGCCGCATGTCCAGCTAGCCATTTGGGATTAAAATTCTCTCCATAGTCTATATACTACATTTTTGTATTCTACAATAATGAGATCAGGTTTGAGGCAAAGCCTCTGTCACACAGTTAGCACAACATTGTACTGGATATGCAGGAGGTAAGTTTCCAGTTTGTATTCTCTTAGATACACTGCATCTTTATACAACATATAAAATTAAGTCAAGAGAGGCATGCACACAAATATAGGTTAAAGCAAACCCACAAGGTGACAGAATGAAGACTGGATGGGTTCTCAGCTTGATGTTCCACTAATACAGTTTTTTCTCATGGATAGCTGTATAGGTACATGTGTGTGCATCTGCGTGTGCATTTTCATGGGTGTGCAACATTCTGTGGCATCTGGATTTACATGGCATTCATAGCACACATCTATGAAAAGCATCTTGCTGTTTACTAGCAATGAATGCCCCGCTCCCACAGCTCGCTCCAAGTATGGAAAGGCATCATGAAAGCGTAAATGTAAAATGAACGGTGCCTGGTCACTAGAACATCCGCACAAGTTTTTTGAGTCAGTTACCCTGGCCATTTTGGAAGATGCCTGAAACAGAGCCTCGGGGTCCGGAGCTGCTGTTAGTTCTTCACGGAGACATCTCAGCTCCTCCTCCGCTGACCCCAGGTTCATGGGCTGGCCTGGAGTGGAGAAAAGGGAAAAAGTACTGTAACGACTAATGAAACTGAACCTCTACTGCATGGATATTCATACAGGAGGATCCATGTGCTAGGCTGTTATCAGCATAGTGTAAAACCTTGGCCCCATCAAAGTCAATGGCAAAACTCCTGTTGACTCTAATGGAGTCGGGATTACACCCTAAATGTCTGAAAGTTAACAGTAGTGGTATGTTATTGTGACTGATACAGGATTGAACAAGCACCATATTCAGCTTGGAGCAGCTTTCTGGGGCTGTCTGGTTTCAGTAGCCTCTCTGCTCTCAGTATTTACATCTAATCTCACATTCAAGTACAACTCATGCAGGTAGATGGGAGGTTCCAATGTAGAGGTGAATCCCTCCACCAAACTCTCATTGTAAAAGAGATGGGGCTGGACAAAACCTTCGTCAGGAAACCCAGGCTCATCCATCACTTCTAAACAATGCTGGGATTTCTATGTTGTACACTCAAAGACTGGAGTCCCTTATTCTGTTTCTGAATCACCAACACTGTTTTTTAGAACTGATTAATAATAATTAGAAATAGGGTGACCAGATGTTCCGATTTTATAGGGACAGTCCCGATTTTGGGGTCTTTTTCTTATATAGGCTCATATTACCCCCCACCCCCGTCCTGCATGAGGTTCACATTTGCTGTCTGGTCTCCCTAATTGGAAATGGCCTTAAATGATAACCAAGATCTATCCCATTAGGTGAAAAGAATATCCTACTCCAGGGGTCGGCAACTTTTCAGAAATGCTGTGCTGAGTCTTCATTTATTTACTCAAATTTAAGGTTTCGCGTGCCAGTAAGACAATTTAACATTTTGAGAAGGTCTCTTTCTAGAAGTCTATTATATATAACTAGACTATTGTTGTATGTAAAGTAAATAAGGCTTTTAAAATGTTTCAGAAGCTTCATTTAAAATTAAATTAAAATGCAGAGCCCCCCGGACTGGTGGCCAGCACCTGGGCAGTGTGAGTGCCACTGAAAATCAGCTTGAGTGCCACCTTCGGCCCCCATGCCATAGATTGCCTACTCCTGTCCCACTCTTTCACAAAGGGGAAAATGGCCTACACTTACTCCAATAGCTTTGAATGCTCATGACAGAGGGCTGCTGCAAGAACTTTTTGTTTAAAGAATTATTCCAGGAAACCCCTCCAATACAGCCAGTGGCAGGGTAAAGAGAAGGAAAATGTTTAGTACCAAGGGCTTGTCTACATGGAGATAGTCAAGAAAGCTAATCCAAATTCATTTTCAAACTGCATTAGTTAAACTTCATTAAACACCTCTGGGGACACACTTATTTAGAATTAAAGGGGCCTTTTTTCAGGTTAGTTTAATTCATGTAATTCACTAAAATTAAGAAGGGCCATTTTAATTCAGAATCAGAGCATCCACACGTGTTTAATGCCACTTTAAAATTTACACCTTTAGTTCATTTGGATTAACTCTCCTCAGTGTCCCTGTGTAGAGAAGCCCTAAGGAACTGAGCAGTTATCTACCTGGTGCAGACCATTTATTATTTGTACAGTTCCCAGAAGTGTGCTAGACTCTTTACACATCATAATCTTCTCTTCTAATGAGCTATTTACAAGATGCCCACCACTCTGTTATCTAAGTGCCAACAGACAGGACAGAAAGAACTAGACAGGCAAAAAATGGACATTACAACAGTGAAAGAAGGTGAAGAATTACTTATACCTGCTAATGGTCTCCTCACCTTGTATACAGAGAAGGCAGCTGATACAGTCAACCACCCACTGACGAGATGTGGCCAGTGAATCACAGCTGTATGGTGCTATTGCTCCAATCAGAGATCCAAACTGATTAAAAGTTTCCTGAGTCTAATTAAAAAAGAATGAAGAATGAACATTCTCCAGCTGTACTAGACTTCACTTGCCATCTTTATTGTTGATACCAGTCAGCTCTGTGTTTTGGGGGGACCAGGGCACAGTATCTAGCTTGTGTGACTCATGAAGGACACCCCCAACCCCCGTCTCTGTTTGAACCAAAACCGATCAGAGAAAAGGCTTGCAGAGAACAATGAAGGGTTTGGGGAGACACACCTAGAGGCCTCCTGACAAGGGTGACAAGATTAAGACATCTCCATTTGCATACAGAATGAAGATCAGAGACAACTCCCCTAGCTTCAACTGCATTAAAGAAGGTATATGGTATAGCATAAAGAATGAAGAACAGAGAACCGCACTGAACTCTGGGACCAGAAAGCAGGGACACACTGAATCATGGGAATCCCTGCTCCAGATGCTAATGAACCTATGCGTGCACACACCCAGCTCAGTAATTATCAGACCAATTCAAGTAATAAATCTTTGACTCATATCCCAAAATACTGAAGCAGCCTAGTTGCCTTGTGAGCTCCCTGGAAGAAAACAACACCCATAGCCAAGAGTGATCAGCTCCTATTGTCTAGCCTAAAGAAAACCCTTGAGCCATCAGTTTACCCATAAACAAATCTAGTGTTCTCCCTTGAACCATTGTATTTTCTCTACAAAACCCCTACGTATGCCCAGGTAAGAGTTCTGATGTATAGACCCAAACTCTGCATCATTTCCACTGGGATTCCATCTCCTGACTGATCGTGCTGGGGGCTCTGCCTGTCTCCAGCACTCAGGACCCTGAGCTACCACCATCACCTGGGAACCCTGACCAGTTCAAGCCTCATGGAGTGGGTGAGATCCATCTCTCTCTCTGTTTTCTTTCCTACCTCAGGTATTAACCTTTAAAATGTAGCTGTTATGTTTGTTTAGCCCTCCTGGTGTGGTTATCACTATGATTCAATCAATAACTGTTATGGTTCAGCTGGTTGCTTCTCTCTCTCTCTGAATTTTACTCTTTTGTGTTTTTAGCTTCCCCCATTTACTGTGCAGCGACGCTTCTAGTACCTAAGCTAAAGATCCCTGTAGTGCCCCAAAATACTGTGGGGTTTGCTCATCAAGTGGATTACTACCAGTACAATTGTAATGTGAAAGTGTGATAGGAATGTGTTAAACTTGCGGCACATAAGTGGGGGCAGGGAGCAGCTGAAAGTGCTGCTGAACCCAGCCTGTTGAGACCAGGGGCGCATAAGGGTACCAGCTTGACAGTGCTGCTTAACCCAGCCCACTGAACACAGGGACCTACGAGGGGATCAGCTGGGGAGTGCTGATTGACTTGCTCTGCTAGTGTGGGTGTGGGCGCGTGCACGTGCACAGGTTCGTCTAGTTCTAGTTATTCGCCCTGGGGAACCTAGGACCTGCAGGAAAGCTCCATTGGGAGGGGACTTGTGGAAGGAAGGAGAAGAACACACAAGTGACATAAGCAACACATTAATAGAATTACAGAACCGCCCCTCCCCCGCACAGAAAAGTAACCCTAATTAATGTCTTAATTATGTGTGCAAGGTGTTCAGTTAACCTTAAAATCAAAGATGTAAGACACTTCAGGAAACCAATCATTTCTACATTATCTTCAGCTTAACTTTCTGTGTTATAATGGAAGAACGGCTAATTACCTTATGTGAATGAATGTAACTAGTTTACTGTGTATGCACAGGAAATAGAAGATTATCTTCAAAGCAAAGTACAAGAGGCCATCTGCATTGGGGGAAGGGCCTTCTGTGACAATTTCTGTGAGGTAGGCTTGTCAGCCTGGTAGAATAGCTATAAAAGAGAAGGCTCGGGCCTGATCCTATCATCTCTAGTCTGCTTAAATGTTGAACAGGGACAGTGTAAGCCATAGGACAGAGATCTTCCAAATAATCATTTGGAAGAACCTGGAAAATGCCTGGAAAAACTAACAGACTTTACATCTCAGCTGCCTTTGGATTCTGATCTGTTGGGATGATTCCAGAGAGACTTTTACAAACCAGCAGTTTATTCCATCACTGTTGTGATCCTGAACTATGAACATTGAAAGTCACTTGTCTGGATATTGATCTTTTAACCATTTGTAACTCTCTTCTTTCTTTTAACAATAAATCTTAGATTTAGTTATTAAGGATTGGCTGACAGCGTGATATTTGGGGAAGACCTGAGATTCACATTGACCTGGGGATAAGCATCTGGTCCTTTATGATCAGTGAACCCCACATATGGCGAATCAGGTTTCCAGTAACCCCTCGCTATATTAGACATAGAATATCAGGGTTGGAAAGGACCTCAGGAGGTCATCTAGTCCAACCCCTGGCTCAAAGCAGGACCAATCCCCAGACAGATTTTTACCCCAGTTCCCTAAATGGCCCCCTCAAGGATTGAACTCACAACCTGGGGTTTAGCAGGCCAATGCTCAAACCACTGAGCTATCCCTCCCCCCTCTTCCAAGACGTGGATGTTTACATGGGAGCCAAGGTCTGGAATACCAAAAGAGGACCGTGTTTGGCATCTTGTTAACTAGGGTGGAAGCTCTTTTGTTGTTGACTTGGTGAATCTAATGATAGAATAAGCCATCAGTTTGGGGGTTGTCTCCCTCTACTTCTTGCAGTCTGCCCACAGTGTGGTCACAGCATTGTTGTGTAAAACTCTCTCTTATGGAAGCAGAGGGATGTTCGTCACCTTGAGATCCCAGCTGCTGTCCTGGAAGAGTTTTTCATGCATTTGCGTTGAGTGTCAGTCTGATGTAAGCAGGGAAGTCAGCTCAAGGAAGAGTACGGCTATACTCACTGTGCTATGAACTGTCTCTTGATAGACAGTCAGCAGCTGGGTGCTGGCCTGCAAGGCCCTCTCTCTCTCCCACTCCTTCCCTGAACTGTACCATGTCCTTAGGAGCTGTTGGTAGAGCAGAGGAATGGACAGAGTTAGTACCAGAAAATCCCTCCCAAAAGTTCCTCTTAAACAGGTTTAATTGTCACTAAAATCCCTCTCCAAAGCATCTGACCTCCATGTAGCAAAGGAATTACACCTATATCTAAGGGGCTCTTCCATTAGACAAGTCCCAGGGACCAGATTCACCTCTGGTGTACTGTAGCTCGATTGAAGCCAAAGGAGTTACACGAGAGATGAATCTGGGCCCGTGTATGTGATGTCTGCTGTAGACTGTCTGATGGGAGCTGTCTAGCACATTGCATGCTGTTTGAGGTCTGCTGCTGTGGTCTGTTTCCTGGGCAATTTCTCCCACATTGAGTGGCAAAATGACAGAGAGGAGCATTTCTTTTTATTAATTTGAATAAGAGCAGAGAAGTTCCCCCAGCCAAGCTCCTTTTATAACTTCACTTTTATACTGAAGATGCATCAAACTCCCCACCCCTCAGCTCTTCACGATATTCTGTTCATGTCTGAGGAACAGCAAGTCTGCTCTGAATGAGTTTCCATACACAGGGCTTAACTCAATATTCATGAATTCCTCTTAGAAGAAGTGATCAGTTTCAACTGGTTCTCTTGGATTTGGCTACTGCAGTGGTGATTTTCTTGCCGCTCCAAGTAGTGTCAACAACACTATAAGAACTTGGTGCCAATCCAGCCCTGGCATAAAATGGCACAGCTTCCGTGGATTTCAATGGGGCACATGCCCGCTTATCCCAGGAAGAATTTGGTGCTCTCTCCCTAGAATTCCCTCCGTTGTGGAAAATTCCTCCACAACTGAAGCTTGACCCCCTAAATCTCTGACTCTTCCCTGCTGTAACACAAGAAACAATCTCCACCATGGTTCAATGGTCTACTCACTTCAAACATTTCCTGGAACCAGTCTGCGGTTGGTGCTTCCTCCAGCAATGTCTCCATTAGCTTGCAAAGGGCTTCAAAGGACCTCACATAGATTAACTGAAACCGGAAGAGAAGGAGTGAGGCTCAGTACAGATCATTTGTGTGTGGGGGCCGGGGAAAGCTAACCATAACCTTGCCAGGGAGGCCATGTGTGACTGCCATCACCCAGTGCCTGCGGGGCAGAAATACAGTGGATGGTGCCAGAGGAGAATTGTCGTCACGTACTTGTATATGCAGAGCATCCTTTGCTGTCTCACATTCCTCTTTCATCTTCTCCAAGGGAGGAAGGGGAAATAAACTTTTGAAGCACTGATCAAGGAGTTCAAGGTTTTCCTCCATGGTCAGAGATGGTTTGAGTTTGCTGGCAGAAGAAAGATAGAGAGAAAAGTCATGCATTAGACTCAGTACCACCTCCAAGTGAAAGAAATGGGTCCAATGACTAGAGATTGTCCCAATCTAGAACCCCAAATGCGAACAACCCTTCACTTTGCACCTCTCGTAAGTATTGGCTAATCTAGAAGTAAAGCTAAAACATCAAGTCTCCTTTTTAGAGAAACCCACAAGCTTTCTTCCCCCTGCCAACTAGCCAGACACCTCCCTCCCCATCTGAACCTCTGCTCCATTGTACTGCATGCCCCACCAACCTCCAAACTTGTGTCTTTCAAGCACAAACCCCCAAATGGACACATTCAAATCCTTAAGAATTAAAGTCCTGCTGGTGAGCAGCATGGGAGCCACACGGCCACGGCCAGAGGAGTCAGGGCGAATTGCCGCCGAAGACCCGGAGCAGAAGAAGCTCCGGGGGCCTGGGCCCCGTGAGAGTTTTCCAGGGCCCCCGGAGTGAAGGACCCCGCTCTAGGGGCCCTGAAAAAAACTCTCGTGGGGGCCTGGGGAAAACTGCCCCACTTGCCCTCCCCTCCCCCCGGGGAGGTCCTGGTGAGCCAAACCCTGCAGGCATTAAACTGCTCCCAAGCTGACACTCATGAATTAACAAATAAGAAGGCATCACAGTGCCAGGAAATATGGCAGAAAATAGCCTACCTCAGATGTCCAATGGCAAGAATTGCCTTGTAGCGAACTGGAGATGCCAGGGAATCCAGTGGTTCCTGTTTAATGAAGTCCTGAAATGTATGAAGAGGGACATCAAAAATGGGAAATGGATTTGAAAGGCAGAGAGGCCTTCCTCTCACACCCTGAAACAGGGCCATATGCCAGACCTGGAATAAACAGACGCCGTGCCCAGCAGGCTCTCTGCCTCAGCAATGGACCGTAGGGCCATCTGCAGGCTATACAGAGGACAGAAAGAGAACTCACAAGACACAAGCCATTCCTTCCAGTTACAGCCCACAATATGTCAGCATCCCTGCCAAGCTCAGAGTGGACCCAGCATTCTGGGTGCCATGCAGGTTGCTCATGAGACTGCAGTAGTACAGTCACAGCCAATGGATAAAATATCATCTCCCTGGAAAACCAGTCTCATTACATTACAACAAACTCTCTTGTACTTCAGTCCTCAAAGCTCCTAATCACTCACCAGCATGTAGCCAAGGAGCTCCACTTTGTATGAGAATTCGAACTCCTGGGAGTCTCTGGTCTCCAAGATGGCACAGCTAATCTCCATGACATTGTGGATGAGGGTTAATTTTAGGTTCATGTCCTACATAATCCAGAAGGAGAAACAAGAGTATGTAGATGAGAAACTGAGAGAAAAGAACCAGAGTCCAGACAATAAAGATCAGGAATTAAATCTAGCCTCAGGGAAGGAGAGAGGTGTCCCCAGACCCCAGAAGGTAGAGGACTCTGGCTCTGCACCCACCTCAGAAAAAGAGAAAACCCAGGTTCATCAAATAAATCCAGGTCCACTTACACGAGAGCAGCCAGGACTCCTGCTTGATGTAGCAAGGAAACCAAGCTTTGTGCAATTTAAACAAGCAACTTGTGTATAGAAAACGCAAAAGCAGAGGGCAGATTATTTAGAATGTACCTTGTTCGCAACAGTGATGCCCAGCACCTGAAAAATGAAATGCAAAACAGCTATTAGCAATGTAGATAGTCCCACATAACACACAACCTCAAAATGTCCTGGCTGGTGACTATGGAGCAGAGAGAAATCACTATTGTTAAATCTTCCAAAAGGCAGGAAAGGTATCCAGAGGGGGTGTTTTCCAGAGGTCAATATCAGGAGCCATCCTCCGTAATATCTGCATTTGTGAACTACTGGAAGAGCTCAGTTTGGTTCAACTGTTTTTGGCAATGCCTAAGTGAGAGTCTCAGTTAGACAAGGCAGAACTGAATGGCAAAGTGATGTGGAGAGGTTGCATTGAGATGAGAGTCAGGACCAGCAGTCAGGCACCTGGGGAACAGAAATAACGGAGCACACAGACAAACAAGACGACAGATAAGAGGTAAGGGAAGTAGTGAGTCCAAGAAACAGCGTGACAGCAAATCAACTAAATACAGGCTAGCACTAGTCTCTCTTGGGTAGCAAAAGATAGAGCTAGATACACATCCATATGAGGGGAGTTAGAGTGTTATTCTGAATAGCCTGAGTGTCACTGCATCTGAATTACTGTGTAGTTGGGGTCTACAGAATATCAGAAGACTATAGGAAAACCTAGAGAAAATACAAAGAAGAGCAACAAAAATGATACAACATGTGACTGCTCACACTCCATCCATTACAGTTTTAAATTTGAGTTATGTGACACTTATCACGCAAAAACTCTTACCTGACAACTGGCTCTGTAATGGAGAAGGATGTTCTTTGTGATGTCTGCCTCTACTCGGGAGAGAAGCTGGTCTTTTGGAGCATGGACAGCCACATTGCTGTAAGTCAGCATCAGGGTGCTGCGAGTCTTGCCTCTTCTCCCATGGTGGTAGTCCTAGTCAATCAGAAAGTTCTTCTGATTCCTTTTGCTTTGGAATTCTGATCTGCTGCTGACCGAGGAATTCCTCACAGCAGCAATAGCAGCTTGCATTTGCAAAGCTCTTTTCAGCCAAAGATCTCAAACCACTTGCAAAAAGTATTTAAGCAATATAATAACGGTGAGGTGTGGAGATATTAGTATCTCCATCATTCCCACTAGGTAACTCTGACACACAGAGCCTAAAATGCTGAACCTACAGCAGTGAAGTACACGGGAGCTTAGTCATTGACACTGGTAAGTACAAGATCAGGCGCTAAATGCCTTGCCTAAGGCTGCACAGTGAGTAAATGGCAGAGCCAGCAGTGGAAGCCCAGAGGCCTAGTCTCCTGCTCTAGCCTCTAGATCAGTGGTTTTCAACCAGGGCTACTTGTGTACCCCTGAGGGTCTGCAGAGGTCTTCCAGGGGGTTTATCAACTCATCTAGCTATTTGCCTAGTTTTACAGCAGACTACAAAGAATGCAAGTACAATATTTATATTCCAGTTGATTTATTTTATAATTATATGGTAAAAATGAGAAAATAAGCAATTTTCAGTAATAATGTGCTATGATACTTTTTAATAATTTTATACCTGATTTTGTAAGTAGTTTTTAAGTGAGGTGAAATTTGGGGTACACAAGACAAATCAGACTCCTGAAAGGGGTACACTAATCTGGACAGGTTGAGAACCACTGCTCTAAATCACAGGTTCCATAATTGTCATCCGTAGCCCACTGGTGGTCTACCTAAAGCAGGTTGGTTGGCCACATGTTGCTTGCAACCCCTCTTCATTTCCAGCTAATAACTGGGATTTTAAAAAAAAAAACGCTAAAAATACCTTAAATGCTTTTCCATGCAAGCCACTGAGGTAGTTCCCACACATTGTGCATGGGAGGGGCGCTCAAGCCATGAGATATCAGATGATAAAAATCATTTGAGAGAACCCCAGCTCCAGATTGTGCTCCACTCTGCTTAACTGCAGACGTCATGCAGAACGCATACACTGGGGGACAATTGGAACTGAGCAGAGCAGACACTACCCCGGGGCTGCAGCCCCTGCTTTAGAGGGAGAGGAAGTTGGAGAGAAGCCCCTGGCTCCTTTACCTTCAGGCGGCTGATGAGCCCAGAAATCTTCACCTTGCTCATTGCAGCCCCAAACTCATGAAGTGCATTCAGGGTGAGGTCCAAGTGGCTCTCAGCAGAGAACGCGAGGATGGAAATGACTCCCTGTCACCCAAGAAAAATACTGGTTAGGATCTAACCCACGAGTCCCTTCCTTTCAGCTGAAGGAGTGTAAAGCGCCAGTCAGGCGTCAGACCCGTGGGCAGCGGGGCCTGAGTGAAACAGCAATGAAGAGGATATGAAGCGAAATGGCATCTGTCCCAGGCCAGCTCAGAGCTGAGCCCCACAGGGAGCATTCAGAGATTACTTGGTAAAGTGGAGAGAAGGACAGAGTCCTCACCTGTCTCTCAGGGGCTTCCATATAATCTGTTGTTGTCAAAAATTGATGAAGCTGGGATTTAACGTGGCCCAGGTCCTGACAAACTGCTAAGGACGTTCCTAGCGCCTTATACAGGAAACTCTGAAAGAAAGAGACCGGCACTGAGATACCAGTAACAGAACGTGCCAGTCAGTACAGACCCAGCTCAGCAACACTCAGGAAAGAACAAGATAGCCAAGTCCAAGCACCCATACTGCAGAAACATCCCATCATCTAGCCCAGCCAGAGAACCAACAATGCAGCACAGACAAGCAGCCTGTCCAAGCAAATATTGGAAGGGCAGGGGGGCAAGAGAGCAGGGAACAAGTAAAAACAAATTTTATATGGAGAATAAAATATAAAGTAATGAAGCCTTGAGAGAAGCCTTGAGAGAAGCCTTATGCAGCCTTATGCAGCCCCCCAATCAGAATTTCAAGGGAAATTAACTAGAAACTAAGCCTTAACAGAGAACAAACCTTCTCACGGGAGGGGCTGGTATAGCTGGCCATCTGCAGGTTCAACTCAAGGCTTATCTGGCAGCTCCAGGCACTGTCGTCTATCATCGCCAGAGATGTTCTTAGGAACTGAGTGTAAAAGAAGAGTTAAAGCAGATAGTTAATTGCAAGAATTTGGGGGTTGTTGTGGGGGTTGTTTGTTTATTTGTTTGGTGTTTTTTTTTTCTTCCTTGTTCTCTCTTGTAAACTTTCCAATATTCAGGTGTCATGGGAAGGTTATTTCCCTATTGAGAACTATAAACATCGACAACCCAGACTTCCTCTGCTGTTGTTCTTTAACCTTTGTCTGATGATTCCTCTCAGTCCCTAAACCCAGATGGACAGTGAATTGGAGAATGAGATAGAGCCAAGACATCTGACCACTGAGGAGTGATTTTATAGTGGATGGAGGATGGGCCTAGTAAACTTTGAACAAAGGGCCCTGGACTATGAAGGACCAGGCACCTTCTCTGAAGTGCTATGGACCCTTTATGCCACCTCCTGAGGTTCTCCAGGGTTGTGAGGTACCTCACTATCACCTGCCCTTAGCATGGAGGAAGACTTCTCTGTGCTCTGCCAGCCACAGGAAATACAAGCACGCCCTTCTCACCCCATTCAGGTTCCACTATCCTTCTACAGATAAGCAATCGGTATGGTCCAATCGCCGAGCCCTCTCTGCAGCCCCACAATGTCCAGCCCCTGTTCCACTGGACACTCACAGAATTCATAGGTTTGCTACACACCACCTTACCAGTTTCACCTCAGCTTCACTGCTCCATTTCACACACTTATTTATTTATAGTGAAAACAAGCAGAGTTCAATTGACAAAGATCAGAGAGTTGAGAAGCAGCAAGTAAAATAAATGTAAACAAATGGTTACGTAAAAATAAAATCATAACACACTTCTAGAGCTTAAACTTAGATAACCAAACAATCCTGTGGCCCCCTGTCTCACAAAGGATAGCTCCCCCAAATCTTTCTCCCAGCATGAAACACCCAGACCAAAGGTCATCCTCCATTCATAAGACAAGCCAGCTGGCAGTTCGTCCAATAGGTGAAGGATACCTAGTGCCGGATACCTCTGGACCTCCAGATAGGGTTCCAAGCATCCATTGTCTTCATTTGTAAACAGGGTACCCCCTATTGTTTGTTTGTTTTTCTTGTATCAAATGTCCTCTGGAGACTTCACAATCACTTGATTAGAATTTTCCTCTATTGATTAGCATCCACTGTGAATAATTACTCAATCTACATACAGCCATTCAGGCAGATAAGCATCTCCTGCCTGAAAGAAACTTGTTTATCACTTTCTGGTGACCAGCCCCAACTCAGACCTTAAAAGCATCAATTTCAGTATGGAACCATAACACCTTATCTATTATCCATCCAGTCACTGTGCGATGATTATGATGAGCCGTGTGGCACAGGTATCCAGTAAAGGCTTTACATCACACCCTTTGATTATATAGAGATCAGATCCAGGGAATCCTGGGAATCCTGTGGCCTCAGCCAGTTGGCACCCAAAGGACCCAGGGTCACACCCTCAACTCCCATTGAAGTCAGCCAGAGGTTAGTAACTCTCAGCACTTTGCTGTTTCAGGCCCGAATTTTTAACAGCAGCCAGGAAATCTCAGAAACCTCACAAGAAAACCTAATCTTATTTGATTTTTTAGCCCAAAGAATTTCAAAGGAGGCTGGATCTGGAATGGGGAACTCTAGAGTGTAATCCAACCCCAAATGGAACTGCAAACCTTCTGGGGCGTATTTGTCACTAGGTCCCTTCCTTTCATTTTCAGCACTCGCCATCAAAATGTTCCTTGTCTGGATTTACACGAGGCTGCAAAGAGCTCTTTCTGAGCAGAAAGGCTTCTCCCTGAGATACAGTCACCAAACCCTGTCTTGTCTCTTTTCCTTTGGGGGTTTCTCACAGCAAATTTTCTTTTGAGTGGCAAAGAGAAAAAAAGAATCCTTTCGATGTCCCCCAGTGGTGCATTAGCACCATGAGCATGCTGGTTTTCTGGTTAAGTTGTGTGTTGTTCCCAGTGGTAACGCAGAGTTATTTATAACTGGTTGAACAATGCTAAGTCCATTTCACAAAACAAGTGGAATTTTTTTGTTTTGTTGATTTTTCAACACACACATGAAAAGTGAAAGAAAAAATATTTTGCTTTTCAAAATCAAAAATGACCATTATTCAGTTCTTTGTTTTCCCCCTTTCCTTCCCTTTATCCCTCGTTCCCAGGCCTTTCCTCCCCTCTTCCACTTTCTGACTGAAAAAGCCGGGAGGGGTGTTAGGGGGGCAGGGGGAAGGAGACAAACAGGAAAGCAAATGAAAAAAACCCAAAAAATCAACTTCATTTTAAAAAAAACTGAACATTTTCCGGTTGGGTTGTTTTGTTTTGTGAAAAAAAAAATTGAAAATGTCCCATGAAAATAAAAAAGGCCAGTTGTCACTGAACAAAATGAAATGGTTTGACCATCTCTGTTTATAATTAATAGTTTATCATTAATATTTTCCCCAGCTGATACATTTGGAGGGGGGAGGGAGGGCTGTGACAATACAGCTGAAAGCCATCTTTTACCTGAAGCAGCATGTGCTCCCACCGCGCATGGTCCAGGGAATTTTCTGTGTTTCCTATG